>NW_019154093.1:34780888-34882666 GCF_002288905.1 Enhydra lutris kenyoni
TTTTTTAAAGATTTTATTTATTTATTTGAGAGAGAATGAGTGAGAGAAAGCATGAGAGAGGAGAAGGTCAGAGGGAGAAGCAGACTCCCCAAGGAGCTGGGAGCCCGATGTGGGACTCGATCCTGGAAGTCCGGGATCATGACCTGAGCCAAAGGCAGTCACTCAACCAACTGAGCCACCCAGGTGCCCCGGAAAGCTGGTTTTGATGAGTATGGGTCAGTACATTTTCTCTGTGCTTTTTATCCAACCTGGGCTTATTGTGCCTATGGTAACCCACTGGATATACTTACCTGTCTCATTCTTTTTATGATGAGCATGTCTTCATTATTACTATCCCCTTATTCTAGTCTAGTGCCTGGCCCATTATAAGCACTCAACATTTGTTCAGTGAATGATAACTTTTATCAATTTTTTATCTTCCTACCCTTCTATTTTAGGTGAAGTTTCTTTGAACCAACTAATTCCCATAGCCAGGTTCAAAGACCCTAAGATTTCTGTCAACTACTACGGGTCTTTTAAAATCTGGGTCCTTTCTGCTTCTAGCCCGTGTATCACTGATTCACGTCTGCATCCACGCAGACACAGAACTTGTTATGAAAAATGATGTACCTCCCCCAAGTATTTTGTAATCCAAATGGGATATCTTGCTAAATTTGAAGGGGGTGTTACTGGGAAAGGGGAATCACATCTCGGAACCCAAAGAATGTGCCACCAACTCTCTGCATCTCTCTCTCTCTTTCTCCCTCTTCCTCCCTCCCTCTCGTCTCTCCTCCACCCCACCCTGTGAATCAATAAGGAACGTTGTTACCTGCTCCCACCTCTGAAAAAACAGTTTCAACTACATCAAACTCCACAAAACTTCATAGTTTCCCTCAAGCACTCATTAAGTTTTTCTTCCAAATAATGTAAGTGCTCACCTAAGCATAATCTTGATCTCCATGTTAGTAGAATGACATTTTTCTGGCTCCTTGTAGAGGGAGCTAAAATAGGAAATCAAAAAGAGACAGTGACTACCCTCACACCTCTCCCTTACTCTGGCTCCTCCTGTTCAATTTCCCAGAGTAACGGTCATATTACTTGCTAGGAAGTCTAATGGGACTGCGAGTGGCCAGTTTTGTGTTCTCAGTGAGGAGATACCATGAAAGAGGAAAAAAATGATAACAAAAGAACGTTTGTAAATAGTATGTGTCAGGAACTCATTATAAGTTCTTTATATACCCTATCTTATTTAAACAGGCTTAGAGAGATTAGGTAATGTATTCAAGGTCACAGAATTAATAAGTGGTGGAATTTGGATACCCAGATCCATCCTACTCCACAAGCCTTACTTCTAGGCACTACCCCACAGTATCACCATGGATTAATGATCCTGGACTTTGGCCATCAGTGTAAGCCATTTAGCAGACATTGTCCTCTATTTCCTGCTCCCCTATAATCAAAGGAACAGGTAAATATAGAAATAGGGGGGAAAATATAGATTCTCAAAGTGAAGAGAAAAACACCATAGGAGTTCCTTTCTGTAGGGGGAAATTCAGGACTTCTCCAAGGGGAGAAGGTGAGAGCGGGCAAGTCAGTTTACGTTCTTTGTGGTAGTTTAAATGGAGTCAGCTGAGCGGGACAGGTTCTTAATAAACTCCCCTCTCAAAAGTGGACCAAGACATTACACCAGCAACTCGTGCCTTTTGGACACCAGCCTTTAATGAGAATCTGTCCCACCCTACCCAACCCCCGCCCCGCTGCCACACACACACACACACACACACACACACACACACACACACATCCCATGCTCTAATATCATCCAACCAATTTATTTTGATTTTGGTTTCATTAGCTGGGTTCACTGGAATGGGAAAGCAGGAAAGGGGGAAAGAGATGGTTTGTGAATCTTACTGTTATACTTTAGTCTATGTAGCAAGAATGATTCTTTTCCTAATAGCTACCCATTTCTTGTCGTTACAGGGGTTCACCAGATAGAGATGGAATTGTAAGTATTTAAATGACCATTTTCAGTAGGTTTGCGCTTCAATATATACTATGTTGAAATTTCTTAAAGCCCCTCCCCTTTTTTTTCTGGAGGGAGAGAATAGCCTAAATGACTTTTCAGACCTCTTGCTGTTGTAATTTTCTGTAGTAATTGCATGAGACATATAAATGAAGTCTTGGTCAAGTTAAACTTATTTATTGCATTCACCTAAAACCCTGCCCCGGAGTAGGCAAGCAAACCTCATCAATATGGTGGGTCAGAAGCCAGAGAGTTCCTGCAGGGGCTGCTATCATTAACTGTTATTTCATTTCCAATTTAATGATATAAAAGCTCATTATGTGAGAATGTTTTTCTCCAACAGAGGCCACAGAGTCATAATGGAGCTGAGATCCAATAAAATTGAAAGAAGCTTTTCCCCTTTAGTGAGTTGTAGATACATTTTCTACATTAAATTCCTAAGTAGGGAATGGTCTCAAAACCACTTATGCCTGAATTTACAACCTGAAGGAGGAAAATGTCTCCACCGGGTTTAGGTTTAACTGTAACTCTGACTCCTTGTGGGCCACCAGATTTCTTGGTTTTTTAAGAAGTCTGTGGCACATGGGCTTGGATTGATCAGAGTTGAGATTATGGGAGTCTGTACCAACTTCTAAAATGACTTCCTTAGAATCTAAATCAGATGCCTATTCAGAAGGTTCAAAAGAACAGCTGTTACTGAAAAAAAAAATGGACTCACATTAGGCTCATTGGGCTGGAGTGGGAACTAAAATCTGGTGGTTAAAAATATTTTTTTTTTTTTTGAAAAATCGCCCTTTATATTATTATACCCAAATTAAGGTGTTAATTGCAGCGACAGCAGAAGATTTTCTTCCACACTTGACTCAAGGTTCTGAGCTTTGGGGTCCCTTTTGCATTCATGTAGTTCTCGCCATGAAATGTTAAGAAAATAGACTGAAATTGATCAGACATTGGGTAACACTATAATCAAGGCTCTATTCAGCAGGGGAAAAAAAAGACCCAGAAGACTCAGCTTCTCCTCACCTCTTGCTTCTGGCTCAGAGCCCTCTCGTTAACTCTGTCTCAGGTACTCTCTTGCTTCTGTGTCTTCTCTCTGCTTCTGTCTTGGCCCCCTCCCTGGGTTCTCTGGTGCCCTTCATTCTCACCTCAGCAAGCCTCCGTTAGCTATTCTCTGCTTTCTGTCCCCGCTGCTCCCAGGCTGGACTGCTATCTCCTGCATCTCTCGCTCTGCCACCCTCACTCAGGCTTATCCTTTTTTCTCCGAAGCCCTTCCCCTCCTGCCCTCCCCCACCTCCTCATCCCCTGGCCCTTTATCATCTCTTAGGCCCCATCGCTACCTCGGTGTTCTTTGCCCTTCTAGCGACCACCAGTTTAATTCTCTGGTAGAATACGCAGCCCTGGCATGCAGTTGGCGATTATGAGTACGTGCTGTATTAAAGAGCCCAGCCGTGATTCTGTGGATGCGTGGACCCTAGTCAGGGCTTTATACCTGAGTTCCCCAACTTCTCTTTCTCTGCCATTATTCCAAGTCACGTAAAGTTATTTATCAACCACTGTCCCCTCCTTGTCCCCTAATTGGAAGTGCCATAAATATCACTGGGTGTGATTTTAGGAAAGAGGAATTGCTTAATTTTGATTTCTTAGGAAATAAAGCAGACCTGCTTGGGGAAAAAAAAAAAAAGGCTCCATTCGAAATAAATGCCATGTTCTCAGAAGCAGGATATACAGCTTCCTAGGTACTGGAAATTATTAGCCAGATACTAGTTTTACCATCTGGAAATACTCCCCAAATATTCCTCATTTACTGGGGTCACCAAATTTTGAGAACTCCTTATCACATCGGTGCTACAGGAGGCCAAGATTCTGTTTCCATTCAGTCCTTGGCGATCTCAATCAGACTTTGTTTCACACTCAGACTGATGTCTTTAATACCTTTGTGTTTGTGAACCCAGGCGTACTTTCTTTTACCTTTTACCTGGCTGATTTAGCTTCCAAATTACTGTCTTTTGAAAAGTATCTGACACTGGAAGGAATGGTTTCACTGATGTGCTTCTGCAAACGGCAGGAGCT
The DNA here is from genome assembly GCF_002288905.1 of Enhydra lutris kenyoni. Classification (NCBI taxonomy): domain Eukaryota; kingdom Metazoa; phylum Chordata; class Mammalia; order Carnivora; family Mustelidae; genus Enhydra; species Enhydra lutris. The sequence goes on from NW_019154093.1 coordinate 34,784,964, forward strand.
GGTGCACACACTTAAGGCTTATAATGGCTTCGCAAAAAGTTCAATGTACGAATTATTATTTAATGTGTTTCCCAAAACTTAACGAAGCCCATCGCTGGTGACAATGCTTTCGAGGGTTAGTCTACTGAGGCTCCGTGGCAGGGTTGCGTGTATGAAGGTAGGCTCGCCTTGCTCCCCACTGGTGAATGTGATCCCCAGCAGAGCTGCCCATCGTCGTGTCTGAGACTTCAGGCAGCTGCGTGACAGTGCATTCTAACCCGGAGGCAAACTCTAATTTGGGCAGGATGCACTCAGACTTTTTCCTAAGCACACAGACTGGGAGCACAGGGAGTCACAGCCACGGCTGGGAGGAGATCTCTGCTCATCCCCAACACGTGTGCAGGGAAGGGCCCAGATTTGGAGCTGGCAGTTGTTCACGCTGTACATAGTGCCAACACTCAGCAAGGCTTCGATAAAGAGGAAGATATGGTAGAGCTAGACTTGTCAGACTTCTTTCTATTGGAAATAGGAGCATTTTTATTGGGTCTCTTTGGTGTGTCCTTGTGTCTGTTCTCTACCTGTAAATTAAGTACTGGCTGAATGAGGACTAGATCCGCGGAAAACCTAGTGCCTGGGATGCGTCTTCCTTCTTTTCCCTTCTTCTCCTGGCCCAGCCACACTGGCCTGCTGAATAGAGCCTCATTATGGGCCCCAAAGTCCACTCTTTGCTTAAGGAACCCTGCCAAGATTGGTAGGCCCTACGATTTGGCCTAGAAATTGTTTCTTCGATGGTATGTTTGCTGACTCCATGTGATTCTTTATATGTGTCTTGAAGAACAAACAGATCCTTTAACAACTTTTTTCTACATGAAAACAATCAATTCCAGCAGCCCAGCCCACATGAACCACCCTACAATAACAAAGCAGAGTGTGCGCGTGAAGGAGGAAAAAAAGTTTCGGTAAGGACACAGATTTTAGTTTAAAATTTCCAAGGGGTTGTAGAAACAGTGAGTAAAATCCCAATTTGAAATTTGGAAGAAAGCAGTAGCATTTATTTAATCAATTTAAGAAGACTTTCTTAGGTATTTCCAAATTACTCTTGAATATCCAGGACCAATTTTTAAATTAGCCATATAGACCTTATATACTGATGTCTGAAAATACTTTTAAAGAGGGATCGGGTATAAACAAGACATGTGTTTCCTTTGTCTTAGGCAAAGGAGAGGGATTCACATTTCTAAAATACTATGCTATCTATAAGGAAGCTTTGGCTATAATATAAACATCACCGTATGAAATGAGTAGTCATTTATGAGGATAAGCACCGTCTCAGTAGCATCAGGAATTTGGCAGGACCCTGACTTGTGGGAACCAATGCACTTGACCAAAGGATGGTGAGTCAGGGCTGCTGATCCAGGCCCAGACCATATAGCAGCTATTGCTGCATTGTCCAATATGGTAGCCACATATGCCTATTCAAAATTCAGTTCCTCAGTGGCACCTGCCACATTTCAAGTACTCTATAGCTACTTGTGATGGGTGGCTACCATATTGGATAGTGTACATACAAAATATTTTCATCCTCACAGACAGTTCTATTGAACTGTGCTATTCTGTAGGATTATTTACAAAGTGAGTCAAGTCTTGCCTCAGTGACAAAAAGATAATATTTGGGTAGTATATCCTGCGTTTTTAATACTTCATGTCCAAGGAACACTATGTGGCCATGAGCTGACCTTGGAAAAGAGGAGCATTCACAGAGGAAACTGAGAGCTTTGACTAAGGTATAATTGAACCCAATTATTACTACTCTTATTGATTTAGCTCATCATATTATCTGAGAGCAGATAATAAGCCTGGCTAAAGTAAAATAGCTATTAAAGCATGACTAACATTGATACGAGCCTCAATTAGATAAGAGTCATATTAGAAAAGTTACTTATGCTAATGTAGGGTTTAAAAAAATGTAGAAAAGAAAGAAGTAAAAGAATACACAACTTCAACTCCAAGATAAAAATTGCTGTTTATGTGTTAGTGAGTACCCAATATTGCTTTTACTATGAAGCCTAGTGTTTAAATGATATTTTCGTATTTGTATTCTTTCTTGCTTCCTCAGTGTTTTCCAACTGAAAGTCAAAAGAACCATTCCCTTCCTTTTTACTAGTATGAGCTTTTCCTTGCTTCAGTGGTTTAACCGGGAGAATTGCTTTTTCTCTTGGGGTTTGACCAGAAGAATTTCAGCCAGGCTCTAGCCAAGCTTTAACTTGATAATTTCCACTTGTGAAACCAAATATATCTGTAACAGTCTGCTAGTGTGAATGAGGCCAGATTATCCGTTCCTCTGATAAAGTCGTGTGTGCGCGTGCATATGTGGTGAATCTGCCCCAAAATGTATTGTTTATGATTTGTTGTTCGTGTTTGGTATATGTGTTAAAAGTGTTCCTAGTTTAAAGAAATTTTCTTTTTATAGGTTTTACTTTCTCTTCATCTCAATCTTCCATATCAGTTTCCATGGAAACTGGGAAAATTTTCACTCAGCCCAGATCTAGAAAATTCAGGAACTTTTATCCATAATGTTGAATATATGTTCTCAGGAAAGATACACACACACGCACACACACACGCGCGCGCACACACACTTATTTATTTATTTAGCTGAACATACAAACTATCTGGGTTGTAAAGGGCTTTGGTTATGGAGATGAGACTATTATGGAAGCCAACTGGAATATTGAACACAGTAATTTACCTAATCTGTTTGGTTTTTAGATAGCAATCCTTTGTTTTGGAAAATTGTTTAAGAACCAAAATATATATTAATAATAATACTACAGTGATCACAAAATTCATGAGTTTAGTTCTTTGGAATCAACTTAGTTCATTTTATTTCCCATTATTATAAATTAAATTTCTATATTGAATTTATTAATATACTTGTTAAGAAAGATTTGGAGAATTTTGCAAAGAAGTCATTTGGAAACAGATTGGTGAAGTAGGAATTTAAAAAGAAAATAGGAACCATGCCCATTCTCCATGGGAGAGATCTGTTATTATTAGATAGCACATTATGTAATGGACCATGTCCTTAGCTGCATAGCTTGTAGAGGTACAAGGTTGATGTGGCAGGTTTTAAAAATTCCCTGTGTTCAAAGTAGGGAGAATATCACCAAAACACTAATCCAATAAAGGCAATTCTATGAGAAGGCCTAAAATGGTATAGTCTGACAAAGTATGTATATAATCTTTGTCAGGAGCAAAATAGAGGGTCACAGAGCCTATGTGCCTGGGTGCTGGAAGAGCAGAGTTCTTGTATTTGCACACTCTGGTGTAGAGGAAGAGAGGAGCATGAACACAATATCTATGCCTTACCCACTGTTCACCCTAACAAAACTGCTTGTTCTTAGAATGCCCAGTCCAACATCCAAAAATTACTAACCAATGATAATGGTTACTGGGTTGCCTCTAATCAACATTTCTAGTGCCATGCATACATGAAAGGCTTACTTCTCCTACCTATTTGTCAAATTCAGTGTTAGCTGTTCCCATTGTAGTTCCAGTGGACTTTATCTGTGATTGTAAAATTAGAAGTCCTGTCCTCACACCTCATGCTTCACCATTTGACATGTGCCGTTCTAAGATCTGCTAGTGCTTGGTGACATACCATTGTTCTATGTGCTAAGTACAGGAATATTGTTGAATGGACTCTCCATTACCAACCTGATTTGTGTTTTTGTCCTTTGCTCACAAAAAGGGAGGAATCTTAGAAATTTCCACATGTAAGATGCCACGTCCTTGCTCAAGTGCTTGTGGCCATTATCGTGATTATTCTAGGTGCTAAAATAGAACTTGAATAGAATCCAGAGAGTAATTCTGATATCTAGTCATCTTTCAATGATGTATGCTCATGGAGGTGTAGAACGCATAGACGACAGAAATCCACAATCAATCCTTGAATCCTATTTTAATAACTTGATAAGAAAGACCACTTGAAAAGAAGATCAATACTATTTTTAATACCAAGGAGCCAAATTAACTTGCAGTTGATTTTCTTTACATTCTATCAAGGGGGTGGTTAGGAAAAAGTTGAGTCAGTGTTAGAGGAGCTAAAGCAAGGTTAGTTAATGACTTGAACACTCTCTAGACATGTTGGGACCAATTGTACATGAGAGCATAGAAGTCAAAATGTCATATATATGTGTGTGTGTGTGTATATATATATATATATATATATATATACACATATACATATATATATATGTATGATTATATCCCCTGAAGGTATAGGAGATGAAATTATAATGTAGGTACTTCTAATGTTACTGAATAAAATTTAAACAGATAGCTATTACCATCTCTATGCTTAGGTATCCTACAGTCTTTTGTGAAATAAGTCTGTAAGCTCTTTTATGCAGTGTCACGGCAGCTCAATTTACCATTCAGTTACACCAATGTGGTTGCTTAATAGGCTGCTCTAATTTGTCTTTCCAGTGCTGGATTTTGATAGCTCTTGCTAAATACAGATAAGAGTTAAGTGTTCTTTGTTCCTTTTTTTTTTTCTTCAATTCAAATGTTTCTCTTCTAAATTTATTTTCAAATTTATTGCAGAAGAAAAGCAATGGGGCACCAAATGGATTTTATGCAGAAATTGACTGGGAAAGATACGTGAGTATCAGATTGTTTTTTTATTATTTCACAATTTGAAAATGAGTTGAGGCGTTCTTTTAATAGAACATAGAAATAAGTGAACATTCTCTGTCTCATTAGGCAGTGCCTGACACGCTTAGGTGGTGTAGAGGTTAAGAGCACTAGAGTCTGTTACACTGGGTTCAAAACCTAGCCCTTCCATATATCAGCTATGTTACCTTTGGGATGGTTGTTTGCAGACCAGCAGAAATTAACTCAGTAGTTACTTTATAACATAGTTGAAAGAATTCAATGAGCTAATTATTTGCAGGTTATTTTAGTACCTGCCTAGCCTGTGATGTGTGTTTTTTAAAAATGCTTTTTAAAATATTATCTCCAGATTTTGCCATCCTCGTTCTTTTTCTAAGTGGCTTTGAGATTTAAGTCAAGTTAGTTAACTTCTGGGGTTTGGTGCCATAGTGTCTTAGTCCATTCAGGCTGCTATAACAAAAAATACCATAACTTAGTGGCTTATAAGCAATACAAATTTATTTCTAACAGTTGTGTAGGCTGAGAAGTCAATGGTCATGGTGCCAGCAGATTTGGTATCTGGTGTGTCTGGGTTGAGGGCCCACTTTCTGGTTCACAGATGGCCCCTTTCAGCTGTAAGCTCACTGGGTTCTCTTTTACAAGAGCACTAACCCCAACTATGATGGCTCTTCCCCAATGCCCTAATCACCTCCCAAAGGCCCCACTTCCTAACACCATCACTTTGGGGTTTGGATTTCAACATATCAATTTTAGGGGAACACAAACATTCAGACCTTAGCACAAAACAATTACTAGAGCCTCAAGGTACAGACTCTTTCCTAGGTCAAATGACAATCACTTGTTGCTTTCAGGGAGTGAGTGCGACTCAGATGAGACCTAAACTCTCCACCTGATTCCCCCAGAAACTGATTTACATCATCAACATCTACTCCACCAACCTCAACAGAACAGCCACAGTCATTCTTGAGTTTTTAATCATATAAAATATATAGATCATATTCACATTAAAGATCATTTCTATTGTACAGCAGGTATCCAAGTTCACAACCTTACAAAATGCCTTTGCATGTATATCTGTTAGATGAATGTCTTGACCCAATCTCTCCTATTATAAAATTAAACTTGATGTTAAAGATTTTGCATATTTCTTAATAATTTTATTTTTACAATAAATAATACCATCACTTATTGGATAGTAACTATTAGTCAGTCATAATATTAAATGCTATGAAATCCTTACCATCTTAAAAATCAAATACATTATTGGGGCACCTGGGTGGCACAGTGGGTTAAAACCTCTGCCTTCGGCTCAGGTCATGATCCCAGAGTCTTGGGATCGAGCCCCACATTGGGCTCTCTGCTCAGCGGGGAGCCTGCTTCCCTACCTCTCTCTCTGCCTGCTTCTCTGCCTACTTGTGATCTCTGTCTGTCAAATAAATAAATAAGAATCTTTAAAAAAAAATCAAATACATTATTTGTATTTCATAGAAAAGAAAGCTGAAGCTCAGACAGGTTAAATTCTTGATGCTTCCCATCCCTCTGCTCTAAAGCATGTCACTCTGTCAACCCCATCACCTGATCCTCTCAAATCTGTTCCCCAGGACTGGGACCTTTTAGACATTTTTAGCAGTTCAGCTCCCTAAAATCTATGCCAGTTCCCATGTTACCCTAAATCCAAATAATTCACAAATAATGTTATAAGAGAAACTACTAAATACTAAGAAAATGTGATTTAGTTTCCCAGAGATAATCCTTCTTTATCTAGAAAGACTTTTTTTGTATTTTGTAGGATTCTTTAATACACAAAAATACCCTAAGCAAATAAGCAAAATATTCCTATCCTTAGGGATACACTAAGAAAACAAGAAGTATGACAATAAAAATACCACATTACTCATCAAATCACATATTAACACATCTAAACCCTACACTCTAATGCTATCCCTGGTCAACATGTGAATCCTTAAATGAAGCATAACTTCCCCCATATTCCTTCAGTCCTGAAAACTAATTAGGTCATGAAGGAATTGTTGTGGTAATTCTACATTAGACACCACTTTCTCTAAGTCATAAGAAAGGTTTTATTCTTAAGAGATGATGTCATCTTGCTTTTGGCAGAGAGAAGTGAGAGAAGGAAGGCCCCCGGGGAGGATATGACCTTTAAGCAGAGCCCTTAAGTATAGAAGGGGTTCACTGGCTGAACATTTGAGGGAAGAGAATTCCAGGTGGAGAGAATGGCATTTATGAGGACCCCGGAAATGGGAAAGAGCTTGCGTATTCAGAACATAAAAGTTAACAATGGAAAGAAGACCATGCTGCTGAGGGGCATCAGGGAAGGGACTCTCAGACCTGAGCCAGGTCATACAGGGCCGTGGGCCACCCAGAGGCACTGGGCATTTATTCTAAGTGCAATGAGAAGCCAGGGACAAGTTTTTAGCAGGGAAATGACCTCAACACACTTGCATTTTTAAAAAAGTAAACTTCAGTACTGAAGAGGGAGACAATGAATGCTTAGGAAATGGTGGCTTTCCCATAGCATTCAGGCCTTCTTTCTCTCCATGGTTATGGCACTTTCACGATGTTGGTGACTCCAAAATCTCTCTCTCTGGCTCTGCCCTTTCTCACTTCCAGGCCTATAACCTCACCTTTAGAAGGGCCACCCTTGAATGGCTTGACATTCACCCTTCTAGGGGATAGGGTATAGTCTCAAATACGTGGAGTCAAGGCACACAGGTCTGCCATTTGCCGGGTGTGTGTGTCCTTGAGAAATGCCATCTTGTTTCTCTTACTTTCCTCCTTGGTGAATGGAATAGTTCTTTCTGTATGGGATTGTTATGAAGGTTCAGTGAAATAAAGTGTGGGTCACAGCACTTCACATATAATAGGAACTCAAAAGTGGTAATACTAACCCCAATCATGCAAACTCTTTTTTATCTTTCCTCCCTTTAAAAACATTAGTTTTCTGCTGTTACAATCAGTTCAGTCAAGAATACCAGCAGTGTCCTGTGACTTGAAAGTAGAAATCTTGGGGTCTTCTTGACCCTTCCCCGTCTTTTTCTCCCATGACAGATGTTACAAAGAACCAAGCTTATCCTTATAACAAAAGTCCTTTCTGTAAGGACTTCCCATCACTTCCCACCACCACCAACGTGGTCTGTACTCTTAGCACATCTTCCCTGAATTGATACAAGTATTTTGAATGAGATCTCCTTTCTCCAGTTTCTTCTGCCCTCATGCTATCCTGAAGCATACTTCCAAAACACCTTTACAAGCTGTTTTCTACCCTGAGAAGTTGCCGTAGCTCCATCAAGTTTGAATTCTTCCTCCAGCACGTTGGCTCTCCGTGGTCTTATTTCCGATGTTCTCCCACTGTGCGTCTTCCTTTCCAGGCAGTCGTCTTTGCTGTTGCCTCTCCCTTCCCCAATTCCTGCCTCGGTGTCTCAATACAGCCTCTTTCTTACCACCAACTCCCCTGCCCTCCCCATCTGTTCTGAGAGTCACAGGCAGACCCCTTGGATTCCTTCAAGCTTCCTTAACTTCCTCTTCCTCCAGACTCCTTTCACGGATGATTTGTGTACTATATTTCACTTTTTTAAATATTTTGTTTACCAAAATACCTTTCCATTTTCCAGAGGAAAAATAGTTTGCCTTTTGTCTTCCCCCATGTTGCCTAGCACAGCCCTTGGCTTACAAGAAACACATGAGAAATTCTCTTTGAATGTTTTCTTTCATTAACAGTGGATCCTTTGTTTTTCTGATAGGAAGACTCTCCAGGTATCCCTCAGTAAATATCTACACATATACTTCTCAGCATTCACTTCCAAAGGTTAAAATCCTCACCTTCTAAAATAAGACACATAGCTATATCTTTAAATAGAAGTCTCTAGAAGGAAAATGAACAGTTCCTTGATTCTGTCAGAATAATAAAGGCTTAATCTGTGCTTATATTTTGTAGAACTCCCCTGAGCTGGATGAAGAAGGCTACAGCATCAGACCCGAGGAACCCGGCTATATCCTTTCTTTATTTTTTGATTATAATCTTTATTTTCTCTAAGAAAACTGTATGATAAGTTCAGATTTTGAAAAGGTGCTGAAATAACCCAAGCTTCCCAAATCCTGTCTCCCCTAATATTAGAAATGAATAAACAGCACAGAACAGCCTGAATGCTAACAAGTAGGCATTTTGCCTTGGTCTATTCATAGAAAAGAGAGAGAAGAGAAAGAGAAAAATGTGCTGAGAAACAATTGTGTAAACTGCGGGTATTGGGTTGTCTGCTAAAACCTGATAAGACCATGTCACTTGTTGTGGCTAGAAAATAACTCTCACCTGTGCCCTCCCCACCAACCAGCTCTGGGCAGAGCATCTCTGAAGACTGAAATTCCTCACGAATCATCCTGAGACTGGCTTTGCTCTCTAGGTAGACGAGGAAGCTCACATGGGCTGTCAGGGTTTGTGCTAAGTGGGACATCACAAATGGCCACCCGCAGCAAAAATGTAGGACATTAAACTCTTGCTCCTGGAAATTCACCGTCCTTAATCATGTTCCAAGGAAAGGTGAATAAATGCAGAGGCTTTCCTATTTGCTTTTTTATTCGTCTGTGTATTTTGCTTTGATTTTTCTGCCCTCTGAGGCTACCTTTGAGGCCTCTTTGTGCAAGCACTCTTATACTCATCGTTGCTTCTCCGTAGGAAAAAGAGTTATGTATCTTTAACTGTGTTCTACCTACCAAAGGAAAGCACTTTTATTCTTCGAGCGAATCGGAAGAGGAAGAAGAGTCCCACAAGAAATTTAATATCAAGATTAAGCCATTGCAATCTAAAGACATTCTTAAGAATACTGCAACCGTGGATGAGCTGAAGGCATCCATAGGCAACATTGCACTTTCCCCATCACCAGTGGTGAGTGGTTTTATGTTGAGCTTTGATGAGTCTGCACAGACAGCTGTGTTCCACTCAGATGCATTAAGTAGATCAGAAACTCTAAGCTGGAGGCTGCGTATGGTCACCCTTTTATGAACTTTGTCAACCTTAAACAGCTCATTCTATGTTAGAAAACTATGCTGATTTTATATTGCAGTTCTTGTGCTTTTCAAAATGGTAGAAATGCATGGGACCACATTTCTTTTTTACTTACTCTCCTGCAAGCATTTGAAAAGAAGGGGAAAAGTAACAAAAAGATTATCCAGAGTTACTTCTGAGGCAATTAAAAACAATATGAAGTTTACATATTTACTAACAGTGATTTTTAAAAACATATCTTAGTGCCCTTTCTTATGTACCACACCTAGAAACTCATGGAAGGAAAGCCAAGGAAATTGTTTTTCTTAAAAAAAAAAAAAAAAAAGGCTAAAAACCCAACTTTTTCATTGCTATATGCTCCCAAGAAATATTAATCTAATATCATAGATCACAGTCTAAAAACATATTAAGATGCATAATATTTATTATATTTTATTATCAAATTGTTTTAAATACTCTCATCTTTTAGGCATCTAAAATATAGGTAGACCTTACTTATATTACTTATATTATATTATACATATACATTACTTATATTATACATATACATATATTATTCAAATTGGTATATTTCTACAATTTGTTGTCCATTCCCCCAGTTCACACCTGCTAGATTTCTGTAGCTGCTGAATTCTGAGTTCCAACATGTATACTGTTTTCTCGGTGGTGTTTGATAAATGCTACAACTGTTTTTCTAAAAGTAGCTGTGAAGTGTAGATGAAGGTTCTCAAACTAGCAGCTAATATGTTCTTGGCACCTTCTTCAGAAAGATGTGATCTTCCTACAGCATCTTCCCTGAAAGAGGTAGTTAATAAATGCTGAACCATTTTTGAGATGCTTTTAAAAATATCTCAGCTAAACTTTCTAGAGAAATAGTAATCATCTATCCTTTGAGAATGAATATTTGCCTGGCTCAGATGAATAAAATCTATAATGATCCCTTCTTTAGAACTTAGGGCTTATAATGGCCTTTATCACAACTGTTAGTGATAATTATAATGATTGCTATTAGTAATCAACCAACGGAAATTATATTTCGGGTAGTTTTTAATCACTTACTCACTTGGTATTTCAAGGTGTCTCCCTGAGAAAAGAGGCATGAAATATATTGGTTTTCTTTCTGTTCTGCAATGGAAAGTACAGATTATAAACTCATAAGCTGGTCTGTAATACCAGTGATTTCTAGTAAGAGGAGAATTTTAAATGCATACACTTTCACTTTTCAGTTGACGTATTTCAAATCATTTTTCACTTACTGTATTTTTTAAGTTAATTATAAAAATTTATCTAAACACTTGAAACCAGTTTATATTCACTTTTCTGTAGGGTCTAATACAGTTAGTGGGCATTTGGATGCTCTCTGGGGGTAAGTGTCAGCAAGATAAGATCATGGGATTAAATGAACAAATTTACGTGAAAGAAAACTTACTAGAACAGTTGAAGACGGTCTGTATGTATTTGCTGAAAGCTAGTTGCGTCTAGGAAAGAAGTCCCCTCTATCAAAAAGAATACGTGTGCCCAAGTCATCTGGCAGATATTCCTCCATCCAGATATGTTGCTGGCAGTGCAGCAAGGTTTAGTCTGAGCTCTTCTCAACACCTATTTTCAAGGTAATGTCTTGACATGATGTGGTTAAGACTCTGATAAAAAGATTTTCAGGAAAGCAGTATGAAGAGTAGCTGGGGACACCCTGGGAAAGTAATTACAGAGTTAGGCTGCTTCTGCATACCAGCAATGCCACAAACCAAGGGACTCCTGGATCCACCCACCACCACCCCTGCACCCCACCCCACCCCACACCCGCCCCCAGCTTACTCCTTCTAGTGAGAGAAACTGGCTCTGCCTTTATGATTCCCAAAGGTTTGCGATTTTTGGTATTTAGCATAGGGGAGTGAGCTGTTATTGTTCCTTTAGGAAAAGTTACACGTGTTTCTGATTATATGTAAGTTAAAAAAAGAGATTGTAACTGAGAACATGTTCTTGGTTTTAGAATCCTTACCCTTTCCTAGAAAACCCACATGTACCTATAATTCACAAATGATATATGCAGTATGTTACCTCCAGAACCAGATAAGTAGAAAAAAACTTCTGAAATCCAGTTAGTGCCATGATAAAAATGGCAAATCCTTTATGCAACTTCAGTTGTTTCCAGCCAGACAATCAGACATTTACATGTCTACACTGAATTCAGGTACAAAAAGAGAAACAGAGCCTATGCTAGTTAATAATGTATCAATATATTTCACATGGGGCTATGGTTTTTATGCTACAAAAGCATCAATCATTACATTTATAGAAATAGAGGAAATTCCAAATGGTAAGTCATTCATAACAATGGTTTATGTTGGATTTTTAATTTCTATTTCTTTTAAGGAATTTTAAGATTAAGTTGTATTTCATTTGTTCTGTTCATCCATCTGTGAATATGAATCAATGAATTGTAACCCATTTGATATCTCTTATCATATATTGGTTCTTATTTTATTTGAATAGTTCCCTGTACACACTACATGGCCAAATTACTCCAGAAAAGAATGGATGGATGGATGGGTGGATGAATGCATCATATATAGCTACGTGTATATATAATACAAACCTATCTGAAAATTACTCTGCCCTAAAACAAAGCATCAGCAGCATAGAAAATCAAGGTTTTAATTGTTGGCAGAAATCCCATTGTATAGATAAATAAATGTAATTTCAATCCAGATCTTGCCTTGACCTTTGGTTTTTATATGGGAATAAAGTATAATGTGGGGCAGGACAGGGCAGAGCCCTAAAAAAGAAGAGGGGATAATGCAAGGGTTAACTCACAGGAAAGGATGTTAATTTCTATTCCTTCCATCATATGGTATCCTGGTAAGATACTGTGCTGACTGACCAAAACAGGAACAGCACTCACATTTGAGTTGTTGAGTTGGTATCTATACAAATTAGAATATTGGTAAAGCTGCTTTAACAGAGACCAAAAAAGAAAGAGCTTATACAAAATAAGTGGTTTACTTTTCTCCCCTGTAAAAGTCAAAACTGACAGGCACATCAGATGCATGATAGAGTCCTACTCCAGGCACTATTAGAGAACCCAGAAACTTTCTGTATGAATGTTCCACCTTTCTGAGCCTGTGCCTGCCTTACCACCATCCATCACCTCCGTGGTCCAGCTTTGGGATGGAGGAAAGAGAAAATAAAAGGCAAGTAGTTTCCTTTAAAGGTTTACCTGGGAGTTTGCAAACATCACGACCAAAGCCATAATTTAATTACGTGGCCACGTTAGCTGAAAGGGAGTCTGGGAAATGTAGTCTTTGCCTGGACAGACATGTAACCAGCTAAAATTCAGGTTCTGTTATAAAAAAACAAAGGAGTGAATGAATCGTGATAGGCATTGACAGTTTCTCCACTGTGTCTTAAGTAATCTCAGATTACTTCTGGAATTTCATTAGGAAATGGATTTTTTCCCCATTTACCTGCAAATTATTCATAGAACCTTTTGAACCCAGGATGTTTCCTTTTAAAAATTTCTAATCACTAAACTCTAAACATGAGTGATGCTGTGCTGCCTGCTAGCCAGCAGCAGATGAACAGAAACAAATTTCATTAAAATACCAGCTTGTTTGGTTGATACTGACCCTTCCAATAGTGACAATGCTTCCTGTATCTTGCAAAGAACACTGCTTTTTGAAGCAGGCTGTTTCACTGTTGAAGGAAATTATTTTTTTTTATTTTTTATTTTTTTTATTTTTTTATAAACATATAATATATTTTTAGCCCCAGGGGTACATGTTGAAGGAAATTATTAAACCCAAATGCTATCTCCGTGTAACTTCTGTCCTTGATAGTAGCTGTGCTATTTAGAAGATTAATGAAGGACAAAAACACTCCTTTTCTACCTTCAAGTTTACTGTACAGGGTATTTATTAAGGAGTGACCTTGGGCTCAACTCCTGTGGGGTAGGATGGGCAAGAAGGAGAAGTTAAGCAGTGTTGCATGTCCAGCAACAGACTGAGCTGACCAGACAGGGAACTCCAGAACTAGAATGACCCTTCAGCGCTGTCCACAGTTTGATCGAGAGGAATAACCTTTATACTGTCCCATCAGTCTGTACTCTGATATGGGCAAGCTCTGAAGGCGTATGACCTTGGGTGAGGTGGCCCTCTGCCACTGAGGCAGAGCCTAAAGGGTTGTGCCCATAGCACTCCCGGCAGCTGATTGACAAGAAGCTCTTTTGAAGAGAAGTATCTAGGGTATCTTTGGTGTCCACCCGAAATTTTCTATACCAGACCTAGAGCCTTTTATATATCATTGCCATTCAATAAACGCTTGTGTGTGTGAGTGAGTAAACAAATGTGTGAGCTGGGCCAGGCCAAGGACAGAACACTATGGCATGTCACCAGCCTCTGATTGTTTATCCATTGAAAACACCCTGTTTCTCCCTGGTCCCCTTACAATGGTTTGCCTGCCTGTGCTCTCATCCCGGTCATGTATTTCCATTTTGTTCAAGCCAGTGATGGAAACTCGTTAAACACGATGCTGAATTTGAGAGACATGGGATGTCTACAGCTTTACCTAAATCTGCCAGACCAGAAAACCTATCGGAGATAATGATGGGTTTAATTTGCCGTAACTATTTCTTTGTGCTAGCACCTACGGTTATCACCTTTTCCAAGTGCTTTGTGTCTGTTGGGCTACAGAATTTTTTCTAGGATTTTGGGTTAATAGGAGGCAGCTGTGGAGTCTACAGCGTTCTACCTGTGTGACCTTAGAAAAGCCCCATCATTGTTATGAGCCTCTATTTCCTCTTCTGTAGAGTGAGGCTAATAATAGTCCTTACAGACTGTTTGTGCAGATTATTGCTGGTCTCTAGCAAGTCAAATCTTTTTTGGCTTTTTGTACCCCGTGCTTAGTGCAGAACATGGGTTATTTAATAAATGACCAAATGCTCAATGCAAAGCATGCAGAAGATCCGAGTCATGGTACCTGATGCACAACTAGTACTTTGCAATTCTTGGCTCTTCAATACTAGTTGTGTTGGGGTTCTCCAGAGAAAAAGAACCAATAGGGTGTACGTGTGTACGTGCGTGTGTGTGCACATGTGTAAAGAAATTTGTTATGAGAAATTGGTTCACGTGATTATGGAGGCTAAGAAGTCTCATTAGATGTCCTCTGCCAAGTGGAGACCCTGGAAAGCTGATGGTGTAATTCACTTAAAGTCCAAGGGCCTGAGAACAGAGGACCTGACAGTGTAAGTCCTGATCCCAGAGCAGAAGGAGGTGAGATGTTACAGCTCAAACAGTAAGACAGAAAAGGGGGGTGAATTCCTCCTTCCTCTGCCTTTTGTTCTATTCAGGCCCTCAATAGATTTGCATAATGCCCACCCACATAGGGGAGGGGGCTTACTTTCCTGAATCCACCAATTCAAATGCTAATCTAGCCCTTACAGACATACCCAGAAATAATATTTATTCTGGGTACCCCATGGCCAGGCAAGTCGAAATATGAAATTAATTACCACACTAGTCTATATATACATATACGAATTTTTAAAAATCTTTTTCTCCCTTAATTGAGAGTCATGGCTTTGCTTCCCAGTTTCAGTCTTCTGCCCTAAAAACATTCTATGTTTTCATGTTTTGGATTATAAAATATCTTCATCTCAGGCTTGAACTCAGTAAAGGGGTTCAGGGATTTCTTGTGTGTCTTAGACTTTAATTCAGAACCAAACCTGATCCCCCTTTTAAAGGAATTAACTTTAAGACAGGTTTTTTTTTTTCATACTGGACATTTGTGATTGATATTTCATTAAACATGAATAGAAGCTTTGTACCTTTATGCCCTGAAAGAGCTGGTGTATCCTGGGAAAGACAATGGAATCTGAAAACCTGAACTAACCCCTGGCTCATAGTACTGCTGAGGCAGGTTCTAAAACCTATTTGCATCTCAGTTTCTTCATGTCTAAAATGGGAATAACATATACCTACCTTATAAGATGATTTGGGGGGATGTCCACCCCTTTCTGTGAATACAACACACAGCTCACTCTTCCTAATGGAGGAGATAGAAACAGGGACAGGAGATGAGTGGGTCTGCTGTTTGTCTCCCTTTGTACCACTCTCCCTACATTCAGGGTAGGAGCACACCTTCATTATATCTTTCAAAAATGGCTTTGTGCCTAAAAAGTAAAATTATCCTCTGAAAGTGGCTAAGGAAAATAATGGGTGGAAGATTGAACTCTAAGAAAATACACCTTTACAAAAGCAACAAAATGAGAACTCAACATACAACTGAATACAATTCCATTTTAGATCAACTGAGGGAGCTAGAGATGGACTCTTACTTCAGTAATGTTACTGTGATTCAAACAGCTGGTCTCTACCTCTTAAATGCATGGCCTTGGGCAAGTTATAAAACCTATGCCTTGGTTTCTTCATCTGTAAGTGAAGAAAATTCCTGTACCAACTCCTTAAGGCTATTATGAAGGTTGAATGAGTTAATAAATGTAAGAAGTATCATTACACATACTACATTGAGAGATCATTCCCTCGTTCTCAGAATGATCTGCAAAGCCTGGGGCACAGTTTAAATAATATCATTGTTAGTGATAAATCAGGAAACCCAAATAGCCAAAAATCATTTAGAGCCAAGTCCATTAATAGCCCTGTGCATAACACTGGGCAAGTGAATAAAATAACTGTTTCTTGTGTGACTCCTGTGAACTTGTCTTGGAGGAAATTCCTGAAGCATTCCTAAATTGTTTTGAGTACCATTAAACTCTCTGAGCAGGTATGGTGCTTCTCGAGAAGACTGTTGAAGGCCAGCATTCACACTGGGATCCTGTACTGTGCATTCCCCACTAAATTATTTCAGAGAGAACTGACATCGTTTCCCACTTCCCCTTCATATCAGTTCACCAAATATTTGGTAAGAACCTTCCATGTGTCAGGAACTGAGGGCTAATAGTCACAAATAACGGGCAAGCTTTATGCAACCTTCTAGCTAAGAGTCTGCTTACCAATCAGAAAACAACGTCTAAGCAACGTCACTGGCAGCACACAAAAGCTGAACTTCCCCTTGTTGGGCCAAACCCCTTCCTGTGTTCACTTCAGTTTCCAGATTGAAGTTATGGTCTTCTGCAACTAGCTTCCCCTATGGCCTCCACAGCAGAGCCTCCTGGCTTCCTCACGACTCCCCAGGTCTCAGATGTGGACACCTCCATTCCTCCCGGCCCCCACAAGTAGCGCTCTTTCTCACACAGCTCCAGCCATGCTTTTCGCTCACCAGGTCCTTTAGAAACTTGTGGTTCCCGCAGCTTTCAGGGACGTGAGAAGACAAATGTTACAGTTTCATTCTTGCTGCACCAGCATCTTTTCCTTTTCTCCTGTGCTGCCCTTGCTGCCTTTACGTTTGTGTTTTGGTAAGCCACGAATCACTGTGGGCTGACCTGGAGAAGCTGTCTTGAACCAGAAGTGTTTGGTTCTGTACTGACTGAGAATTTTGGCTCTGGAGTAAGTCGGAATGAAGTTTGCATCCTGGCTCCACCCTCATTACTCACGTGACCCTGGGCAAGTTACTTAAACCTTTAAGCCTCAGTCAAGACTTAATCAAGCATAAAATGAGGTTAATACTGCTACTACTCACCTCATAGGGTCCGTGTAAGGATTAAGGAAGTAAGACAGTAAAGTGCTTAGTATTTTGTAAGTAGCTTTATGCATATAAAGCCCAATGGAGATGTTTTGTAAATGCTAACTATTACGAATCAGAACAACAGAGTATTCATGGTGAATACTCGTCAACATCCTTTAAGTTCATGGACCCTCTGAGAACTCATGAAGGTGATGGTGCTAGTGTTGGTGGTGGCAGCTGTGAACATCTGAGTGTAACTGTGTTAGATGCTTTACACGTATTAACTCATTTATCCTCATAGCAACCCTATAAGATAGGTACTATTATTACCCTCCTTTTACAGGTGAGAAATTTAAGGCATGGAAGGATTAATTAAACTCACCCTAGATGTCACAACTAATAAGAGAAGTTCTGGAATTTAAACCCAGAAGTTCTGATTTCTAATTCAGAACTCCTATACACTACATTATCCTACTTTTGATAAAAGCCATTGGCTCTTTTTCCAGGAAAAAAATAAAAAGTTCATTAGCTCCTCTAAAACATCTTATACACAGCTTCTGAGGACTCACAAACCCTTTGAAGGCTATCCCTTTGATGGTCCCTCAAGGGCTCTTGATCCCATCTCAGAAGCCCACCGCCCAGGCTTTCTTCCCCCACTAATCCATAGACCTAACCTTCTGTGGTACCTCCTAGGCCATTCTGTGTGACAAGAGAGCAAGGCTGGGCTGACAGGTCATGTCACATGTCATGTGTGATTTCTACTTTATTAAATGTCATTTTATACTAAGACCTCATGCACTTTTGTTTTACTTGTGAAGAAATGAGATCTCATTTTCTATGACTCATATTTCAGTTCCCCTAATCAAGCAAGAAAGTTATTTTTTTATGTTAAAATTTCATTATAATTATAGTTTACATTTTATATGTGCTGTCATGATCAGGAAGATGGAATGAGCAGCCACACTACTAAGCAGGCAGAGAGGTGGGGGGGTCATCCCATTTTACAGAAACAATCAACTCAGGAAGATTGAGAGGATGCTAAAGGTTTGACGACCAGGACTTGAACTCCAGCATCTGCCTCCTTTCTTCCAAGTTAAAAACACAGTAGGTTTTTTCCATCCCAAGTAGGAGTCTAATGATTCTGTTGTCTTTAAATCCCTCTCAGTGTGAACACTTTGCTGTGTCTTCTGACTCAAGAGCCTCTGTGAGAAGCTCTGTTTTAGGGGCAAGTTGGGGATATGGTAAGAGGACCAAGAAAGAGAACATTTTCTTGAAGAATATTGGTTAAGTAGGAAGAGCACAGGCTTTTGAGTCTGTATCTTATGATCTACGTTCGTGAGCAAGTTCCTTAACATGGAGCCTCAGTACCCAAGTCTGTAAAATGGGAATAGGAATATCCATCCTGTCAGGATTGATGTAAAGAGGACATGAGATTATGTTGCAAAATGGGCAGTTAGTTGTCTGTCTCCCTGGCCTCCCTTTTCATCTCTGCTTCTCTTTAAGTTAAGAGACTTGTGGGAGTGAGAAATAAAATAAAAATAGCGAGGGAAGACTTGAGCAAAGTCAAGGAGAAGAGGGCTGATAGAGAGGATGTGAAAGACAGGTCTGGGTGGCTCAGTTGGTTAAGTGCCCAACTCTTGATCTTGGCTCAGGTCTTGATCTCATGGTCATGAGTTCGAGCTCACACTGGGCCCCACAGTGGTCTGGAACCTACAAGAAAGGAAGGAAGGAAGGAAGGAAAAGATCTTAATTTTATTAAGATCCTCTACATACACACTTCCTACTGGAAACTGAAAGAGCACAACAAAAAAATTTTATTACAATGTCAGAAAACCAGAAAATCTAGCATATGTACCCACCCTAATTTTGCTTACCAAATGACCCAGTTTTCTTGTATTCCTTCTGCACAAGTTACTTGGCTTCCAATTTTTGATATTAGATCTTATCTTAATGACTTCAGGTCTCTCAAACACACAGGCAACATTCAAAACCTATTAGTGCTTCCTTAGGTCAAATCAAAAGGTGCAAGTATACTGAAGTCATCCAAATGCAAACTACAGGATTCCTCACAAATTACTGGCATCACCGTAAAAAAAAAAAAAAAAAAAAAAAGATATTAAAAAAAACCCCTTGTAATATCAGATTATCAAAGTATTAGTTTGCCCTAACATAGAGCAGCCTTCCAAGCCTGCAAAATGATCCTAAAATCACTAGCAGAAAGAAATAGTTCAAGAATAAAAGTCTGTTTACATTGGCTCCACGGCATCATTATTCTCCATGCTGGTTTCCTCAGCAAGATCTTTGTGATACAGGCAATAATGACAGCGACATCTGAATCTTTCCACTCTTGTTTCACCCTCCTCTGTTTCCTTCTGCTGTAGATCTTTTTGAAGCTTTTTTGTTGTTGTTGTGAATAGCAACTTTATTGTTACACTGGTGCAAAAAAAAAATCATAATTGTATGATGCATTTCCCCTTAAATTTACAATAATGAAGGTTATACATAAATTATATCGATCATAAATTTCCTATTTTATACTATTTAGAACAAAATTATTTTGATAAATATGCCCAGAGGACAACATAGGTTCTTAATTGATGACTGAATCCAAATATGCAAAATAGAGCTTTTGGTGTTGACCATGGTGTTTTAAAATTCTCAAACATGCACTAATATATCCTAGTTTTAGGAAAATATTACACATGGCCTTATCTTGCAATTAGGGAAAAGCCCAAGCTGAGTTTCACATACAGTATCCCTTTCCTCTAAATTAATCTCAAATTGGACTAGAGAACAGAGAGACAGACACTTTCAAGTTAGTACTCCCAAGTAATGAAGGAAATTACACAACCAACAAAACAGAATAAAGGAAGAAGAGCTTCATTGTGTGAAGTGAGAAAGAAAGAAAAGAAGATCGAGAAAAAGAGAAAGAGAAAAAGAGAAAGAAGAAAGAACTGATGTGGGACTAGGTGGCATGGCTGCTGGTGCCTCCTCTCTCTCCCCTGTGGCAGGACCTTCTGAGGGAGCTATTAGTTTAAGCTCGTTCCTGGTGATTTGCAATCCATAATGGAGTTATTTAATCAAAAAATATGGGGAGAGGGAGATAGCTTTGAACTGGAGACAGTCTGGTACTGTTTGCCTATTCCAGGTGGCCCACCCACCCTGCCACCCCCAAATTAGCCTGCCAGTGAGTAAAATCCATGAATTCGCTGCTGCTTGGTAACACCACCCCCTTTCCTGTCCTCACTTTGGCAGAAGGTTCAGCACCCCATTGAGTTCAGTAAAAACAAAGAGTCATCTGTGGGGGAGGAAAGCTCCTACACACTGGCATTTGCTCCTGGTAGGATTGCTGCACGGTGCAAAGGGAGGCTAATGATTGTATGCATTCTGATGCTAAGTGCTCAGCACAGACCTCAAGCACAGCTAGTTGGGAGACCAGAGGCTCAGCTTGGGTTCTACTCTTCAAGGAGAGCTTCAGAGGGCAAACATGATCTTGGTTGGGTCTAGACCAGGGATATCAAACATGGGGGCACATGAGCTGCCACTCCTCATTTCCAAATACTCAGCCAACACAATGACCAGATTCCATATCTCTGATGTAGTCTGAGACACCCCCTCCAGACAGAGCTGCAGGCAGCCTGACCAAAATCATCCAGCTGGCACATAAGATGTAATGTTTTTTTTTTTTGTTCTAGGCCTTACAGAGAAGGATAGATGGAGAACTGGGTAGGACCTTCCTTTTTCAATATATGTTGTTCTCTTTCCTGCATTCTGATAAGCCATGACTGTCTACAGAAGAATTAGTTTCATATCTGAGATGTGTTTGTTCTTTCCTTCGTTACCAATTATATTTTTCCTAGTGAATTCTCCGTTGCTTCCATTTCCTGACCTTTAAAAAATATATATAATTTTTTCCATACCTTTCCTGCCTATCCTGTGCTGGTCAGAAGAAATCTCTGTGCTGTGTGTTTTGGTCTTCTTGAAAATGAGCAGAATATGAATTCAATCTGGATTGCCTTTGTCATTATTTCTTCAGTTACTGCTAGTTGGGCCCTCTGAGCACACGGTCTTTTGCTCCCCTCTGTGAGGTGTAAGAATCAAAATTTCCTTGCATAACTTCAGATTCTTCCGTCTTGTTCTACTATCTCAGACAATGTGACCCAATGGGGGACGGGAGGGACAGAAACCCGACTACCAGGATTAGAGACCTAAAAGCCTCATTTTCTGTTACCAGCTTGAAATTTAACTGAGACAGTATACCCACAATTTTGACACATAAAAATGTGACGATGTCCTCGACCGGAGGCAGGAAATTCTTGAATAACATGCTTCTTTTTTAATTACATGCTTTTCATTATAATGCTAATCATAATCAAAAAGGCCAATTTTTATATCATTAAGTTCTTCTGCCTTGGTTGTGTTAGTCCTACTGGTGTAGAATTTAGAATTAAAAACTATTTTTATTAGCCAATGGCCATAATCAGGGTAGAATGGGCTCTATAATGAAGCAATCAATTTGGAAAATAAGTTTAGCAGAAACGTAATTTGTGAGCAATTCAGTAAATGTTGGATTTAAGATAAGTGATCCTGTCCCCAGATGCTACAGGTTCAAGCCCCCCTTGAGGGAAGGGGGCCTTCCCTCAAGAACTTACAACATTGAATGACCTGGAGCAGGAACTTAGAAAATACTTGTAGATTGGTTGGATGGGTAGATGCTCTTCACCGTGAGAAATTACATGGAACTTGGTGTTTCACTGTCACAAAAATGCAACTTACATCCCTCACAGTATTTTAGAAAAAGGGCAGATTTATGGCTCTCCATTTCTTTGATCCTTCCCCTTTCGATTCACCTGCCTTTCTGCATTATTAGATGGATGAATAATATGAACGATAACTTTCTTCCAGCTTGCAAGTTCTTTTTTTAAAGTTTATTAATGTGCCCTTCTTTTCTGGGAGTGCTAGCTCTTTGTCATAATTCTCTTCCCTGATCCCACATATCTAGTGAGATGTCTGTTCTCCTAAGGCCTCGTGTTTCAGTCACTTAGTGGTACACACTGTATTATCTTTTTAATGATATATTTATTTTCGTACTAAGAAGTTTCTATAAGTGTATGAATAATAGTACAAAAATAAGTATAACAGCATAAGAAAAAAGTATCTATCCCTTTGTCCTTTGAAGGAGAATTTTTTTTAGGGCCAGAAATAATCTACAGCAATGGATGTACTTTTTAATTGTTTTAGGGGGAAAAAAAAAAAACCCTTAGAGTGTGAATCACTCACACTCATTATGTCAGAAAATGTCTCTTTGGAGACTGGGAGAAATTTCAGAATGAACAGAATGAAGTGAGATTTCTTTCTGTCTAAAACATAGCTACTAACTGTCCATGGGCCTGAGGAGACATCATTTGACTTGGCTACGAGCGCAGCGGGGGTATGGGGTTGGTGAGCCTGTATGAACCACTTGTCCTAAAGTGACCAACAGACAGGAAGGAAAGATGGAATGGTGGCCTCACTCTGTTTAGCTCAGTACAAACTCCCTTTCCACTTCCTAACCTATTTGAAGTCCATCTCCGTCTTCTGTTTTAACTTGATATTTGGGAAATCAAAGTCAGCTTCCAAAGAGTAATGAAAAATGGCGGTTCATGTCACAAGCAGGCATTCTCTGAGGTTGCTTCCTCTATGTCATCTATCCTCTTCTCAGCAACCAACCCTGACTAAACCCCCACCCTAGGGAACTCCTGAGAAGGGAGAGCAGTAAGCGGCATTGGAAAAGAGTAAAGCCAGGGTCTTTGCAGTGGCCTTCAAGACCATCATGGTGTGGACACCCCCAACCTTCAGGCTAACACCCACCACTCTCCCTTCTCATTCCACTCTTCCCTGGCTCCTTGGCTGTGCCCGCTTCCCCCAGAAAGCTGTAGTGTGACATCCTCCTCTCCACCTCAGCTGCTTGTTCAAGTCATGAGCTCAGTGGCTTACCCTGACCACCTTATTAAAAATCATGGAACTCTCTACTTTGGCATTCTCAAACCTCTATTTGCTCTGCCTTTAAAAATTGCATTTATCATCTTCTAAAATACCAAATACTTTGCTTCATTTGTTATGCTTATTATTTATTGTCTATCTCCTTCCTCTGATCCCCAGAATAAGCTCATCGGAGTTTTTTTTGTTTATTGTTCCTGTTGTTTTGTTCACCCATGTCTAGAGTCTGGTTTTTATTAGGCACCCAGTAAGTATCTGTTAATGGTTTAATAAATGAATAAATTATCCTTTTGCTTCTGTTGTCAGACACAACTGATAAGAAGTGGTTATATTTATAATAAAATCTCATTCATTAAATATAAAGATCCAAAATACAGTCATCTTATATGTAAGGTTAAACAGTTGCAGACTTCTAAGAAGTTTATAGGTTAGACTTGGTTTTTTGTGTCTTGGTTTCATTCTTAAGAAGCTTGAAGCCAAAAATTTCCATGGTAGCTGGTTCCTTGTTAAGAGTGCAGGGATGAATTTAGAGCACAAAACCTCTGGGCAAGGATCAATAAATTCTGGTGTGTACTTTCTTCATTCACCTCTGTTAGCTTTGGCTCTGGGTCTTAAATTCTACTGTAAATGTTGCTGTTTTTGAGCCCCTTATGCAGAAATGTAGGCTTCAAGACCTAACTTGAATGACTGCTGGCAAAAGAAAGTGATTGAGGATAAGGACGAGCTACGTTTCAACAAGGCTTGCAAATTAAAAAATGATACTTTCTCAGGCTTTAGCACAGGAAAATCCCTGCACTAGAGATGATTCACTGGATTATATTTTAGGTATATGTTTTGTTGTCTAGTCCAAAAATTCATTCATTCTGTTTCTATGTACAAGTGTACCTGAAGGTATATATCTCTTTTCCAATTTTCTTAGTATCTTTTCCACAGTTAAAAATCAACTCTGATGCTATGAGTTCATTTTAAATCAAGAAATGTCTTTGTTTTCCCCAAAGGAGAATTGTCTTATAGGGTTTTTTTCCTTTATTTATTTGTTTAACATTCTGAAGAAATCCTTAAGCCAAGACGCCATAGCCTAGGTGTCGGCAGCCGCTAACAATGAAAGCAAAACAATATATTGGTTTAATCACCATGAAGCCTGGGGTACCTGGGTGGCTTAGTTGGTTGGGCATCTGCCTTTGGCTCAGGTCATGATCCCAGGGTCCTAAGATTGGGCTCCACTTTGGACTCCCTGCTCCACGGGGAGTTTGCTTCTCCCTCTCCCTTGGTCTCTTCCCTCTGCTCATGCTCTTTCTCTCTCTCAAATAAATAAATAAAGTCTTAAAAAAAAAAAAGTTTTAATCACCATGAAGCCTGGAATGAAAAGGTGTGGGGAGGAGAAAAGGACCTTATCATTTGTATGTTCATTTTTATTCTTCTAATTCTAATTCAATATAACGCATTTAATTCTAAGAAAAGGCTAAGAAATTTACCTTCTAATCAGACTTTAATTCCAACGTCTGAAACCATGCCTAAAAACACAAACTCACATTCTGAAAAGTTCATCCCTTGAGACCTGCTATGATAGAAAGACATGATCTATGTAACTCTTTCCTTTGGAAAGATCCAAGGTTATTTTCCAGGTTCTGTGATCTGTGAGCTTTTAGCTATGTTGTTTCTAGATCCCAATGCTGATAAGGCTCTGAAAGTGGGTTAATCTGTTTAGGGAACTTGGTCTGTTCCATGGACCCGCCGCAGCCAGTCTCTGGGGAGGCAGATAAGTTGGGAATCAGTCCCAGCCCTGCTCCTCTGTAACTGTGTGGTCTTGGAATTCATCTGAGCCTCCTTTTCCTCAGTGGTAAAAGGACACCAACTGCATAAGGTAAATCAGTAGCAGTTCTCAGTAAACATTAGCTGTCAATATCATCCACAAGGTTTAATCCTCACAGCATTCCTACAACAAATCTATATCCCTGCCTTAGAAATTATTGAATTAAGGCACAGGACATCTTGCTCTAAGTCATCCAGAAAACAAGTGGTTAAACTAATTTAAATATAGAAAAGCTCCTGCTCCTCTTTCCAGGGACAACTCCATTAAAGCTATTTGATTTTAACCCAAGAATTTCTTTTTGTCTGTAGGTTGCAAACATGGGCGTTGATAATTTTCATTTCTCTGTGTTACTTACCAAGGGTCTGGGGCTGAAAGGCAGCCCCTATCTTGACCCTGAAGCATTAGTTTTTTGCTACAGGAGAACATTCTACCCTGGAGATTAGATCACATAGCTCTATATACTGTTTGTGCAAAGCTGTTCTAGTTCCTGGGAACCTTTGTGACATATATTCGCCCCTGGGGTCACTAATGGCAGAGAGATCAACAGTTAAGTGGGAGCTAAGTGAAATATTTAGAGGAGCTGGTGAAGGAACATTACAACTGGGGCCACATCCCTTGAGGCATATACAATTCAGCTTTATTTCAGAGTGCAATTCATCTTTCTGTATTTTAAAAGACATGATGCTTCAAACATTTTATAGTGTTTTAATGGCCCCCCAAAAGGGAATTGCTAAACCTGCTTTGAATGCCTCCTGTGTCCCTAGCACTGTGTTTGGGACCAGAGAGAGTCCATTCGTGACCATTACTGTGAGCAATAATGGAGGGGAGACACCTAAATGACACAGGACAATAAGAACTGCAAAGAATATGCTAGCAATGTGGAGCTTTGTTTTCCCCAAGGCTAATAAATGCCAGGCAAACAGACCTTTAATTATACATGGTTATTGTGAAGAAAAGGAATGTGCTGTGATCAAACAAGAAAAGGGAACAACCCATTCTGGATGGGGAACTTGGAGAAGGCCTCATGGAAGAAACGGTCCCGGCCTCGAAGAATAAGTAAACTTGTGACTGAGGGCTACAGAGGCAGCCTGAGCAGAAGGCAGGGAAGTGAGTGAGGGGACTCAACATTCAGATGGCCAGGAGCCTCTGCGGTTAAGTGTGGGCTTCCTACAGGTGGGAGGTGGGAGGGTGGGAGATAAAGGGTGAGGGTAAGTTAGAGCCCATCGTGAAGGCACAACTGACGTAGAATGGAGCGTGTGTTCTATTTTCTGAAATATTGGGAGGCTCTTTAAGGACACAGTAATATATTCACTTCACTATTTTGAAAAATAATTCTTCAGGTAGTGCAGAGGATGAATTTAGGGGGTGAAAGTGGAAATGGGACCATCAGCTAGGAAGTGTACACAAAAGGCTCACGGAGCACAGCTTTCAACCAGGGATAAGGCCCTCACCATGACATTTGCTCAAGAAATAAAAGAGCTTTCCGAGGGGCCAGGGACCACTCACCAGGACAATAATTTGCTATTGTTTATGGGGAGTGGGATGGAAGAATTGGTGACTGTAGCCAGGGTATCCTGAGAGGAGATGACAGGTACCGGGTTCCCTGACAAAGTTGGAGCTACTGGAAAGTCTCATGTTTTAGGTTTATGACCATGCTCAGCTGCATTGCAATAATGGCATCTTCCAAACCCTTTCAATATCACAAAGCAAATTTTTCTATTTTCAAGGC
Source organism: Enhydra lutris kenyoni (assembly GCF_002288905.1). Taxonomy (NCBI): domain Eukaryota; kingdom Metazoa; phylum Chordata; class Mammalia; order Carnivora; family Mustelidae; genus Enhydra; species Enhydra lutris. Next base: position 34,811,775 of record NW_019154093.1, read on the forward strand.
ACAAATCTATTTGCTAGAAGCAAAGCATTCAAAAGAGAGCTTAGAGTGTCTCCAAGGGAGGCTACACCAATGCCTTCTATAGCTTGAACTTGTAGGGGAGACACAACGTGATCTCTACCCACCTGGGTGTTCAGCTGGGGCTCTAATGAAAAGACAGGTTAGAGAAAAACACACAGAAGTGTAGTAGCATGTACATGTCATGTATACGTGGGAGACCCCAGAAAAATAAAGTAACTTAAAGAGGTGGCTTTAAAGTCTTGAATTAAATACTGCTATGTAGGGGAAGGGAGGGGACATAGGCCTCTGAAGGGAGAGCAGCTGATCTTTGGGAAAAATAGGTGGGAAGAATATTGTGTGATCAGGTTTGTTCCGGTGAGGTATTGACTTCCAGTCTCCTCTCCTGCACTAAGACTCAGGGTTCCCTGATCAATAACACTCCTGGGAAGGGGATTTATGACAATTCTCAATATATCTCTGGGCAGATTAGGGTTGATCAGAGAAAGAGTCTCCTTGCATTTACCGTTTTCAAATGCTTGCAGTTCAAAAATCATCAATATAGCGAAGTAGCAGATTTTGGGGTGCGTGTTCTGCCACCCTTCAAGCTAAAGCCTATGAGCTGGGAATGACTATATCAGACGCCCAGAGAAAGCCATTAGAAGAGCAGTGCCTTGAGAGGTGCTTTGAGGAGGGTTATTCTGAGCCTTATCTCTTCTCTGAAAATACATTTCACCTCTCTCATTTTCTTTTTCTTCTTCATGCCTACGCTTTATAGAGGAAAAGTCCGGTAAGAGATAAGTCCTTTCCACATTTTGGCCAAACGTGACTTCTATTCATTTTCATCATCTGCATAATAACTGACTGTGTTTAACACCTAAACAGGATTTTCAATTTTAAAAACAAACCTTCGTGAACCAGGACAAGGTCTAATTATGCCCCATGGGGAAAAAAGGAAGTCGGTTGCTAAGTGATTTTATAAGTCTGTTATGAAGAGCCACGGTGTAATTTTGGGAAGATTCACCTCTGCCTCCATCACAGGCATATGATTAAATATTTTAGGTATGAAGTTTCATTTATTGCAGCTTCCCCTTGGATTGGTCAAGCTACATATACATACCATGAGCTAGGCAAACCTTTTAAGTTAATTTCTGGCTTAATGCCCAACATGATAGCATCCGTGAACGAAGGCTTGTGAAGCTGGCCTAGAAGAGGGAAGTTGTCTTCCTTCTTTTATTTTTCAGCTAATCAGAAAAATATCTGCTTCCGGAGTTGTCAAAGAGACAGAGAAAGAGGATCTTTATAAAGTGCAAAGCAACTCTTCCACACTCCTTTTTAGTACCAGTGGGTGATTTTTAGTGGTGGCACAAATCTGCTGTGATGTACCTACATCTTTTTTTTTTTTTTCTAACAACGATGAAATAGATCTACTGGGAAAAAAAATTCAATGTTCTATTCTCAGTTACCTGGTATATTGTGAAAATGTTCCCAGCATGCCCATGCTCAGCTATCACGGGTAACCTCTCCACCGAAAATCATGGAAATCTGTGTTTCCACGTTAACAAGCACTGAGAAATGGTTGGTGGTTGGTTGCCCTTAACTCACCTAAGTGGATGGTGCAGTAAGGGCTCTAACATGTCATCCCGTGCATTGCCCCCAGCCTGGCAGTCTCTGTACCACCTGCAGGCTACCCCACCCATGGCAAGTCTGTGTGATGGGGGGAGGAGAAGTGGAAGACACAGAAGAACAAAAATGGGATCAAAATACTAAAACACATCAAAATACAAACCCCAAGTCTTTTGGTTTCTAAAAATAAAATAAACATATTATTATTATTATTATTATTATTACTACTACTACCACAGCTACTACTAAACTGAATGGCCACTTCTGAGTAATTGAGAGTCTCTATTGTATCACGTGCTACGTGGCATACAATTTGGTTGGTGTGCTGTAGTAGCCTTTCTTTATATTTTGCCCAATGCCCTTATTCTTGACTCTGAATCTTTCTCTGAATTATCCAGATTTGGCCACTTCAAAAATTGACTCAGTTGGGTGGCCTGAAGTTAACCCGTGGTTCATCAAAAAAGCTCGCTTCCTCATTGGTTTTCCCCTGTTGTCCTTACATCAATTTTAACTGCAAGTAATCCTTGTCATTTTGAGTTGTGTGTTTTTAAGGACGAGTCCTCCTGTCACTCCCTGGCCTCATTTTCCTTTGGAAATGTCCCTCTTGTTGATTGCTCAGTCTGGTTGAGTCTTAATGATTATCTTCGTTAGTAGCGAGGTCTTTGTTTTTTCTTCCCAAATGGTGTTTCAGAAGATCCTCTCAACTAGGTTCTATTGGACATGATAGGTATTCACTGTAGTCTGACTTGTAATGGATACAGGAATGAATTTAAATATAGACAAACACCTACAAGGGATGGGGGTAGAGGATAAAGGCTTGCCTGATAGCTGGCCTTCCCCATCAGCATTAAAAAGTAAGTAAGAAGATGGGCTGGAATCAAAATAATATGCATAATGATCACGTATTCTAATTCTTTCCTAGAAAATTCTCTAACATGAATCACTGAATTTGCTATGACTAGCCTATATAAAAATATTTGTTTGGTGCTTGGTAGCTTTTCACGCATTTTCCTCCTGTTCCCCATAGCACTGAATTTAGCATCTTGTAAAACTTCAAAACCTGAGGCTGACTTAGTGATTTTGATGAGCAAGACAGATTGTGTTTGGTTACTTCTTTTTATAAATATCTTAAAACACTTACCCTCATTGGCTAAGACTAAGGTATTCTAGTAGGCTGACTTAAAATTAATCTTTTTGTGCAAAAAATAACAAAGCAAAACTGGTGTGGAATAAGGACACTGAGGAAACTATGAGGACATAGGCTGAAATACTATTTTAGGAAAGCATATTTGCAAATTATATACGTTCTAGAAATACAATATGTTCTAACCCAAGATCTTCATTCTAGTGACCAAACTATAAATTATTAATGTACACCCACTTTGGAAAATAACCTCAAGATACAAAGTAAGAGTTATCTCTTATTTGAACATCAAAATAGAAATGGGGGAATAATAAATGTTGCCAAAACGTTTTCCAGAATGTATCCGAGGATTAAGAGAAATCTAGGAATTGAGCAATTAATATTTAAATAGAAACACAGGAGATTTGTTCAGAAAGGGAATAGACCGATTGCAAAGTCCCTGTTTGAGTAATCAGATGAAGTAATAAGAATAGTAGATAAAATTTACTGAGAGCTTATTATATGTGACACAGATCCCTGCAATCAGAGACAGATTGGCCACCTGCAGATTCTGAACAACGGAGTAAGTGTTTTGTTTGCTTGTGCAGTTAAAAACAACGTTAGCCCCATTTAAAATTAAAACCAGAATGTTTGAAATTAAAAAAAAAAAAAATCAGGATGTGCTTCTTCTCTCTCAACAACTTTGAAGATCTGGCAGCACTAGGCCCAGAGTTTTGCCAGCAAGGCATGGGAGCACCTGAGTCGTGGTGAATTCTCCAGAGCTTCGTGAAGACATGGCCTTACCAATGGCACCCCTCTCCTTGCCCTGTACTCATCTGAGTCTGCCATTCAACATGTAGTGTTTGGCTTACAGAATACATCAAGACCAGGGTTTGCCTGGGTAGCTCAGTCAGTGAAGGGTCTGATACTTGATTTGGCCTCAGGTCCCAAAATTTGACCTCAGGATTGTGAGACTGAGCTCCACCGGCGGCTCCATGATGGACCTAGAGCCTGCTTGAGATTCTCTCTCTCCCTTTTCCCTCTTCCCCTCCCCGGCCCTGCACCACAAGCTCTCTCACTTTCTCTCTCTCTCTCTCTTAAAAAAAAAGAAAAAAAAAATCTAAACCAGAATATACCAAGACTGGATACAAATGACTTTTCTTCTACCTTTGAAGCAAATTCTATATATTGGTAGAACAAAGATAAAACACTAAAGGCTTCAAAGATCTTGGAAAATGAGAGGAGAGGGAGTAAAATAAAAAACAGGCAAAGGCCCTCCTCTCCAGTTCACAGAGTTTGCTGTCAAAATTGTTGTTCAGCAGAGCCTACAGGTGTTTTATGCACCTTACTGGTGGTAAATAACATATATGGAGCCCTTCAGTCTGATGTGTAGAATTCTTTTTCTTTTGAGGGTTTCAAATAGCTCTTAATTATGGGCTTTGAGGCTTCCTAGGTCTGACCTCTCCACAGCTTCTAGCTGGTCCTTCTCTATTTATGCTTGTGACTACATGAATTTGAACAGTTTTTCCCAGATAAAGGCATTTTCCAAGTGGAGTTTACAAAATGCTTTTTTTTTTTTTTAAACTCAAGTTAGTTAACATACAGTCTAGTATTGGTTTCAGGAGTAGAATTTAGTGATTCAACACTTATATCTAACACTCAGTTTCATCCCAGTAGGTGCCCTCCTCAATGCCCATCACTCATTTAACCCCTCCTCCCATCACCTACCTCCAGCAAGCCAAATGCTATCTTATGATGTTGTCTTTTGCTAGAAAAAAATACAAACAGGAACTGTTGACGCTATGGTGAGTGCTGTGAATTGTGTAAGACGGATGTTTCATTCACAGACATGTGCCCCTGAAGCAAATAATACATTTTATGTTAATAAATAAATAAACAAATGGAAAACCACAAGGAAGAGAAAATACACTTATAAAAAATTTTTAAAAATTAAAATATAGGTTTTTGACTCATTGGAAACTAAAATATGGCTTAATTTGTGTAAGTTAATATGACTTAATTTATTTTAAAAAGTGTTCTCTATAATCTTAAGGAACTTTCTTTGAATATAAGGTTCTACCTCTGTATGGGTATGATGTGCATTTTATTTAGCATTACTTTTCATAATTTCATCTTAGAGAAATTTGTGTCACCTTTAATCCTCTCTTTGCTGTAGTTTGTTACTTTTAAAAGTGAATTTTTTGTTGTGAGATCGAAGCTAAAATCACAAATTCCCACATTTTCTTCTTAGAGAAGAATTTTAGTCTGGTCATTAAAAGAATTATAAAGTCTAAATTTTCATATAAAATACTGAATTCCTCTCAAAATACAGTATGAATTAGTAAAAGAACTCAAGCCCAGAAATATATATTCATAAATGGTTTTTTCTCTGATTTTATATAAATTACATCCACAGATACCAACAAATGTATAAGAAAGGTGGGGACAACATAGAGTAGAACCTGGAAAATCAGGCAAATGAGAAACTCTAAAATATTAGAAATAAAATTGACAAGATTTATTTCTAAAATAATGAGTTCTGTTACAAAACATTTAAAACAGGAAGTAACCATTCATGGTTCTCTGCTTTAGGAGCCCTCCAACAATATAATGTAAGAATGAGATGAGAGATCTAAACTCTATGTCTAGTTCAACCCATTCACTAGCTGTGGATCTTAGAGACTCAATTCCCCCTCTTTATCAATAGACCATTGTACCTGATATGCATGGAGGCCTCCCAGGTATAAAACACCAGAGGTTTGTTTCCTGTCTGGTCCTAGAGTAGAACAGTCCTTTTCATTTGAGCAACCTTCTAGATACACATGTTTGTGCTCCTGGCCTGGGTTTAGGGATTTGGGCAATACTGGGTCTCAGGTAGCCTTTAGTATCTTCATGGGGTCGCCCATATTTTGAAAGCAAAACTTGAAGCAACGTCTCTTTCCCCACTCACAAAATAGCCACTATTGTTACTGAAGAAAAATTCTGAAGAGGGAGGGAGAGTAACCAGAGGTTGTTGGGGTCCAATAGCAGTCATAGCAGGTGTGAGAAGTGAAAGAGAGAAGTCCTATGTCTGCTCCTTGTGTTATTCCAGACATCGCCTGCTCACCACTGTTCTACTGATGCTGGGCACTTTGCATTGTTGCCATCTGTCCTTGTTAGGGGCTCCTGGCCTTTCCCATCACAGCCCTACCTTTGGTAGAGGCTGCCCAAATCACCAGGCCAAGAACAAATAGGTCCCAAATAAAAGTCCTGATCAGCATTCGTTCCTTAGTACACCAAAGAGAAGAGCCAGGCAGAGAAGAGGTCTTTCTACCCCTGCTCTCTGATTTGGGGGTGCTCCAATTTAGTCCAAATCATGTAGGAAATGAATTATGCCTATGGCATTTGCCAACACCCCGTCGTGTGTGGAAATGTACTTTTCTCTGTCATACCTAGTCTCTAAAACCTCCTCTACAAATAATCTGGAGAGAAACTCCTTATGACAAAACGTGAAAAATTGTCAGTGAAGTTTTCTTGGATGTTTCTTTCTCATTCTTGCACGCCCATCACTGAAATGGTATGCCCCACTAGCGAAGCTACATTATACCACAGAGAGCTTCTTTTAAGGTTCTCCAAACCTCCTTATGGTTTAATAAGCCACAGGCATGATGACTGCCTGTTTTCCTTTGGCCTGGTTACTTGGAGTGTATGTTTGGTTGGCTGTTTATGAAGTCCTCTATTACCCAAAGCCTGTTGACTGATCCATCATTCTCTGACTAGGTATCTGTTCTCTCTTCCTTTTTGCTGATCACAGAGGCGCAGCCCGGTAAGAACTCTCAACATTTTTACCTTGAACGTGTATAGAGAAAATTGTTGCCAGGGCAAGGTGGCCAGGTTTGGCTTCCCATTAAATTTATGATAACTCACTATGAATGAAGCCGATAAGTTATGTTTACTGGCTGGAAGCCTCTGGTCCTATAAGCATCAAGAGCATATTTTAGAATTATCAGAACACTTTTCCACAATAAACTAAATTAATACATAGACACCCCACCCCTAGTGCCAAATTTGAAAAATGTGTGTGGGGGGTTGTGTATGTGTGTGTATGCAAGGCATGGAGACTGGCCAGAAAGCACATAGAAGTTTATAGCAAAATGATTCTAAAGACTAAGAAAACTATAAGGAAAGTAAGGAAACAATTTTTAAGCCACGTTGTTTTAAGCCCGAATTTAAAACAAGTTCCTGGACCACAATTTACCTTGGTTAGTATACTGATATACTGATATTACATAATAATATATAATCATAATTTTCATCTTGGGAGGAAGAGAGATGTTTTCAGGTCAACACTCCTCGCTGTCACATAAATCTATTATTTCACCACCGAAGTCGGATCACTATGAGTTTGCATTGCTCCAAGTGAAATTGGCCATTTTTCCCAGGGTGAAGAGTCTGATGAATTTAAAGCAACAAAAAGAGAAAGGTCTTTGCTATGTTTGAAATGACCCCCTCTGTGACAGGGAAATGGGACTGAAAACAATGCCCTTGGAAACGGCCTCCATGGGCCTATGCCAATTTGAATAATCATTATGTGAGGCCACTAGTCTGCCCCAGCTGGTAAAGCTGGTGGTTCTCTGTTTCCACCATGTAGCCAATGATCAAAGGCAACAAGCCCAGGGACTGCTGTTTGGGTGTGAATGACTCCTCCCCAGCATATAGCAACATTTCAGATTATGACAAGTTCTTCTTCTTCTTTTTTTTTTTAAAGGAAAAAGAGGAAATTAATTCAAAATGAAGGTGATTTATTCACAACATACATGTAAGCACAATCACTGAAAAGAGGAAAATGTGGTCCTTTGGAAAGGAGACGACTTTTTAATTCAATGGGCTTTTTCCTGACTGTGGTTTGTGTGGTCGACATAACCTTAATCTTGTTCTAGACTTGCCTCGCTGCTGCTCCAGGCCGCCAGAGAGCTGCGTGCGTGACCCAGCGGACCGTGGCGATGTTCTTGTCTGTTGCCTCTGACTTGTTGCTGAGCATTCCCATTATTTGTTCCTTTCTAAAGTGATATTATTTTATTCTTCCTAAGGTCTCAACAACAGAGTTTTCTTGCCATACCTTGCTTGCACTTAACTGGTGATTGTTTATTTATGAGGAGTATTTAATAAGAATATTACTCGGCCTTCTTGCTTAGATCCTCTCCACAATAAGCAGCTACTGAATGCATGAATACACCTGGAACCACTGAGTACAAAAGAAGCCTTGTACCTTCTTTGGTTTCATACGCATTACATTTTTAATAAAAAGGGTAAGATAGGGAGCTGAAAGATCTTTGATAACACCTCTGGGGTCCCCTATCTCTTGGATTTCAGGTCTCGTAATTCTAGATGAATCTGGTTCCCTCATTGATGACCCAGTAGAAGCCCCAGTATCTTTATTACACACCCATAAGAAAATCTGACCATCTGAGGCTCTGAAACCAAGAAAAACATTTTAATTCATTTAGATGATTTGATCTCTTATTTTTGTCTATAGAGCCTTATCTTCTAAAAGCCAACCTGTATCCAAACTCCCGTACTAATGACTGTAGCCGATTTAAATGACTATATTTAATTTAAATGCTTATTAGTTTAAATAAACATGTTAGTGTAAACATATGAATTTAAAATGTTTATTCATTAAAGTAAATAAAATAAATATCTATTTAAAAAATCTTTTCTAATAATGGAATAATTCTCTATAATGGCACAGATACGCAGATCGTGTTATTAGGCAAGACAAGTGGAAAATACAGTTTGAAAAATTGAGCCATTCACTAGAAAGCATCTAGTGAATTCTTGCTCAGATTGAAACTGCCCCTCTATTGTTAAATGAGCTCAAAATGAGACAGAAAATTCTAATAAGTCCTAGGAAAGAAGATAAGTTTCTTCCAAGTCTGTTACAGAGTCTCTACGTCTGATCCTGTGTTGTTAATGTTATCAAGTGAGAGAAGAGAACCTACCTGTGACCAGCCACCATAGGGTGTGACCTGGGCACACCCTATGGAATACTTTCCAATACTTGCCCTTTCCCACCCCCAGCACCAGCCCCCACCATTCTCCTAAGGCAAGCCCTCTCCAGTCATGTCCTACCCCATGATGCTCTTTGTCTAGGGCTCTCCTTTTCTGCCAGCATCCCATGCTTAGAAGATTTCAGAGCAGTTTTGAATCAGATTTTTTTTCTATTCGATCTTTCCGTGATGGAAATGTGATGGAAATGTGAAATTTCTGCTGGGGTATTATAAGAGCAAGGCATGACCTTTTCAAATTATTCCTGTCAGGGCTGTTTGTATTCCTACAGTATCACAATGCCTTGATCTAAAGGAATGACTTCCAGGTGGCAGAGAGGTGGGCCCTGTGGCAGGCAGGTGGAAAAAATTGGGGTGGGGAGAGCAGCTGGAAAGAATGGAATTCCCTGGCCCCTGATTACAGCAGAATATCCAGGGGCCATGCCTCCACAAGTTTTCCTTCCCTTTAACACTTGTTGAGTAGATCTTTACAAATTACATTAGTAAAATAATGACTATTTTTACTAACAATTCATGGACTACCCCTACCCTGATAAAAGCAGAAAATACTCCTAATACATTCTATTATTTTCAAACATCAAACATATATTAATCTTGGATTTATTTCTCTGATAGACTTCAAGTTTGGTTTTATTTTTTAATAGACTATTCAGTGTTTGCTTAATTTGCCCAATCTACCCAGGTAAGGGGTTTTTCTGGTTCAGGAGACTTATGATTTACCCTCCCTTTATCTCTATAATCCTTGAGTAAAGTGAAAAACTGATTTATATGTGTGTGTCTACAGTTTCCAACTTGAATGCAATTCTGAGAAAAATTTCATTTTTCCCCATCTGCATTTCTGAGTTCAGTTGAATTGCAATGACAGAAATATACATATTGTACATAACATATATGTGGTCTTAAACCTTATAGTGTCTATTTCTAATTCTAGGGTGCAATTAAAAGGAACTTATCCAGTAAGTATATCCTAGCTACCAGAAATAGAATAAAATTTAAAAGGAGAAATAGTTCCTTGGATCTTGGAGCATATGTATATATATTTGCATTATACACTCTTGGGTTTGATTTTTAAGGCTCATGAATGCTTTACTTTTACAGCAAAGAAATTTTGTAATGATAAAGGAGCCTCGTGGGTTCTGAGTGATTAATATTTAAATTCTAAAAATGGATATGTTTCTGGAAAAACATTGCTATCTTCTTCCTATATTTGTCAATTCTTGCTGTATCATTTGCCTTTACAAATAAACTTAATCAAGTGTGTGTTTGTTGAGGGGATGGGGAGAGGAGAAGGGCAGAAGGGCCTGAAGATAGATGCAACTAATCCATTCCTAATGTTATCAGATATAAAAATTATAGTCAACCAAAGTGATATGATACAGGTTATAATTTATGTAGGGCATGATTTTCCTCTGCTGCATATAGCACATGCTAGCAAATTCTAAATTCATATAACATTTTCTTGGCATTTCAAGAAAAGAACAGGCAAAGAATGCTGGATTCCTGTACTATGTACATATGGCCTGGCTTAGTATTCTCTTATGGTAATTGGAAAGCGGAATTGCTCGAGGCGGCAGACATTCGAAGAATGGTAGGCTACTCGGGTAAACTCTGCAATATCCAGCTCTTCTGTTTGACAGCTTATCATGGTAAATCCTTGGTTAATTAGGCTTTACAAATGCCAGATAAAATGGTACTACATATGTTTGATATGTGGCTGTTACATTGCCCGGGTAGAGGGTTTGTTTTGCAAAATTTTCATATTGAGTTGGTTATTGATGGAACTTAAATCTCTAAGTGTTTCCAAACATAGCTCATAAGACATAGAAGAAAGAAATAGTAAGAGTATGCCTAAAAGCTTTCTTTGTCCTGTACATCAGGTGAAGAAGTGGCGAGACCCAGGCGTTCCACACCAACGCCAGAACTTGTAAGGTGAGCACGGAAGGCTTTAATTGTGTTTCCTGGAAGGCATCATGCATGCATTCCTTGTTAATAATTCAGCAAATCTCCTTTAGGCTGAAATCTCAACTTCTGTTAATAAAGGCTCTGCTCATATGTTAAGTCCATAGCATGGTTCAGGTATGTTACCATTTCTCACAAGTGCAGCTGGAGGGAGATCCATAGGGGGAAGTACTGTGTAATCACCTAGAGTGACTATCAGACATGTGCAGGTCCCTCACTGATGGGAGGGTTGGAGTTTGTGCGAAGAGGTCTTTTGGTGTTTGCGGTACATGATTGTATTGCCCTATGAAGAATAATCTGTTCAGTTGGCTTCAATTTCATGATACATTGCACCTGTCATACACCAAAAGAATCTTCTATTTTGTTTTTTTGTCTTTGGCAAAGCATTGTATTTTGCACCGTGTGTTCTTTGGGTTAATATTGTACAAAAGGGGATTGTTTTCCAGAAAGACTACTATTTCTATTTAAAAGTTGGATCTTTTTCATTTTGTCTCCCTCTCCAGCCCCACTCCTTCTTCAACCTCTTAACTCCTACTACACACACACACACACACACACACACACACACACACAGAGAGAGAACTCATCTGGATCAATGAGGGGGATCAGGTCTGGGAAGAAGTGAAGATTATGCAGCCTTTTGTTGATAATCAGTTTAAGTAATGATTGGGAGGAAGGGTAAGATTTTAACTTATTCCCTCCTTTCCCCTTGATTTCTCAATGTTCTTCTTTTTCCGGAATAGCCTGTGTTTAAGGTATTAGGGGATTACAGCTAATCTATTGTGTGTGTTGGTTGGGGAGACAGGATGGAAATTAGAAACTAGTAGACCTAGTTTCTTCTGATTCAAACACAAACTTCCTGGGTGGCTTGTCATTTAACCTCCCTATACCTGACTTTCACTAATCACCAAGGGCATTAACTGCAATACAGAGATGTGATAAGGACAAATGTAAATGGTTCTTGAGATCTGAAGAGACTAAGGTGCTTTGCAACAAACTGTTATCTCTAGTATTATCTCTTCTAGGTATAGAGAATCATGATGATTTGAAAGAGTTTTTCTTTTTCAACTCATTTCTACTAGACCATTTCTTTAGTCTCCCATTGAGAACCAGGGATCTTATCTCCTAGCGATTCTCTTGGTCCATAATACATTTGACATTCTTATGTATACTTTCTAGCCCCATGGGGGCCTGCGTACATGCCTGCATATGTACACAAGTACACACATGTCTATCTGCCTCACCATGAAAAATATTTGAAAGCTTGTATATCTTTTTAGCATTAATATTCCCTTTCTCTCTGTTTTGTTTTAATCTATGTGATTTAGCAAAAAGCCTACAGATGACACGGTGGCCCTTGCTCCCCTCTTTGGTCCACCATTAGAATCAGCTTTTGATGAACAGAAGACAGAAGGTAAAAAAAAAAAAATGTGTATCTCTCTATATTTTTTTTCATTAAAGTATAATTTGCCTAGAATAAAGGTATGTGTTTTGAGCCATGTACCATCAGATCCTCATAGGAAAGAAAAGTTCTGATCTAGGGCATGTTGTTGGAACAAGAGCATCATTTGCAAACCTTCAGTATTTTAGGATGTGAAATTTTACTTCCGGAAATATCAAGTAGCTCACAAGTTCACTTCTCAAAAGTGGTCAGTAAGAATTACTGCAAATGGATACAGATCACTGGGAATAAGTCAGGGAGTAAGTGCTCTGTGAGCCAGACGGTCATCATGGTAGATCCAGACCTTCACACTCCCTGGCAGAGTCACTGTCACCGTGACCTCACCTCCCTGACCACATTTACTCTGTTCTCCACCTGGTCAGCGGAGGTGTCAGTTGGGTTGCTCACAACAGACTTGTTTGCAGGCTCAAGACCCAAAAATGACCTTGAATCGTTGAGCAACTTACCAGTAATGTTGTGGGAAAAAAATCAATTCGGCCATTATTACTGGGTTTACCTACTAAATATTTACTCCTAGAATTAAATATTTAACTTTTTAAAATTAACCATCTTTTTGGGATGGCTATAAATAATGTATATCTTGCTGACATAAATGAAGCTTTTTATAAAAGGGATCTAATTTATTCCTGAAGTGTATTTACGTCCAGTACATGTATCTCTGGTGTGTGGTAATATCATTTGATCTGAAAACACAATGGCTTATGTATTATAAATGTTATTTTTTATACTGTTGGGCAAAGAAATCAAATTTAACTGTTAAAGGCAACAGGACTTGAAAGCATAATGAGTAGACTAAGCTACAGAAGCAAAAAGACTCCAAAGTACAGGGACTTAAACAATATAGAATTTTATTTGTGTTTTATGTCAACAATCTCAATTAAACAATATAGGACTGGTAGGATGGGTCTGCTATTCTTAACATGTGGCCTTTGTCTCTGGGTCCAAAGGAGCTGATCCAGCTCTCATCATCTCCCAGTCAGAATAAAGTTGGGAGCCGGTGGGGGGGAATGGAAGACCAGTATACTCACTGCCAACCCCTGTGAGAGCAGCTCTGGGAGAGACATACATCACTTTGACTAGATTCAGTCAGAGAGAATTCAGTGCCATATGGCCAGACAGAACTTTTTAATAGCAGAAAAATGGAGAATGGATACTGGAAAAGAGCTAGCAGTCAACCACATCAAAACATTTTTCAATAACTTAGTTAGGAAAACGTATCAGGAACATCCCTAAATTACTCCTTCAGGGATTTGAATGTCTACAACTTAGAATCCCTAAGTCGAGGTGGCCTTGCAATGAGGCTATCGGTTGTCTTATTAACTCAACTATGATCAGTTTTGTTATTTTAATGACTAAATTGTGTAGTGACTAAAGGTGGGATTTGATTTGTTGACTCTGTATGTTGAATCTACCTATTAAAGGAATCCATGACTGTATGGAAACTGGATTTACAAAATAAAAAACATTCTTAAAAAAATCAAGGTGGTGTCCCACATCAACTCCATGATCAAATCACATCTTTGGATAATATTTGCTTTCATGTTAAAACAGAGCAGAACTAAGACCGTCTTTGGGTTTGTGATGGACAGGAGATACACACTTGAACTTATCTGTGGGCCTGGCTTGCTTTGTCTTGAGGCGGTCTCATCCCCCAAAGTTCTATAAAGTTTCAACATTTGCACCAAGTACACTAGCTCGCTCAATATCCACACTCACCTTTCGGATCTACTCGCTCTCACTTCTTTTTATTGATTCTCACATCACTAATTTAAAAAGGCCTGGAGGGAAACATTTAAAAAAAAAAAAAAATAAAAGGTCTGGGGAGGAAATATGTATTTTGGAGTCAAGTGTGCATGCCCAGGATCAGATCTTGGCTCCTCTACCTCACAAGGTAGATCTTGGGCACATTATTTAATCATTTTAATTTTTGCTTCCTCTGCTGAAAATGGTACGAACATCAACCACCACCGGGTGGTGGTGTGCAGATTAGAATATCTAATAATAGCTACTGGCCTTGGGATAAGTGTGTTATATGGAGTTTGTATACATTGTATTTATATGTATTATCTCCTGTGATCCTTTTTAGTAACTTTCCGATTGCTCTTATTATCTCTACACTGAAGGAAGGGAAGGTCAGAGGTGCAACAACTGGCCCAAGGCCCTACAGTCTAGCTGCAGAGACTGGATTCAAATCCACATCCCACTAATTTCCCAGCCTGTAATTTAGCACATAATGAATTACACGCAGTGCCTACATATATCCTGGCACAGGATACGTGCAGAGAAGACCTGGTTGTTTACATGGTTACCATAGCAATTTAAAAAATCAAAACAAGGGGCGCCTGGGTTGCTCAGTGGGTTAAGGCCTCTGCCTTCGGCTTAGGTCATGATCCCAGCGTCCTGGGATCGAGCCCCACATCGGGCTTTCTGCTCAGCGGGGAGCCTGCTTCCTCCTCTCTCTCTCTGCCTGCCTCGCTGCCTACTTGTGATCTCTATCTGTCAAATAAATAAATAAAATCTTTTAAAAAAAATCAAAACAAGGAGACAGAAGAAATAAAAACAAATTAAGTTCAATGTCATTAGGCCCATAGGCCTTAATTTCTCTGATTTTACTTTGGGTGTCGAAGCCCTTGTTTATTTTTCTGGTTCTCTTAAGATATTTACTGAACATTTTTAGAATAATGTTTCTCTTTATGATTATGGAAACGCTTATTTAAAGACCCTATATGATCCTGTAAAGATACAAACCACTCTACAGAACCCAGGAGTTCTCATTTTTGAAGGATATTCACACCAAACTTTAAATAAACCAACTTGAAATGACCGTCCGTGGGATTAATGCCTGAACCTTCAAATGGGCACCAGAAATAGGGCCAGTCCATGTTCTGCCATTCAGAAAGTCCTTAAGTGACCAACCAAGAAGAAAATACAGATGCTGTATTTCGAAAATTTTTATTTAGCTATGTGTGCGCACACAGACATCCCCACCATCACCACACACACACACACACACACACACACACACACACACGCACTCCACTGCCATTTGCATTCTTCGCTTGAAAAGCACAAGGAGCAGCCCACTGCTAAATTACTTTGCTAGGACTGAGGCAAGTGGGAGATAATTTTGCAAAGCTCAACTTTAAATTGAAACTTTACGTTTTAAATTCCAGGAACTTTTTTTTTTTTAATCTCACCCTGGGAAATTTTCTTTTTATGTTTCCAGTTCTTTTAGATCAGCCTGAGATATGGGGTTCAGGCCAACCAATTAATCCAAGCATCGAGTCGCCAAAGTTAACAAGGCCTTTTCCCACTGGAAGTAAGTTATGTGTCTGCTCTGTCTGGAAAAATAAGTGACTCATTTTACTGTCTGTCTGCATGGTGAAATTAGGCAACTTGTAGAAAGTACGTAAGCAACGTTTGTATTATATAATATTAAAAAAAGATGTGATTCTAATAAGCTTCAGAGTTAAAGGGCCTAGGGCAGTTTGTCAAGGCAAGAATAATATATTAAAGTAAAATTATTGGGCTGCCTGGGTGGCTCAGTGGGTTAAGCCTCTGCCTTCAGCTCAGGTCATGATCTCAGGGTCCTGGGATCGAGTCCCACATCGGGCTCTCTGCTAGGTAGGAAGCCTGCTTCCTCCCTCTCTCTCTCTCTCTCTCTCTCTACTTGTGATCTCTCTCTGTCAAATAAATAAAATCTTAAAAAAAAAAAAGTAAAATTATTAACTTTGAATCATTGTGTCTTCTGACATCCCATGGACACATTGTTCCTTCATTCATTCAAGGTGCATATATAAGAGGGAGAAGCAAGGAAGGTAAAGAAACTTACAGTGCTCCAGCTACCAACCAATCACACAACACAGAAGTGAACAAATCAGATGGCCTCTGAGAGTGCTATAGGACAAGGAGGGTGCATGGGACAGAAAGGACCCACTGAGATGAAAGAGGGATAATTGGAGAGCAAAAGAAATGATGCTATTTGGTGGGAAGCTGAGACAGGAGGTCAGGACAAACTTGTCTCAAACCAGGGATCATGAGCACTGCCATTCCAGGATGCTCCCCACTTCCTCCTGAAGGTGTTGATGGCCCTTCATCTGTAGCGGGTTGGGCTGTTTGGCCTTGAATGGATTGCTCCTCTGGTCAAGCCACCTGTTTGATGGATTTCTTGAGTTCTCATTTCAGTGGACTTCCCATAGCATGTGTGCTTGAAAAAGCACTCCTTAAAATGCCCATGGGAGGAAGACTCGGTCTCAGAGAAAGGAGTTGGGAGGGATGGTGGGATGCAGAGGGTATTTTCATTTTGTGAAGCTCACATCCATACCAATTAATACTTTTCCAGTTCAGCATGCCCAGGGTTCTGCTTTATGAGGCCTACAAATAATCACTGGAATTAACCAAGGGGATTTATGATCAAAGGCCCGAGAGGTTGTTTGCTGGAGATACTGCTATAAAACCATGTGATTGGGTCTTTGCAAAGATATTTCTCTCATAAAACAGGATAGGAAAAACAGCATCACCAATAGCTATTTTAAACATCTGAACTTTTAAAGATGTGCTTTGAAAGCATTCGAACCCCAGTGCTGTGATTTTGAATGTTTCTCTCTACCACTGGGAAATAAATCCAGTGAAAATGCTTTAACTTCCTTGAAAAGCTTTCTTTAGAGACCTGAGCCATCCAGCTTATTCCTAGAAAACCCGCCCTAGATGCCAGGAAAGTCCATAAATGAAATGTTTACCTAGATGAGGTATTGATTTTAAGAGCCATTATTGGCATTTTCGAGTTTTCTGATTTTTATGAGGTGTTGTTACACTTAGTACAGCTGTTCTATAATCGATGTGTATTGTACACTTTTGCTCATTTCGTGCTTGCAGCATAAGTTTGCTATTTTAAATTGTTAGGGTCTTACGGTGTTTTATGTTTTTGTTGATTATGACCTCAATTTTCGGGGAGAAGCTTAGTCAAAACAGAGCCCCTGATGGACTCCTAACTTCTACGGAAAAACATGATCCATTGAGGTGTAGTTTCAGAAGCTCCTAACCTAAGATTAGGAACCACACATTTCTATGCTTTAGGATGATGCTGTCAGTCACGCCTGTCATGTAGAAAGACAGGATGGTCTCTAAAATTAAATGAAGTCAGGTGGGGGTGGAGTGACAGGAAGGAGCTCTTCCCAGTGCAAGCAGGCAAAGGGTACTGCCATGCTCTCTCCGGCCAGGGCCCAGCTGACACGCTCTGCTTTTAGGTCATGGAAGACTGGACAAGATTCACAATTCACAGACGAACTTGAGTCTAGTTTATGAGATCAGTGTGAACTCTTTGAATCTACCAAATGTAGCCAGTGACAGAAAAGCATGCATTTAAAGAGAGAGTAAGAAAAAAAAAATGTACCTGTTGAAACAGGAATCCCTAATTTTTTTTTAAAGATTTTTATTTATTTGACAGATCACAAGAAGTCAGAGAGGCAGGCAGAGAGAGAGAGGAGAAAGCAGGCTCCCCACTGATTAGAGATCCTGATGCGGGGCTCGATCCCAGGACCCTCAGACCATGACCTGAGCCAAAGGCAGAGGTTTAACCCACTGAGCCACCCAGGTGCCCCAGAATCCCTAACTTTGCCTACAAAATGACAAGTCCAGTTCAGAAGGCTGAGTCTCTGGGCTGGGGCCATAAGACAGTACTTTTTCTATCTTGAGGGGTTTGGTTCACCATCATTTTTACCAAGGGAATCTGTGTATTCTTTCTTGCTCCCAATGATACTGCTTCAACTTTTAAAAATATACTAAAAGTAGGGGTGCCTGGGTGGCTCAGTGGGTTAAAGCCTCTGCCTTGAGGTTAAAGCCTCAGGTCATGGTCCTGGGATCGAGCCCCGCGTCGGGCTCTCTGCTCAGCGGGGAGCCTACTTCCTCCTCTCTCTCTGCCTGCCTCTCTGTCTACTTGTGATCTCTGTATGTCAAAAAAAAAAAAAAATACTAAAAGTTAAGATGTATAACTTTAAGACATCTTTCCAGACTCAATCTAGGCAATATTATCCTGACTATATTAAAACCCCCTCACCCAATATGGTGAGTGTTGTGAATTGTGTAAAACTGATGAATCACAGACCTGTACCCCTGAAACAAATAATACCTTATATGTTAAGTAAAAAAAAAAAAAACAAAAACCCTCACCCAAGCCTCCATCAAGGCATTCTCATTCCCTTCACCATACCCTGGCTTGTGATCATCTGTAAACGTGGTATTCATCCATTCAGTCATAAATTCCTTGACCTACAGAGGTTTCTTTTGTTCAGCCCCGTGCCCCCAGTTCCTAGTACAATACAAAACTTTGCTGGTGCTTGAAGTTTGTCAAATAAAGGGATGAATGAATAAAATGACATTAGTATCGTTATCATCTGACATCCTTTTGACAGATTCTTTTCATCATAAACTGGAAGAATCTGTTTTATGACTCCATCAGAAAGGATGAATACCCAACTTTTGTATCAACATGGATGGGACTGGAAGAGATTATGCTGAGTGAAATAAGTCAAGCAGAGATAGTCAATCATCATATGGGTTCACTTATTTGTGGAGCATAAGGAATAACACAGAGGGCATGGGGAGACGGAGAGGAGAAGGAAGTTGGGGGAAATTGGAGGGGGAGACAAACCATGAGAGACTGTGGACTCTGAAAAACAATCTGAAGGTTTTGAAGGGGTTGGGGGTGGGAAGTTGGAGGATCCTGGTGGTGGGTATTATGGAGGGCACGTATTGCATGGAGCAATGGGTGTGGTGCATAAACAAAAAATTCTGGTACACTGAAAAGAAATTTAAAAAATTAAAAATTAAAAAAAATAAATAGGATAAACTAAAAAATAAAAAATAAATAGGATAAACTGATCCTAAAAAAAAAAAAAAAAAAAAGGAAGAATCTGAATGGGTCTTGCTTCCGTTTCTTAGCCCTGAACTGAGAAACAGTTAGACCACTAATGGTTATAACATTTCCAATGGCAGGGATATGAATGAAAACCCAAATCCTGCTTACCTACAGATTTGTAACTTACGGAGAAAGTGATCATTGATGCTTGGTTTCTCATGTCTTTGCAGCACCTCCACCACTGCCTCCCAAAAATGTACCAGCCACCCCACCCCGAACAGGCTCCCCGCTCACAGTTGCACCCGGTAAGTTTCAGTTTGTTTGGTGCTGGGAGGATAACAGCAATCAGCAGTGGCCCTGGACTTCAACCTGCCCTGGACGTGTCAGGAGCCGTAGAGACTCCAGGATGAAAATGTTTGCACTGGGCTTTCCTTCCATGACAATTTACCATGCAGACTTATTTTAAAGTATCACTCTCTGGTTTCACAAAAAGGTTCTCTTTCTCAACTCATTTTTCCTCGGTATCATTTTGTTGAATGAAGGCCACATTTACTTGTGAGATGAAAGAAAAAGAAAATCTCAATATCCCAAGTCTTCGTCCAATTGACATTTCACTTTGTTGGATCTCACGTTAATGATTTACAAATTAAAAATCTCAAGGCACAATTCATATTTTTCCCAAGAGCCAATCATTGTTTTTCTAGAATTAAAACTGCCTAAGCTACAAAGACATAGAATGGTTCCCAGGATGTACAGTCTATGGGTAAGCTTGGGAGGTGGGGAATTTTTTCCCCCCAGGAATCATTATCATCCTGTGGCAAAGAGCTAGTGTAAGGATAATGAAATATGGCAAAGAATTGCCACATGTCTTTAGACAGACCTTTTCTAAGGCATCTCTTTACCTTCTATTAAAATCAATATTACATACTCATGCAATTTATAATCTACCTTGTCCTCCTGGGCCAGGAAGTCAAAAGCAGTAATTGCTATGTGATGTGTCTGGGCCCTTCGAATATGGTTCCTTATCCCCTTTGGAATGCTATTGTTGCTTTGTCCTTTGCTATTTTTGCAGACTGGTGAGTTTGATAGCTACAGGGTAGGTATTTATCTACAAGACCAAGTGCAAGGCATAGTTATTTTTGAAATTTATATTGATTAAAACCCAGCGAAGAGTCATCCGGAGAGTCATAGGTAAAGGTGTTTGCAAGTTCAAATCATTTTGGCTCCTTGTATTCCCATAAATACGTTAGGTATAAATAAATCTACCAGCGACAATATTATAAATAGTGTGGGGCATGCAACCTGCTACCCCATTTATCTGTAGCCTTGGAGCTCTGAAGGTTAAGTCTTTTCTATCGTGAAATATGGAAGAACCAAGCCAGTTCTTAGAACCAATGAGTTATTTAAAGATGCTTCAGCTCATGCTTTGCAATCACTCAGGGAACAGCTTCTAATTTCGATAACCTCAGTGGGTAAAAAGTGTACTGCTTCACGTTGCAGTTGCTTTCAAGCATTTCCTGCCAAGTGTAGAAGATAGTTTTGAATTTTTGTCTCTTATCACTGATAAGAATTAAAGAGAAGAGCTGAAGCTGATGTGGTAGCAAAACCAAGACTTTTCTGTTTCATGACTCCAAATAGATGTAGATCACAGTTATACCTACATGTTCACAGCTTAAACTTGATGGGAAAAGAAATGATCAAGATGTTTTGACAGTTTTCCTCCCTATTAAATACCTATACAGGTAACAGTTCTGATAAGTAGTAGATGTCTTCTCAATAACCTGTGTGTGTTGAATGTGGGATGTATGTGTGTGTTTGTAAATATACGTGTGAGGATATTTCTTTAAATGACCTTTGTATTGTGTTTCTGGTGTTTTTAAGGCAGAGGATGTACAGCTGATTTTGGCACAATAATTTTTTTAAACTAACAGATATTCTTAGTTTCAGCACACATTTTAATAAGCTGGAACAGACAGTCTTTATCAAATATGAGGGTGATTCTCAGCTGTCAATTATTTTTCTACGGTGTTTGACTATAGGCTAGACTTTCTGAAGGGACCTCCCTTTCGGAATTGCAGTTCCAGAGCCTGAACTCTGTGAACCTTTTCCGAGTGCAGCCTTTTCAAAGGGATCACCCTTCGCACTCTTGTGAGCAGCCTTTGAAAGCGGTAGAGCGCTCAGCGCCCAAAGGTGGTAAAAATAGCTACCTGGGGTCACCCAGCAGAAAGGGTAAAACCACAATCTAAAAAAGTGATGCTCACGTTATGGAGGCAGGGAATGCTCTCCTCGCCTTCAGCTCTGATCCGGGTTATTTTCACACCTTGCAGGGCAATCTGTTTACCATGCTTTGCCTCACCCCTCCCGCCCCCGCCCCATACAAATAATATTCACCAAGTCAATTAAAGTTAAAAATCAACTACTTTAACCACAGGAAATGACCAGTCAGCCACAGAGGTCAAAATTGAAAAACTACCATCAATCAATGACTTGGACAGCATTTTTGGCCCCGTGTTATCCCCCAAGTCTGTTGCTGTTAATGCTGAAGAAAAGTGGGTCCATTTTTCTGATACGTCCCCGGAACGTATTACTCCAGAGTTGACTCCAAGGGAAAAGGTGGTGTCCCCACCAGCTGCATCAGACAACCCATCTGACTCCCCAGCTCCGGGCCCTCCAGGCCCTCCAGGCCCCCCAGGACCCCCAGGACCCTCTGGTCCTCCTCGCAATGTACCGTCGCCACTCAATTTAGAAGAAGTCCAGAAGAAAATCGCTGAGCAGAGCTTCATTAAAGATGATTACTTAGAAACAATCTCATCTCCCAAAGATTTTGGGTTGGGACAGAGAGCAACCCCACCTCCCCCACCACCACCCACCTACAGGACTGTGGTATCATCCCCTGGACCTGGCTCGGGCAGTGGTACGGGGACCACCAGTGGTACGTCTTATTGTTTGAGTGTGCTTCATGTGACGGGGAATGGCCGTGGCTGCTGCAGTGTGAGCAACACCCTCCTCCTGCCTGGCAGTTGGCTTTAGAGCTTCAGCCATCCCTCCTCTGGTCTGGGTGTTCTGTGGCCCCATGGCATGTCCTAGTGCATCGAATGCTCACCGTCATAGTGCAAGTCTGTGATGTGTTCTGCCCTGCACCTCCCAGCGCTCCTTGGGAGCGCCCTGCCTTCCACCCTGCTGTTAGGAAGTGCATATTTTTTAAAGAAGCTGCTTTGTCATTGTTTGGACTTCAGGAAAGTCCTAGAAAGACAGATTTCCTAGCCAGTGAGTTTCATGTTAAGTGTCTAATTTCCCTGTCAGATGCCTGTACAAGGACGTTTTTTAGCTTGTTTTATTTTGTTTTCAGCTTTATTATCATTGGCAAAATTATAAGATATTTAAGGTGTACAATGTGATGACTTGAGCTATAGATATATATACACAGTGAAAGGACTCTTCCCATCGAGTTAATTAACACACCACATATTTACCTTTGGGGGGTGGGGTTGGGTAGGGGGAAGGCAAGGACATTTAAGCTCTATTCTCTCAACAAATTACAATTACACAATATGGTGTCATCAATTATACAATACAGCATTATAGTCACCGTGTTACGCATTAGCTCCTCAGACTGTATTCATCTTATAACTGAAAGTTTATACTGTTTTTTCCCAAGGGTCCTAATTTTGGTAGGTAGGTCACTGTGTTCTTTCTTTTTCTACTTTTTTCTTTTTCCCCCAGTTCTTTCTTTTTCCGTAGAGGGAGAACCATGTTAACCCCTCTAATTACTTCAGAAAAAAAGAAGTAGGGTTTGAAAAGGAGATTTTTAGGGGACAGCACAAAGAACGTACCTTACTACAACCACAGTGTATCAAGTTGCCCCTGAAGACAAATTATTCTGATTTTATCTTGATAAGCTCATCAGCTGTAAAGTAAACTCAAAGCATGGTGACAGGTGATGGGGAAGTCTGTCAGAAATGGACATTTAGGACTTTCTATGCAAATGTTGATGTTGAACCTGACATTTTGGTTTCCCTTCTTTGAAGCTTCATTTTGAGTTCCCATCATATAAAAGGATGGCAACACCTGCCATGCACGCTGAAGAAAGATCAAGATTTTCTAATGTCTCTTCTTCCATATTTTTTCTCCTACTGTTGCTCACATTGATCTGGCAAGAACCACCCCCCTCTGCCCCCAGGGCCTTCCCTCCTGTGCCTGTAGGTTTGGTTTAGGCACCTTCTGAGTGCCATGAATTTTTTGTTTTTCATTTGCTTTGGAAGAGGTGACCAAGTTTATGCTATTTCGATGCAGTAAGAGACCGGAAGGAAAGACATTTGTCTCCACTCTGATAGTCATTAATCATTGCTGCCTCTTTCAATGGAGTAGTTCAGGGCTTGCTCTGTGTTTGAGAATTCCTGTGCTTCAAGCATCCAGTCTGATCAAGGAGAGGGCTGGAGAGTCACCAGTACCCCACACAAAATCAATGTTTTTCTATCACTGCATGTGTCCCAGGTGCCTTCCTCCACCGAAAAAGCACAACTACCTAATATGCAAATAAATTTGGGGAACATTGTGTTAAAACAAAATCAGCAGGTTTCTTTACCACAGGACCTCTGAGAATCTTTAATTTGCCAAGAATAACAGCTATAGTTTCTTCTCCTGGTTATCATCTTAATCCTATGTGCACATTGCTTCATCCTTACAACAATCCCATGTGATAAATGCTCTCTTATTTCTCCTATTTTGCAGCCGTGTAAACTTGGGAATACTGAGGCTCAGAGATGTCAAGTAATTTTCCCAAGTTTACACAGCTACAGGTGACAGACTTGGGATACTCAGTCATACTCAGGTCTGTCTGATTCTAAGCCTGTGTTCTTAACCCCAGGGCTCTCCAGGCACTCTTTTTTTTTTTTTTTTAATTTCTTTTTAGCATAACAGAATTCATTGTTTATGCACCACACCCACTGCAATACATGCCCTCCATAATACTCACCACCTGGCTCCCCCAACCTCCCACCCCCCTGCCCCTTCAAAACCCTCAGATTGTTTTTCAGAGTCCATAGTCTCTCATGGTTCATCTCCCCTTCCAATTTCCCTCAACTCCCTTCTCCTCTCCATCTCCCCATGACCTCCATGTTATTTCTTATGCTCCACTACTCTTAAAGTTTAGTTACAAAATCTCCCAAACTTATTTGACCACTGACACCCACCTGTCGGGACCTGTGTCATCAACAGGGTCACCAACAATTCTCTCAAAACCCACTCTCTCTGCACCTCTCAATAATTCTAAAGGGTTAGAGCACCCACCTTCATCCTCTGTTGCATTTTTAGATCATTTTGGGGATATAAGCCTCCTTACTTAACTGTAAGGGTAATAAAAGAATCCTAGTTAAAGCCTTCATTTCGAACTTCAGACCTGTCTCCTGTCAAAGAGGGGAGTGCTTCCAGAGTCTTCATGGTGCTCTTCTCCCAGAATGAGGCTCTCAGTCTTCTGAAAAGACTTCTAGAGGAATAACCCTCTTGTTCCAGTGGTGGATCACTGTGCTTGCCTTAAAATGAACAGGTTTAGTTGGGGAAGGGAGGACAGGGCAGAGTTGTCGCTCGTTTGTTTCTTCCATCACCTTCCACAAGACTCTGGAAGATATTTAATTGAACTGAGCACTGATCTAATGAGTGAAGAAGGGAGCCTTAGCTTTCTTTCTGAAATCGTCGAGAATTTTGTTGTCATTCCTCTGTTTAGCTTCATAAGTTATTTGAAATTATTTTTAGGTGTTACCAGTAAAGACTATTGATTCTTAATAATTGAGCTGGAAAAAAAAACCCTATACTTTGCAGGTAAAAGATTGGATTTCTAAGTGGAAAATTTAACTGGGTCAATGAAGCTCATGAATAAATAAAACTTTTGCACAATTATCTCCTTAATTAAGTCCCAGTTTATTTGCCATTTAATGTTTTATTGATGGAATATACACAGACTAGCAGAAATGTAAATTTATGATTAAGACAATGGGAGATGGCCTCATGTTTTAAAAATCAGCCATGCTGGGGTGCCTGGGTGGCTGAGTGGGTTAAAGCCTCTGCCTTCGGCTCAGGTCATGATCCCAGGGTCCTGGGATCAAGCCCCAAGTCGGGCTCTCTCCTCGGCGGGGAGCCTGCTTCCTCCTCTCTCTCTGCCTGCCTCTCTGCCTACTTGTGATCTTTCTCTCTGTCAAATAAATAAATAAAATCTTAAAAAAAAAATCAGCCATGCTTCTCAAGACCTCCTTTTTATAAAACTTAGCCTGATAAGACTAGTTTTCCTGTACATCTCAAACTATATTTAACTGGGTACCATTTTTTTTTTAAGATTTTATTTATTTATTTGAAAGACAGAGATCACAAGTAGGCAGAGAGGCAGGCAGAGAGAGAGGAGGAAGCAGGCTCCCCGCCGAGCAGAGAGCCCAATATGGGGCTTGATCCCAGGACCTTGGGATCATGACCTGAGCTGAAGGCAGAGGCTTTAACACACTGAGCCACCCAGGCGCCCCTAACTGGGTACCATTTAAAACCATTAATTTAAAAATTTCACTCACTTGGTCACTGACCAAATGCAGACATTACATGCAGCCTTGTGAATCAGTTGAGTTACCTGATGTTGAAAAGCAATTGAAAGTTCAGAATTTGTTCTAAGAACTTCCATTTCCTTAGGGCAAAGTTATAAATACCTAGTTTGGCTAGAACTTTGCTTTATTGGAATGGAGATGATGATTCTCTTGGCAAAGGCCATTTCTTCTCCCTTGTGGGTAGTGTGACAGGGAATGGGACAGAGAAAGAGTTCTATTGGCTTGTAGAGACCAGGTAAGGAGAGGTGTCCATAAAGATAGAATGTTCAGTGCAACACTTTCCAACATGAGAAACTAAGGCAATATTAGAAGATGTTACACACATACATACACACACACACTCACATTTATAGACAAATGAGTGTGAGCTAACTGGGGTTGACCTAAAGAATATATTTCCTAACTACAAGTCTTGTAGAGTGGCAGAGTCCAAATAGGGAAGCCACTAGCCAACAAAGAAAGACAGAAGTTGAAGCAGTCATTATGTGGCTACCAAAAATACTATATTAGAACTTCAAGTTGAAGCAGCAAATGGGTTGAAAGCATGTCAATGGCTGTCAACTTTTTGAACTTACGAAACTCAAATAACATATGGGTGATTTTCAAAGTTAAATCTGAAACAGCGAATGTCCAGGCTTTTTCCCAGCACAGCTCTTGGGAATAAACACTGCTTGTAGAAGAAATGAAGGTATAATTCCAGATCAAAGAATGAGGCTAGAGACCTACAAATAGTCTTCTAGGATATGAAACAATTGTGTGATCTCACAAAAGCATGGGAAGCCTCAGTTCAGTTATAAAATTCCCCTTAGGCCCTGACTACCCTCTGCTGAACCTCAGGGTTCTGTCAAGAGGGTTTTGCCTCTTAAGCAGTGCCTCAGTGTCTTTCTAACTGCACAACAAATCAGTTAAATCAATCCAGTTAGGAAAAAGTGAGAGGAAGAGGAAAACAGTTAACTAGCTACTTTTTTCTTTGCTTTTAGTTGTGTCTGTAGGAAAAGACAGTCTTTACCATCATTGTCAACATCTATTTCCTTTTATTTGTGTAGCATTTTATAGTTAATAAACACTTGATATGCATTTCCATTTCCATTGTTACAACTACCTTGTAAGGTAGAAATGTCTCATTTTTTAAAATAAGAAGCTGAGGTTCAGAGAGGTTGCGATCCCACAGCCCGTAAGAGGCAGGCAAGGCCAGAACTCAGATCATCTGCCATTTCATTCAGTTTTTTTCATTAACTTTCCCAAGCACTACTGACAGTGATTTTCAAAACTTTCCCTCTTAGAACATGTAGAAAAAAGATAAGCAGCTGACCTTTTCCTGAGCTTGATTCAGAAGACTATTTCTTGGAAATAGAACCATGGATAGATATTTTGAACCATTCCTATGGCGTGGTTTTCCAGTGAAACAGAACCTAGAAAAAGCCCCATGTAACTTCCTGAAAACGACTTTGTTGTTTAAAGATTTATTTTCCATCTCTGCTGTCACTTCTGTTTCCTTGAAAACATCCTGGGTGTCAGTCTATTAAGTCAAAAGGAAACTTTGTAGTGGGACCTGTCAAAACATATCTTCTTTTTTTATTCAAGAAAAGATTAACCGAAGACTAAAAATATTTACGTTGAGAGAGATATGTTCAAGCTGCTGTTGCAAAAGTGAGGGCAGACTTTGTGCAAAATGTGGGACCTCACATTCCTTCTAAAGCTACAAGACACTGCATTTAAGAGCTTGGGCCTTGGACTTAAATCAACTATATGAGTTATGGGACCTTGAACAAGTTACCCAATATCTCCGAGCTCTAGCTCTGATTGATGTAACTACAATACGTTCCTACGAAACTTGGTGTGGGATAAAATAGAATAATGCATGTGAAGCGCCTAACATTGATCTTGACCCAATAAAATAAAAAGTAAGAATACAGAAAAAAAGAGATGGGGTGGAGAGGCCGTAGAGATAGGGATGGAGATGGCAGTAATTTTAGTAGGGTTTCACACTAACGAAATTACACATAGAATAAACAGCACAGAGAAACACAACACAATCACTATTTCAGGTTGTATTTAAATAAGAGGAGCAAGGTTTACCCCCCAGGGACTCTCCTAAGATGAGAGCAGATTCCAAGATGATGGGTTTTGCTTTTCAACTTCAAAGCTCTTTGGGAATCCGAAGATCTGGAGATGGAGACCAGTATCTTGCTGATCTGGGTTTCTCCAGAAAGCACAGTTTTGTGGCATGTTGGATGGGAGGAGTGGAGTGGGCAGTTATTTTCCTGAGGCGGGATTTCTTAGAATTTTCTTGGAATGATCTGATACCTGTGCGTCTAACCAAAGTGACAAAACCTCCCGAATTAGTTGGAACTTCTCTGAACAAGCACTGTTTGCAATATCGATCAGAATTTCTTCAGGTGTGGACTCAAGTAGTTAATCCACGTACCCCAGTGATCTGGCTAAGGATAGTCTGACCGCCTGAGTCTCAAGACCCTACTGGTGTGCTGATTAGTGTGCATGCCGGCCTCTGTGTGTCTTCCGTGTTTCCCACGTTTGTCATTGACAGCCAGAAATGTAAATCCAAGAGGGTCTTTTCAAAATCACCACAAAAATCATCATGGGCCAACTCTACATAGAACAGATTCCTAAACAGCGTCCTTCAAAAAATACAATCCTCTAAATTCAGTGTGATTCTGTTATTAAGATTCTAACTGCAAATTACTCGTGCAACATTTCTTTCCTATATTCTGTCCTTTGCTTGCCATCAAGTGTTTACTTTTATTTATTAAAGTTAGCATTCATATTCTGAAGCACAGTAAAAAGGATAATTCTCTTATACATGTTTAAAATATATATATATATGTATGTGTATGTATGCATATGTATGCATATAATGCGGAAAAATCATTCACCTTCCTTCGAGGTCTAACCTCCACTTTCACCTTGGACATAAATTCTGAATATGTCAAAACAAGAGAATTTATTAGAAGTTTGGTGTGTATGTGGTGAAAATGAAAGGTCCCCACCACCAGGCTGAAAGGGCCTGAAAGCGTATTTCCCATCACAGAGAATGATCGGATTTACCTTTCGCTGGGTGTCACATGACAACAAAAGGCAATAAGCTTCAGCTTCTGCCATCAACTCTAGTTCAACGGAGTGATTTTTTTTTCTTTATTAAAAAAAAAGAAAAAAACACACATACACACTAGATGCTAGAGTGTTGAGTGTACTAACTGCTGGGGTGAAGAAAAGTGTCCGGGGCTGGCGCTGTACCGGGTGGGGGGGAAGGGGAAGGGGGATTCCGCCATGACAGCTCTCAGCCACACGCGTTTCGGGCCACTCTTAATACCAGCTTGTTTTTCAGGTGCGTCATCCCCTGCTCGACCAGCCACTCCCTTGGTTCCCTGCAGCAGCACCACCCCTCCGCCGCCACCTCCCCGGCCTCCATCTCGGCCAAAGCTACCTCCAGGAAAACCTGGAGTTGGAGATGTGGTACGTTCCCTCCTGCTCTGGCTTGCTCAGAGACTCAAGGCGAGAATGACAAACAGAAGCCAAAATGCTGCAACACAGGCTACATCCATGGCCTCGGACCACTTGTACGAATGGCCCTGACAGGTGGCATCTGAAAGGCAGTCACTGCAGCATGGGTATACATTTCAAACCTCCCTCCCTCAATCTCTACCATCTTTCAAGTCGAGATCTAAAATGATAGGATTATTCTCAGTTCTGCTACAGTGCATCTGATGCAAATTAGTAATGCTCAATTGTGCTAAGTCCTTTAGAAAGAAAGAGGTTTCCTTTCACCCTAGTTATCTGGTTTGGGAAGACTCCAAAAGAGGGTAGGTCCTGATTTCCATCCCCAGACTAAGAGAACTTATTGGTGTTAAGCACACTGTGTGAATATAGAGGAGGGTGGTAGCCTGATAAATTTGTTCCAGAAGTTTCTTGCATCATGTTTTAAGGCTGAAGAGGTGACAAACATTCTGTGTGAACGATTAAGAGACTTCTGGAAGAGGACCGTTTCTTTGCTATCCATGCACAGAAGTTACAAACTAGTGATGTCCATAATATTTGGTTTAGCTAGCTCAGTTGAGTATACTGTATTTAAATATGTTTAAATGGGTATAAGCTATCACGGGAGGTTACCTGCACACCATGGTTTGTGGTTCCTCTAGCTCCATCCACAAGCCCCTGTAGAGATAGAATCAATTTCAAAATAAAAATGGTGTCGCCTCTACTCTTTTAAGAACCTGAGTTGTCATATCCAGGGCTGGAAGATGTCAATAACTCAGAACAAGTGTATCTAATTTTCTTCTCTTTTCTTCTTCCTGCAGCCCAGACCTTTTAGCCCTCCCATACATTCTTCCAGCCCTCCTCCGATAGCACCCCTTGCCCGAGCTGAAAGTACCTCTTCAATATCGTCCACCAATTCCTTGAGCGCAGCCACCACTCCCACAGTTGGTAAAAATTATCTCCTGTCTTTTAATCCGTTTGTTGTTTTGACTGGCTATTTTTTATGATCTGAAAACCTCAAGGCCCTGTACTTCTGGTTGAAATTGTTTTGCTCTGTGTTCTGCTACTATCAGCTGACTCTTCTCTTAAAAGCACCTTCTCAGCAAAGGAGGCAAAACGCTTCAACTAAGCAAATAAACAAATAAAAGATCATTTACACCTGTATTTTGCAGGAATTCTCTTATGCTATTCCATACAGAGCTACTCATAAAAGTAAAGAAGAAATCATCAAATAAGGTCCTGTAATTTGCATATTATTACTATAATAAAACTAGTCTCCTTCGAGGAGGAATGTTTATTTAAGTTCCAGTCGTGTACCACATGAGAAATCACAAAATTCAATCTTTTATTTTCTTAAAGCTTTCATTTCTTCATCACTTTTGGTTGTCCTTATGTTGACAGATGGTATAAGTGTTGGCATTGTGGGACTTGAGCAAACTTTGTGACATTCTTTTTAGTGTGTTTCAGTGATGTGTGGTCAGTTTTCCCTGAGAAATAAGTCATTGCTGGCATTTTCAGTAAATGCCTTTGTGCCTCTTTCCTTCTGGTGTGATGAAAGTCAAGAGTTGAGACTGGCTGCTCAGCTGGATGGTTTTCCCAGGTTTAAATGCCTCATTTTGCCTGGAGCATCTTTCCTCTTCCCAAGGCTCATCTCTCTGGACACCTCTTTACCCGTCTTCCATAAGCAGTTGCCTCTCTCGTGTTTGCATGGTATCTCTGACCTGGGGCTCTGCCCTTCCATTTTCTCCCATTGGCTTCCTTTATTGTCTGAATTCCCCTCCAAGTCTTCCATATTGTCAACCAGCTGGTCCTTCCTGCACTGCTTGGGAGAATCATTAACTCAAAGCTGAATAAATCCCTGCTTTTATTTACCAAAGAAGAGCTTGCCCATGTGAGAAGTACTTTGCTCAAAGCCTGAAGCTCTTCTGGAGAACTCCCTATTTTCCCAGGGATATGAATGAAGGTGTGCCTCATGGGGGCCCCAAAGAGAATTTCAACTATATCATGTGTTCTATATTTTTAATCAGACTAGCCCAAACAATCCTTCAAATTTGGTAAAAATATAGTCAGTTATTCATGAACAGATATTTAACATTATTAATATAGCCAAGTTCTGTTTTTCTTTGCATCATCCTTTGAGGTAATGTGGGGCTTCCTATTTTAAGATGCCTGTTCAGTCAGTTCTCTCTGGAGTCTTTTGTTTTTTCTGTAATGTCCCAACTTTTTTGGGACACTGTTTAATACTCCTAATTGCTACAGCCATTTCCCCTTCTTGCTCTGTTTTTGTTGTTGTTGTTGTTGTTGTTGTTTGTTTTTGTTTTTGTTTTTGTTTTATTTGGAGGCTTTTGTTTGGGGTTGGTTTTTCCTCAAGATTATTTGTCCCACCTACTCTGATTTTCCTGGTTGGTCAGAGAGGAAAGTAAGAAGCATAAACTCTCCCTCACAAAGGAGACCTCAACTGACCTCAGATGACTGACTAACATATTCTTTAAACTCATTGAGATTCATAGAGAAAATGACACACACAGAGAATTTGAACTGTGTCCATGTTTTATACAATGTGTTTTTATACTCCCTGCCACAGAAGTCTCAAATCCTAGCCAGTGACTTTGATTCTTAGCACAACCAGTATGCATTCTTTCAGGATGAATGACAGAGGCGTTAATATATATATATATATATATTATATATATATATAATATAGTATAATATTTATATATATATGTATGTATATATATACATACATATATATGGCCACCTAAGAAGATACTTATATTGCCTCATTGCTGAGGACCATTCTGATTTGTTTGATTTGTTTGATTCTGGGGTTTTGGGGGTTTTTTTGGTTGTGTTTTGTTTGTTTTTTTGGTTGTCCTCTTCCTCACACTCCTGTTCTTTACTTCCTGCTGCTGTGCGTCACCTGACAGCCACTTCCCTCTGACGTAAATGTCCTGTCAGATGGCTGCCTGGCAGCTCCTATGTATTGCTGTTTATCTCTTTTTGGAGAGGATGTGCTTTGGCTGTTCAGCACCAAAGGGCTGACTATTCATGACTGACTTGGAATGTCAACTTCATGCAGTCAAATGGCTTGCGGGGGATAGAGAATTTCAGCAGCAAACTTTTGAGATTGCTGGCTCAACATTTCCCTCCTACCACACAATACTTTTTTGACATTTCCTGTGATATCTGAGCTAAAACTGGGTCAAGTGTGGTGGAAACTTTGTATGTATTTATTTGTACTCGCTTATCGCATAGTGGAATGCAATCCAAGGACTAAACTTTTTAAAGAATATGCTCCCAAAATTTGGACATAAAATGTTTCATGAAAGCTGTGATTATAAAGTAGAAAATCTGATGCCACACCTGAAAATAGGACTTTCTGTGCATTTCCAAATTTAAGAAGATACACTATTATTTTATATATGACTAAGAAAGGGAGGGGAAAACTGCCAAATAAGCTAACAGTGCTTTCTTATCACACTTAATTCTCAAACTTATTCCAATTCCAGAGATATTAAATGTGAAAAAGTGCACATATCAGAATCAATGAAATATAGTATACTCCTTTTGCACTAGAAACACTCAGAAGACCTTCACTATTTGATTTTTGGGGGAAAATCCTACTAATTTTACAGGAATAGAGAAAAATTTTTAAAATTAGTCTAAGAAACAAGCAAACTCTTAGACATTTAGAGATAAACAGAGTTACGTCTAACTTCAATATCCATTTTTCTTACTTTTTTTATTATTTCTACGGCTGAGAGTTAGGGTTTTTGTTTTTTTTTTTTCTTTTTGGTACCCAAACGCAGTAACAATACCATGAAGACAATTTTTTCATTATTAAATGAAAAAATACATATATTATTAATTGTATTGTTAATTATATTCCTTCTCTGTTAACTATGCAGTTTCAACTGCATCTTTAACATCCTCTCAGAAATCTGAATGAATGAAAAGTAACCATTTACAGGCATCAAAGGAAATAGTAGGTGGATTTTGATGTTTCCTTTGGCGTAGAACTCCAAGCAAAAGTGATTTATATTTGGTACTGGAATATTAGCTGTAGCATCTAAATCTTACAATATTTTATCCAAGTCTTTGTCCCTCCAGGCTGGGTGGCAATTCTGAATTGGATAAACATTCTTTTAAAAATACTTATATTAATGCCAATAACTCTGCACAGAAAGACCTTTGGAGATGGATATCCCTGGTCTCAACTAAAAATTCTTAATATATATATATATATATATATATGTATATATACATATATATATTATTTTATCTTATTTTATTTTACTTGTGTTTTTTTTTTTTTTGAAAGATGTCTCTTGTTCTGACTTCCCCATCCCAGATCAACCTGAGGCAACTTCCATTGTTAGTTCCTAAGGAAATTCTTTTCTTCTGTACTTAATTTGAGTGTTGCCCTTATTTAAAGCAACCACAGAGCTATCCAATAATTCACCTTTTAAGTTCCCCAATTTAGTTATGATGTTTTCTTTGAAACCCTCGATGTCCACAACCACCACAAAAAAATTATGAGCATGTTATTCAGCTCTGTGAATTATTCTTTTGTAACTTCAATTCAAAAAACAAATGGCAATATTGGAAGCCCATTTTTTTGGGGTGTGTGAATTCTTGCCTTCTATTCTTTCTTTTTAAGTTTGTTTTTTCTTTTAATCCCATATAGTTAACATACAGTATTATATTAGTTTCAGGTGTACACTATAGTGATCAACAATTCTATATATTACTCAGTGCTCATCATGATGGAGGCTCCTCATTTTAAAGAAATTGTAAATACGAAGTTAGTTCTTCAAAGGGAAGAAATATCCTCCATCATTTCCCACTAACAGGTATGAAAGAGTATCGTAACATTCAGTTACTGCCAACGTAACTGTTTTGCTTCATATTTTCTGGACAGATTATGGAGTGTCCTTCTTAGTGCCATGCCCTGTTCCTCTCCTATAAATATTATATGCATTGCATTAACTTGTTCTACCCACCAAGGAAGCCACCTGTATAATAAATGCTGATTGACAGGTGCTATCCTAGAATCTTAAAAACTGACAAAGAATTTCTTTTCCTGCTTTGCTTCCTAAATCAAGGAGGCAAGCCAGTGGAATATTTTTTCCAAGAAACAATGTTTACAGAATAATTTTACTACTCATCAATTTCCTTATCCTCTCTACATTGTAGGGAGGATTCTCCCTTATGGGTGTTTGTATAGATTTTATTCAATTCTTAATTTAAGTTATAATAATACTCTTAAGACCTATGGAATCAAGCACTTTTTTTTTTTTTTTTTCATCGCAAAGCATAGAACTCCAATTACCTGTCTTTGTTAGTTGGTGAGAAAGGAGACCATGTGCAAAGATCTGGAATGGTTGGGATCCAGAGCAACTGTTGTGATCAATTTACAAAGACATTTGGCCATAGCTGGATACCATAGCCAAAGACGGAATTACAGTAATGTTGTCCAAAATTATCAGGCCATAACAACTAAAGACGGGCTCAAGGCAAATTAAATTTGGATACCAATGAGTTTGAAATGGGATACTTCATTCAGCAACCTCAGATTTATACTGTTGCTTTTTTTTTAGTCTTGTTGAAAGCTTACTCTTACCCATCGGGGCAGGGAGAAGTTGTACTCTGAGTGACCCTGTGTACCAAGAGGTTCTATTGATGGACATATGTCTGGCCACTTGAGAACTGTGTCTGAGTGAAATGCACTTACACAAGACAATTACTAATGATAGTGCCTTTAACAATTCCCTGAAATAGTGGGAACGTGATTTCCTCCATGGAGCTAACTTCAGCCAAATTCACAGATGCTGAATTTTTAATTTTAAAATTTTTAATTTTTTCTCATAGAACCATCATAAAATAAGCACATCACTTGTTTTGTAGCCTCTCATCCTTATCCCAGCATATTAGGTTTTGTTTCCTTTTTCCATTAATATCATTTCTGTGTTTCAACCGGTGAAGTGTACTGTTAATTTCATTTGGGGTTTGTATTTGTGTTTTTGTTTTCCATTCCTTTATATTTCTTTGGTTCGTAGTGTCAGAAGATGATGTTTTTTATGACAAACTGCCCTCGTTTGAAAGGCGCTGTGAAACGCTGGCAGGTATGGTGCTAGCCGAGTGATGTCTAGGTATCCAGACTTTAAAAATCCAAGCCATTATGCCATCTGAATGCTGTAAACTTCATGGACATGCTACTCACCTCATGAGTCTCTGGTGCCTCTCAGAAGCACCCTATCTACTTATTTTTCATTGTGGAACTCATTCCACCAATTTTTTTTTTTTAATGAACATATTAAAAAGCAGCAGGTTGCATGACAGTTTCTCAAAAGGTTTGAAAAAGGTGAGATGCCACTGCTTTGTGAATTTACAAAGAAAGGAATAATTTAACTGCTCAGAATTACATGTCCAGTGACTGCTTTTTGATTTAAAATACAATAGAACAATGTCAGTAATCTTGTTTTCTCTTTGGTACGTAGGTAAAGGGTGTTTTGTGTCTGGATGCCTAAGGTGATTGCAGGCGAGGGGACGGAAGATGGTGTGACATCTTCCATGAAATTTAAATTGATATGCAATGTCATTTAAAACCTAAGCTAAGTTTGATATAACCCATAACACCGAGTTTATCTTTTTGAAAATATAGAAGGGGATGACACTGAAGATGAAATGGATACAGCAATTGCTGAATGACCGTTTGCCCTAACTAGTGCAGTTAAAATATGCTGGCGCCCCTGCATGGCCAGGAAGACTTCCACTCCATGCGCTCAAGCACCGAGTATCAAGCTGCCCATCCCTTTAGGCCTCCATAGCTTTGCTTTTGCTTTCTGTTTCCCGAACTAAAAACAAAAACCAAAACATAGACTGCCAGCCTTCCCTTTCTCCTGCACGCTAATGGCATGCAGTGCCTCCGCCCTCCCCCATAGTAAGATTAATGACCTGTAACTCATACTGTGTCCTTCTCTCTCCCTCTCCTTAACCTTTCCCATCCCGCTTCAACTCCTGGCCATACAGAGAATGAACAGCCTTCCCTCGTTTGGTTTGACAGAGGAAAGTTTTATTTGACTTTTGAAGGTAAGTAGTACATAGCATACCAGATTCTAGTTTACTCCCCTCATCCTTTTTTTCCCATCTGCATTTCCAAATCCCAGTTCTCTTTCCAAAAGACCTGGTCTCACCTTCTATATACAAATGCTATGGCTACTTAGAAAATACGAAATACTAAAGAAAATATGACATGAATTTGGTTTGTATGGGATCTTCAATTTTTCATATTAAAAAAAAATCAAGCCAATTTGCAGTCAATATTGGTTACTTAATTCACTGTGTTAAATTGGAAAAAAAAAAAAAAAGCAAACAAACACCTTTTTTGGCCAAGGAACTTAACTCTGTCAACCAGGGCTCTTTCCAGACTCTTTTGCAAATACGACAGGAATATGACAAATGTAAGGACTTTTTGGTTGGAATCGGCATTTAATTTTGTTTTGGATAACTAATATTTCAGATATCACATCCATTATTGTAAAACATGAATATGTATACATAATATTATGACAAGGAATGCTGCACAGGAGATCAGAAAAATGAGGAAAAGAACAAAAAGGAGTATTGTAGTAAATTCTATTTGCATCTACTGAAATTGCAACTGACATGGCTGTAGGAAAATATACAACTATCGCTGGACTTGTCATTTTAGAAGATTAAGGTGAATTTACATAAATATAATGTCAGATATTTAACCTCACTGTTGAATAATTTGTTATATTCTGAATTAAGGATTAACATTCTTCTGTTTTATGTTAAATTCTAAATCATTTTAATAGGCTTGGCATTTGATAAAAAATACTATTTAAGCTAATTGTAGGGAAAACTTAAATAATTTAATTTAATTGTGGGTGGTCTCACCCACAAATATGTATCACTTAAGCTCCTACTTCCTACCATTTTAAGTAACTAAATTTCTCCTAGGATCAAAAGTTGACCAAAATGTATTCTATTCTAGAGTCGAATCTAAACATTGAACTTGTCTTTGTGTTTTACGACAGCAAAAAGAACTTTTCCAACTTGAGTGTGTGTTTTATCGCAACTTTAAAAATCAGAATGACTGACAGAGATTTTTAAGTAGCTTGTGAGGTGTGGCTTTTTTTCTCTCAAGGGTGAATTTTCCCTGCAAGATGGTCCTAGAGGTGGAAGTCCTTAGCCTGGAGTAGCCTGGGCAGCAGCAGAAAAGAGTGATCTGATTTAAGGCTTCTCACATATCTGATGTCCTGTCCTAGCTCAGGTGGAGGACAGGTGAAGAGGCAGTTGTCAGGGGAGGATGCATGATTCCTACATGATATCAGAAGCCTTCATTGCCTCAGGTCATTACTTTTGTAATAACTAAGATGCAAAGTCCACAAACTTATGACCTTCTAAACTTTCTATTTGAATTAGATGGAATTAATTAGTGCCCAGGAGTCTTTTTACTGATCAGCACATATCAAAAGGAGAAGCTACAGTTGAATTGGTTGGTAATCCCAAAGTACAGCAAATACCTGCCTATGTAAAGTCCCTCTCTCATGTTCAGGCTGGCCGCAGCACAATACTTGGCCCTGTTTTAATGAGGAAATTGAACCATATGATATTGTCAACCCTGCCTCAAGTAATTGGGGCTCCACAAAAAATGAACTTCCATGTGTTTGTTGTTTCCATTTGTTTTGGTTTTAGAGTATCTATTGACTCATTTGCTTGTGTTTGAGTTTGGGTTTCTTTAAATAAAGAGAGACTTTTTTTTGAAGATACCTATCTAAAGACAATTTTAAGTTATTGGTCTGTTTGTTTTCAAAATATATATTATCAACCAAATATAAGTATTAGTAACTGTGTGGAATATCAATGTGAACTATATTTTTTTTTCATTTTAGGAAAATAATTATATAATATAAAACATAATAGTAGGCAACTAAAGTTGGTAACATAGCCATTCTAATTAGTAAGATCTGAATCTCATAAGCATCTTGTTAGATCAAGAAAGTCATGCAAGAAGGTGTTTTAATAGAAATAAATTGTATTTTTAATAGAAATAAATTGTATTTATTTCTCTAGTACCTCTAATACATGTTACCTTTATCTTGGACTTTGCGCAAGTCAAAGAAGTATAGAAAAGGTTTCCGGAGGGTCTATGGAAGCAGCCGTATCACAAATATATGCCCCTACTCTCTCATTAAGAAATGCTTATGCAGATAAAAGTACATTAAAATGAACTTCAGGACTTAGGAGAAACTAAGCATAACCCTTTGCCATCTGAACGAGAATGGCTGTTTTAAGAATAGAGAAGGGTAGGATTCCTGCATGGTTCAGTTGGTTAAGCATCTTAGTATCAGCTCAGATCATGATCTCAGGGTGTTAAGATCTAGCCCCGCATCAGCTCTATGCTCAGCGCAGAGTCCGCTTGTCCTTCTCCCGCTCTGCCTCTCCCCCTTAGCTCTACACACCCAAAATAGAAAAATAAATAAATAAAACCTTAAAAAAAAATGGAGAAGGTTTGTTTTCATCATTTACATATATTAGCCTCAGGTATTTTTACCTAGTGCACGCTGGAAGGATTTTTTAAATTTTCTGCTGTGATGATAAATGACACGGAAATCCCCTTGAGAATAATTCCCCAACCCAAATTTTAAACTCCAAATGGACAGTCATTCCACATGTTCTATCCAATAGCACTGCTAGCATATTCTCCTAGGGCACTCTGGTTTTGCCCACATTTGTTATTATTCATATTATCATTTTCTTCAATTCTTCATTCAGGGAATCAGAAAAAGAAAATTTGCAGGTCAGATTATTCACTTGTTCTAAACAGCTTTTAAATAATTATTTATTGCCATTCTATAGTGTTCAAAACCTTAGCTGGTCTCATTCATTGCTCTGTTCTTACAGTGCCTTTGTTCTTACAGTAAGCAAGTGTTTGAGCCACTCACCAACCAACCAACCAACTAATGAACATTGGCTTATGAATTTATCTGGATATAAACATGATATGCTTCATACTTTCAAACTGATTTAACAAGAAAGATAGACAAGTGTTAAACAATAGTTCTAACCCACAAGAGTTCCAAAGCTTTTCTTAATGTTTCACTTTGATAAACAATTTCAGTAATATCTTAATCTATTTTAGTTGGGTTTTAAAAAAAATAAAAGTTGCAAAAGGTAATGACTTAAATTAATTCACCCAAGAGTATATCCTATTGAAGCTATCAAGTATTCTTCTAAGATGGAAGGAAGGGAAAGATATTTCCATAACAAGCGGAAGATGTTACTGTTAGACATTTGAACAAATCCTTAGAGCATAGTTAACATGAAGATGTTTCCAGAAATTTGCTGTCCCTCTCCTTGATTAGCTTATTTAACTACAAAATCATCTTGTATCTATCTCGTAATGAAAAACAAACAAGAAACCTTGTAACCATTCTTAAGTGTCCTTGTGTCTGAATACCATCTCCATCCTCTGTGCATACAGCCTCTTGCACACCCATCTCTAGACTGTTCTGTGCTCCTGCTAGTGCTATCACCCCTATCACGCCTTCAGGAATGTCACATCCTTAGCAACACCCTCCTCTACATTCGCAGGCTCTCTGCCAACCTCGCCCACCTGTTTCCTTAACTGAATCCCAGCTCTCTTCAGAGACCATTGCTTCTGTAGCACACTCCCTGGAAAGTTCTCCAGTCTTCTGTGGGCCATATGTCATGGGGCTCCAAGGCACTGTTTGAATTCTCCAATTCCCTGTTGCCACTTCCAGACCACCTCCTGTTGGCTTGTGTGCAGCCCACCTGCTGATTCCACCGCCCACCACTCCTTCTTGCTGTTCACCGCTGACCCACATTCTTCTGCATTTAACTGCAGGCTTAGAGAAGCAGGAAGCTCCTTTTCACTCTCTTCTTCACCTTGCTTCCTAGCTTCATCCTGTGACATGGACTGATGTGGATGACCCAGCCAACATCCTGGTTTTAGGGTCTCTTTGACTTCTTCAGTTCCAACACACTTTCTCTCCATGCTACTCAGTAATTCACACCTCTGGCCACGTCTTGGATCTTGGAAATTGTGCCCACTGGCAAGGTCATTTTGGCTATTTCATAACCAACAATTTGTCATCCTTTCTGTATACCAAGGCTAGATTAGACAATGATTTTTTTTTTTCATTTAACAAATATATATTGAGGATTACTGTGTGCTAGTACTCTCTGTAAGCAATCCCCAGTAGGAAACAAAATGGAAAAATATTCCTGTAGTCAGGGAGCTTACATTCTAATGTGGAGGGTCAAAAATAAGGAGATAAATAAGTAAAATATATAGCATGGAGATGTTAGTAAGTTCTCCAGAGAAAAATAAAATAGGAAAATACACTCTCAATGGAGTATATTGGAGATTGCAATTTTAAATAGGGGAACCTGAGGGTATAAAAATAGTGGGTCATAATAAATAAATATTATTTGAGTGCTTTACTATGTGCAAAGTACATTCCTGTATTATGTCATTTCATCTGCACTGATGAGGAAATTAAGAGTCAGAGAATATATGTAACTTTCACAGGATCCCTCGGCCAGGAAGGGGCACAGTGGGAATTTGAACCCAGGTGGCCTAGCTGGAGACAGTAGATGATGTTCTGCTCTGCATACATGACCTCATTCAGTCTTTGCAACAGCCCCTTGATGTCAGGGGTTCTGGCAGGTTTCCCCAAATCTCCTGACCACCATTCCCCAGCTCTGAATTTCCCTAACTACACCCTGTCTTTGACCCCACTAAGACCTCTGGTCTCATGTTCACCCCATGCTCAGTGCACTAGCACTACCTGACATCCAACTTCTTTTATAGACCCCTTGGAGGAAAAATATGTTTCTGTAATGACTTTAATTATCTCTACAATAACAATTACATTTTCCTCCTTGGAATTACATTGTCTATGTGAAAAAAACTGACTCTTGGACATTTTAAATTTCTGACCTCATTTATCAGGGTTTTAAATATCCCTACTTGATAATTGGTAAGACAAAATCATAGTCATGGACCACACAACTTTCCTTACTATGACATAGCAATCACATCCTGTAAGAAGCAAACAGGTCAAATTTCTCACATAAGGCCAGGGGATACTAATTTATTCATCTGAGAGTCACTAGGCAAAGGAAAATTGGAAGGTGTGATCTGTTTTCTGGGGAGCAACTGTTTTTGCTAACTTCGCAATATTCTTTAAGTGGGAAGTGTCCACTATCTGTCCCCACCCGCCGTAGGTAGGCCCTTTGTAGTCAACGATGTGGTAAAGTTATTGAGTCCCCACCTCAGCAAATGACAGCGTTAAGTATGACCAGGTTAAGAAAAAATGTATAGGAACATAAAAAGGAGTGATGCAAGACCATCTTCATTAAAAATAGGAAGATCACACTCTCTAGCTATTCTGAATATTTATATGGAAACTATATGGCAAATATGAAATGTAAAATCCTTTCTATTAATAACTGAAGATCACAGAGAGTTTTTCTAAATAGACCGAGCCTGTTAAGAGCTAAGTGAGACTGAACCTGCAAAATGTTCTACCAGGTAGATCTGCTGAGAGTTTCAGAATTCACATTGTTGCTTCATAAGAAATTAATTGCCCAGTTTTGAAGATCTCCAGATTGACCGACCTGCTGATATGTCACTTGGGTTCTTGCTCTTTGAGGCAGTTGCCCTGTCTCACTCATTTTTACTGCATGGCTGGCATGCTGGAAGTTGGCCAGGAAGTCAGTGAAGGAGAAGCTCTTTCTCTATACTACTCACAACACTTCTGACAGCAGATGTATGCGTTTCCCCCCTTACCCTAAACAAGTCAGACACTAATAATCTGGAGTTAGTGCAGACCCCACAGGTTAAGGTCTCAGTCTCAGAAGACTGCCCCCTCCCCACTTCAGATGCCAATTGTAAGTCCCAGGTTTTGTCACTTGTGCTTCTAATGGACCAGCTATAAAGTGAGAGTTCTTACAAACGCCCATCTTGGGTTTAGTAATTTGTGAGAACAGCTCACAGAACTGAGTTTTACATTCTATTACCTGTTTATTATAAGGGCTGCAACTTGGGAACAGCCAAATGAAAGACATACATGGGGCAAGATTTGGGGAAGGGGCACAGAGCTTCCATGCCCTAAGTAATGCCGTTCTTCTAGTACCTTGACGTGTTTACCGAACTGGAAGATCCCCAGAAGTCTAGCTTGGCTTCTGTACCCAAGATGCATTTGTTTATTATGTCTGCTATTTTCCTTGTCTCCAGAGTAATCTCTCTGGTCTCTGGTACCGACTAAGCCTGGGAGTTTTCTCTTATAGCTCCATGAGACTCACTTAGGGCCATAACAGTCCAAAACACATAGTTGATTCTGAACGTGTCCCTCAGTCAAAAGAAAATGAGTAACTCAATAACTTTAAAATATATAAATGTTAGGGGCATGTGCGTGGCTCAATGAGTTAAGCATCCAACTCTTGATTTCAGCTCAGGTCACAGTCTCAGGGCTGTGAGATCAAGCCATAAGTTGGGCACCATGCAGAGTGTGGAGCCTATTTAAGACTATCTTTCCCCTCTCCCTCTACCCCTCCCCCAGCCCTTTCTCTCTCTCTTTCAAAAAAAAAAAAAATATATATATATATATATATGTATGTATTTATATGTGTGTGTGTATGTGTGTGTGTGCCAGATGGCCTTGCTTTGCTCAAGATTGAAGACTTTTACTCCCCAGTAAAGGAGATGAACCCTGAGTTTGAATTACACATGCCTGGGCACTGACTATAGTTACCTGATAGAGAACAAATGAGATCAGCACAAAACCCCAGAAAGAAGAGTTATGTGTAGACAATTTTAAAACCTGAAGCGTAGGTAAATTGTTCTCCAGAGCAGAAAAAGGGAACTAGGGTCAATGATGAAAAG
The DNA here is from genome assembly GCF_002288905.1 of Enhydra lutris kenyoni. Classification (NCBI taxonomy): domain Eukaryota; kingdom Metazoa; phylum Chordata; class Mammalia; order Carnivora; family Mustelidae; genus Enhydra; species Enhydra lutris. The sequence continues at coordinate 34,854,863 of NW_019154093.1, forward strand.
AAGGGAAAAGATAAATAATATTCACACATGCTCTCCTCCATTCCAGTAGTCACTAAGCATTCCATGATGTCCTCAGAGCTCCAAGCCCCTGTGCAGGAATAATGGGGGAAAATGATGCTTCTGCCTTCTAGGAATTTACATGAAATGGAGGAGATGGGCACTTCCTACAAAAGGCATACTATAGCAACAGTCATAATAGAATGTAAAAAAGTGCTGGAATGTGTGAATAGTGGATAGATTTTAACCGGGAAGAATCTGGGATAACTTCTGGAGGCACAGGGACTTGAGCTGACTGATGAAATTTGGGGATTTACTGAAGCACTTCAGGAGAAGTAATAAGGGATTGACAGTACCGTTTTCATCCTGAGATTCCAAAAACATCATCAAGGTAGAATCACTTGAAATCTAGTAGGATGTGGAAAGAAGTGAAAACTTCCATCCTGAGACACAGGGAGAAAGGTGCTGTTTTAAAACAGGAGAGATGGGTATCCAAGAGAACTAGAAAGAAATGAGTTACTTTTGGGACCTCTCAACTTTAAGGTCCTGCACCTTCCACGTAGATGAATCTAGGAGTAAATAGATTGTAAAAATTTGGGAGTCATTTACTTAGAGATAAGGACTGAATCCATAGAGGTAAAGGTTTAAACTTGGGGTAAGCCTGCATTCAGAAACCAGATTGGAAAAAGAATGCATTGTGACTTGGAACTTTCTCTATTGTATCCTTTCTTTAAATAGCCACAGAATATTAGTGATTAATTTTTAATGCATGATATTCAGTAGATATGCTTTTGTGGAATGTATTACATGCCTAGATCTTTTGCTGATCTTCCGTCTCTCAGTTGTTTTTGCTCTAGGGAAAGCCTAACTGGCTCAACCAGTTGCACTCGTTATGACTGTTAACCTAAGTACCAGATAGGAAATTTGCAGACATCAAGCCTAGAAGGAAAATACCAGCTTTTAGTCGGCTATTATTGCAAATACAAGTCAACACAGAGATGACGCACTGCCTCCTTTCCCTAACTGCTTCCCATTAAAGCCTCTGTTCTCTTTGGGGATGTGGCCTTCTTGAGTGTCTTACTATCTTTATCTCCGTTCCTTTTTCTTCCTTCTGACATGCAGAGATGAACACTCAAAACTGAACATAATATGAGACTGAGGATAGTTTTAAGATTTCTTGTGTACATCAAAAAAATGTAATGACTTGTATAAATCTTAAAAATAATTGAATAATAAATTTTGTATTTCCTTGCTTATGAATAGAAAGAAAATTGTCTTTTTATAGGCTACTTCGTTTTTCTTTTTCCATGAAGCAGGGGCTCTTGCAAAATATTGTAATGTAATAAACTTATAGCCATATCTGTCATGCTCAAAAGAAAGAATTTGTTGTCTTTTATGATATTATAGAGTTTGACTTGAAATACTCATGGCAGCTTCAATGTGTATATGCTCCGATGTGCTCATAAGGACTGTCTATATTTGCATATTATATATATATATATATATATGTATACATATATATACATACACACACATATGTGAAATTGATTATGATGGGTGCATAGCAAAATGCTATGGTTTTCTATGTTCACCAGTTCTGCAATAAGTAGGTATCTGTTGGGGAAAACAATGAACAAATCTGTGTAATAAGGCCTTGATAATATTGCTCTAGGACAGATATGGTTATGGATGTATTTATTTAATCAGCAAGTGTTTATTGAGTCCCTACTATGTGCATGGTACTATAAAAGGTATTAGGTTTACAGTAGTGAATAAGAAAGACATGTTTCTCCCTTCATGGGACATAGAAGTCAGGCATTAAACAAGTAGTTACAATAATGTGCAGAGACAGTTATATCCAGTTTTGGAGGGAGACCTAACTGGCTTAGAAGTTAGGGAGAACTTCCAAAGGAAAAGATGAGAGTGATATTTAAGTCTACACAGAGTCTGTTCTGAAGAAATATAAAATGTTGCTGAGTTAGAGTTCTGATATAAAATCTTACATAATGTCAAAATGTTAACCTACAGGTATATTGGGTATTATCCTAGATACTAAAAATAGAAAGAGTCCCTGAGTACTTTATATCAGTTTACTCTCAGCACATACACATGCACGCACATAGACACACACAAAGAGAAAAATATATGTTCTATAAAAATAATGAAAGAGAATGTATATATACATATATATGGAGAGAAAAGGTGTCCATGTGCGCATGCGTGTGTGTGCATGCATTGGCTCCGGAGTTAGCCCCCCAGGTCTGAATTATAGCCTCAGCACTGTGCGACTTTTGGTTAAGTTACCTAACTTTTCAAAGTCTCAGTTTCCTCCTATGGAATTGGAATAGCAATCACACCTCGTGCCTGAGTTTGAAGTCACGATTGAATGGTCAAGAACTGAGGTCAGAGCACGCAAGGCACTCGACAACCTTTAGCTGCCAGCGCGAGTCTCCAACTTCACACTCCCTTTGCTGGTGACACGGCAGGATTCTGTATAGTTTGTGCCTGCTTTGGAGAAGCCTGGGTTGTATCTCTCAAGCCTTCTTCCACATAAAACATGTAGCAGCTTGGTGGGCTGTGAGTTGCTACATGGGCTCCCTCCTTGTCAGCAGGGACAAGGAGCAATCTTTTCCCCTCTGCTTATGGAGCAAGAGAATGATTTGGAAGCAGAATGCATCCTCCCTGCTGTACACCCCCCACCTCCACCAGAGCCTATCATTAAAGCTGACTTGCAGAGGCTAATGATCTGGCTGGTGGTACACTCCTCGGGGTGCTGTGTTCATGCTGATGGGAGATGCTGGAAGAAAATCTGTTACCGTCTCTTTTATTAAAGGGTTTGTAAATCACGGCATTTCAGCAGATTTGACAAGTAATTTCAAACTTCCTGAGACAAAGAATGGAGAAGCTGAGAATCACCAGGGGGCAGCTTCTTTACCTTTGCATAGTTGTGAACTTTCATCAAGCAATAGATTTTTTTTTTTTCATTATTATTACGTGTCCTCTAAGAAGAGCTCTCGATAAATTAAGGCCTCCCATTGATTGTACTCTGGACTCTGGCCACTCCAGACAGAGAAGAACCCCAACCACCCCTTCCAGAGAGGAAAGCTGACATAATGAATGAAGAAATGATTCAAAGAGGCAGTGTCAAGACCCAAGAGAATCTCCCATCTCCAAGCCACTTCATGATGTGAAATGGATATATTTAATCAACACCATAAATACCCCGAAGAGATATTAGTCGTCCTTTGTGAAAGGCCTTTGTAAACTGTAAAGTACTATACGCACGTAATCATTTTCTTAAACAATAATTGGCATTAATGAATATTTACAACTGCTGAGAAGTTTGCATTCATTGCTTCATTTAGTAAGTCCAAGATTGATTTGGGCTCATCAAGATATGGCATTGAAAACAGAGCATTAAGAGAAGCCATTGCTCTTAAGATCTTCACCCTTTTTTGTCTTCAACTATTTTGCAACACGCATGTGGCAATAATTTCTGCCAGAGCGTGGACTCTTGGCAGTCAGGAGTCTTCATGGACTTATTCCACTTCTGCTGATTATTTAGTACCACATCAGCAGGATGTGAGTAAATATGGCCTCGGGATTTCTTTTCCTGCGGGCACACCTTCACACAGACAGCATGTGCTGTTTACCATTGTGTTTCTTGGTCTTATATTTAGAATAATTACAGCATGCCTTCTCCTAAGATCTGATTTAGAGGCCTGAAATACGCCTCTGAAAAAGCACAAAAGGTTATTCTGGAAAAGTGTCCCAAAGGAGCAAGCGTGATGTTAATTTTTCAAGGATGTTTTGGTGACTTTTGAGAGTTGCAGTCATCATTGTTAAGCATGAAACCGGGAAGAGGAAGCGTGAGTTATTTAACGGTGATTATTCCTTTCCTTAAATTTTGCCTTTTTTGGGACTCTGCTCAAAACCCATCCCCCAAGAAACTGGCGGCTCAAATCCCAGGCTTTCAGATACATCAGACTACAATAGCATTCTTCATGCGTCTCCATTCATAAACATCAGTGCCCAGGGGAATAACTTTTAGTAGTGTTCAAAATCACCAGCATCCACTTTTTAATAAGAACAAAAAAGTCATTCACAAAAATAAAGGAGAAATATAGAAACCTCAGTGGTGTTTAAGATCTAAAACCCAATTTCTGTTTATATTTTTAGCCATAATATCAAAGTAGTTATACTCATTATAGAAAATTTAGAAATATAGAAAAACAGAAAATTAGAAAATTTAGAAAAACAGGAAAATATTAAGAAAATAAGATAGCCTGTAGTTTAATAACTATAGATAGCCACTGTTATCCATTTGGTGTATTTCATTTCCAACATTTTTCATGTGATGTGACTGTGTGTGTATATGCATGTGTAGTGGGTATTTTTCAAATTATGCATTTTTTTATTTTAACATATGATAATGTCTACCATGCCATTCTAATGTATTTTAAAATAGCTCATAGTTTCCTTTATTCTGATCATGAAATTGGTTTAAGCACATTATTTTTTAAAATTCACACAATATGGAAAGTATATATAAAGGAGTAAATACAGAGAAAGAAGGAAATCCTGCTGTTAGCAGCCACATGGGTGGATCCTGAAAGCATTTGCTAAGAGAAATAAGCCAGACAGGCAAAGACAAATACTGCATGAGTTCACTTATATGTGGAATCTAAAACAAAAACAAAGGCAAGTCAAACTTACAGAAACAGAGAATAGAAAAGTGGTTGTCAGGAGCTGGCAGGTGGGGGAAATAGAGAGAAGTTGATAAAAGGGTACAAACTTTCCACTATATCATCAATAAGTTCTGAGGATCTACTGTGTAAGATGGTGACTGTAGTTGACAGTGCTGTATTGTACAGTTGAAATTTGCTAAGAGAGTAGAACTTAAATGTTCTCACCAAATTGTGTGTGTGTGTGTGTGTGTGTGTGTGTGTGTGTGTAAGGTGATGAATGTGTTAATTAACTAGATGGGAGGAATCCCTTCACAATGTGTCTGTATATCAAATCATCATGATGTGCACTTTAAATATCTTACAGTTTCGTTTCTCAATTATGCTTCCATAAAGCTGAAGGGGAAAAAAAGATCCTATAACTGCAAAAAAAAAAGGTAAAGTAAATACCACCCTGATCACACTTTTGAGAGATTAGCAGAGATGACATTTTTAACAGTTGATGAAAAATCTTAAAGAAAATCCTCTCTGTATATATATCTATACACACACATGTGTGTGTTACATTTACTTGATCCCAGAAGGCTATCCTTTAGGATATGCTCCACTGGTTTAATAACAATTTTGGGGGTGCAAGATAAACTTCATTAAATGTAGAAAACCACTTTTTCTAGCAACATTAATAGACCAAATGCAGGTCACCATCTTAAGTATAACAATTAGAAATTGAGTCTAAACCTATTTCATATTCAGAATATGAATATGGTCTAAGGATCTAAATCAATTCCGACCATCAGCAGTTAGGGTTTTATGCTGCATGCTCATCACCTTGACCTCTTTCTTCTTTTTGATGTTGATAGTTGAAGTTGGAGGCACATAAAATATTCCAGGCTTTTAGCTGCATTAAGATTCCCGAGTTGATTTATAAATTGCCAAAGGTAAACAGCTTTTTCAAAAGTCATCTAGAAGTTTTCGACAGATACAATTTTAGCACCTGAGTTATATATTCTTTTATGATGCATAATTCAGTCATAACCTACTTGCCCCATCTTTCAAAAGTCTGTGGTTTAGTTTACAAAGGGTGTGGCGGTTTCTCCTGCCTACAGTTGCGTAGCCTGGCATGTGACCCTTTATCTCCTGTGTACAATAACCTTTCACTTGATTGCTACATCAGAAGGAATCTTTTGTAAAAAGTATTTTAAGGGGAAAGAAGGATCCAAATGTAAGTTCAAATGTAATCATGAGAGGCTGACCAATCCAAGTAACTCAGCTTGACTGAGGAGACTGTGAGGTGAGCTGCTAAATTCTACTCGTGGTGACTTTCCCACAAGTACAGACAAAGACAACGGCAGAACCTGCTCTGTTAGCAGCCTCCACGTTTCTTTTGACCTTGTTTACAAGTTGCATTTCAACTTCAAAAATGTGAAAATGTTATCAAATTATGTTTCTTAAGATCAAGGAAATATGCTACCTAGAATTTTATGCAATTAGAATATATAATCTGCCCTGTGATCTCCAGTCAATAGTAGTCATTTCTTTTTTTTTTTTTTTAAGATTTATTTATTTTTTGAGAGAGAACATGCACGCCAGTAGGGGGAGGGAGAGAGGGAGAGAGACTCTCCAGCAGACTCCGTGCTGAGCTCAGAGCCTGAAGCGGGGCCTGATCTCAGGACGCTAAGATCACAATCTGAGCCGAAACCAAGAGTCAGACGCTCAACGGACTAAGCCACCCAAGCACCCCAATAGTAGCCATTTCAACTTACCATACGCAGTGTGTGTGTGTGTGTGTGTGTGTGTACGTGTATGTCCATATATAAACATGTATCTGTATAACCATGGTAATGAGTCTATAGTATTATATGCATGGACTTATTTTCTATTGGGGGATATTTAGGTTTTTATCCTTTTTGTTGCTATTATGTAAAATGGTGCAATGAGAAGCCTTCAACCTATATCCTCATGTACTTGTCTTAATTTGTTCCAAAGATAAATTACTAAAAATGGAATTGCTATATTAAAGGGTATGCACATTTTCAACATTAATATGTTATTACCAAATGTCTCTCCAAAAAGTTCATAGCAGTATTATGACTAACAATTTTTCCATGGCCTTAACAACATAGTTATATCACTACTTCTTATTTTTTCTAATCTAATTGGAAAAAATGTGATATATAATTGTTTTTAGCTCCATTTTTAATTACTGAAGACTTTTTAACATCTACTGAGCATTTCATTGTCATGAATCATGATTTATTTCACTTCAATTATTAGGCACTTAAATTGCTTCAAGTTTTCCCACATGCAGTGAACATCTTTGCGTATAATTCTTTGGCCTGAAGATATTTTTCTTAGAATAGATTCTTAAAATGGGAATAATGGACTAAAATTGTGCAGCTTTTAAAAGTTCATGGTACACATTGCCAAGCAATTTTCTAAAAAGGTTATACCAATTTTTACTTCCATTAACATTATCTTATGGTGCCTATTTCATGAAGCATTGGTTTATTAGATCTTTTCTAATCTGAAAGGGAAAGAAGTTCTCTCATCCTGTTGCCTTTCGTTGGTAACTGGTGAGGCTGAACTTTTCATGCTTTTTTAGTCATTTATGGTTGTTCAGTGAATACCTTGTTCCTTTTTAAACGTCTTCACGTTGCCTGCTTGTACTTGAGGAAGACTGTAAGAAGCTAATTTATAGTGTTGTCAGCTCCCAGGCAATACCTTCAAGTAGCCATCACCTCTCTAAAAATACATACCAGACCTTCCACAGGAAAACAGATTTCTCCTACCCAAACATGCTTGGGTGTCTTTTTTGGAACCTCTGATTCTCCCTGTTCGTTAACAGACTCTTTGCTTGTTCTCTTGGTGCTCTTGGATCTGTGTCACTATCCCCTACCATTGTAGCTTGACCTTGCTCCTGTGTGGTTTGAAACCCGACCCAGGCTCCTGGAGCTTCTCTGAGGATATCAGATTCCCTGACTATATTCACTTCCTCGCTGCCTCAGCTCAGGGATTGCTCATGTTGCCCATGGGAGAACACCTCTCCTCGCTTGACCAAGCTCTCCAACCTTTCTCTCCTGTACTCTGTTCCTTTGTATGGTCCTTACTAGCTATTTTCCAAAGTATCTTGATTAGATCACTCATAATTGTGGCACTGCAGATTTTATTCACTCAGCCTAAGTTTGAAGAAAGAAACTGTTATCCTCTAGCAAAACCAGCGCTTGAAGTCTTCCCGAAGGGAGTTGCTGAGAATTACAGGGACGTTCACATCCATAGCTCTTTTAAAAACTAGAAACCAGTGCAACTCAAACTTTTCTCGATTATCCCCTCCTCTTACCCAGGGGTCTATTTAGACCTTTGTTTTCCCCTAACTGCCCCCAGTAGAATTTTAATATCACAAGTATACTATACATCTGGTTGTGTACTGTACATTTATCTATGAGATATATATATATGTATATACATACATATATATATATACACACACACATATATATGTGTGTATATATGTATATATATGTATATATATATATATATATATGAATTTCTTTCACCTTCTCCCAAGAATCAGTTTTCATACCCTTTGGGGTGATACTCCCCCACTAAGGATGCACACTGTGTATCCAGCTAATCTTGGAGCAAAGCTCACTAACATGAATGGGCAAACATTGGTAATATAGAATAGGATTTAAGAATACCACTGAATTCACTGGGGAGGATATGTGTTGTGGTGAGCTCTGTGTATTGTGTAAGACTGATGAATCACAGACCTGTACCCTTGAAACAAATAATACATTGTATGTTAATAATAATAATAATAATAATAATAATAAATAGTGCCATTGAATTTAGACCTGGTTTTCAGTCCCAGCACCTCTGCTTACTGTAGAGCAAGTTACCTTGAGCAAATTATATGATTTTACTAAGATTCAGTTCCTTCAATGGTAGAGCATACGTAATAATGATATGTACCTCAAAGAGATGTTTTGAGAGTAGAAGACAATTTGCATGTAAAGTATTCAGCACAGTGGCCATCACACATAGACACTCTATGCAAATTAGCACTTGACATCATTATTCATATTCTTTGCATACTTTGCTCTTGCTGGCCCAGAATTAGATGCTGGGTCAAACAAAGTCTCAGTACTATCTACACAAAATCGTCCAGAATTTGGTCATGTGAGTCCTCATACAAAAACATTTTCATTATGGCTTTGTCTCCCACCTTGTGTCCATTTTTAATAATAGTCCTTGGGTTGAATATGTTTGATGTGATTTTGATGATGAAAACAAGTATATTTTTTTATTTTCTGAGTCAAATATATTATTTTAGGAAGTTAATTAAATATGGCATTAATGTTGGGTCATGGTTTGGGAACTGTAAGCGAAGACCCAGTTTGAAGAAAATTCTCTATAAAACATGATAAAAATGTCAACTGGTCATGTTTCTGGACTGAGTGGAATTTGAAAAACAAGAAATATATGCTCATCAAATATACACTATATTTGTATGTACGTGTATCTCCAGGCAGGTAAGCAGGGATTTATGAAGAAGAAGACTGAAAATAACTCTAATCCCATTTGTGTACACAGAAATACCCTTAACTCTGCTCTGTGCAAACTGACTTTCTTAGGTGCACCTTCCTCATTTTTCTAGAGGCAAATGTCTTGTGCACTGAAAAGCATGTAACAGATAGAATTTACACAATGTCACTGTGAGTCAAGATAAGACCTATGGGGGTCCTTCTATGGAAGGAGCACAAAGTTAAGTGGACCTACACTTCATCCTGACTCCACCACCTACTGTCTGCGAGAATGTAGGCAAATGACTCTTTTTTCAGACTCACTTTCTTGATCTGTAATATGTAATAATTTTTACTGGGCACAGGATTATGGTGGTAATTAAATGATGCCCTACATGTAAAGCATAAAATACAGTGTTTAGCTCATAGCAGGTACTCAGTAATACTGCTGCCTTCTTTTATGAGGTTTGCCCTTTTTCCTCACAACAAGTTAGCTTGCTACTAATCTCATGTTATGGGAAGCCAAAGTAGCTACTGGGGAAACTCCTAAACTTTTATAAGCCTCTGGTTTTGTCATCTATAAAATAGTGATGATAATAGGTCTTTTCTTTAAATTATGAAGATTCAGTAAGGTAATACATATGAAACATTTAACAAAAACCCCTAGAATACAAAAAGTATATGCTCAATTTAGCTCTATTAACAGCATTATTATTTATTAGACTAGGCTATGGTATTTATTAAGCTATCAAAAATTCTCAAATAGACAAAAGTATACAAATATGCCAAAATATACAAAATAATTTATGTAAAGTGTTTATATGCAGCGTACACACAAACACATGTATACAACATATACATATATATTTCATATCATTTAAACCAACTAGTTTATGTAAAATTGTAACATTCAAAAATGTAGAGAAAAAGAAAAAGCTAGACAATTTGTATATAGTAACTTTCTTTTGCTTCCTTTTCTTACAAACCTATCCTAAATTTTTTTGAAAATGAAGCTGTTGTTATCTTTTTAAAAAGTAACATTGCTTTATTAATTATCACTTCCACTAAGATTCGCAAGCTCTCAAGAGCACAGCTCACCTTCTCAAGGAAGCACTTTGGATACAATTCTTTCTACTAATGTAAGAAGTTCTAATTGTCTCTTTATCTTCTCTGGTGTGCTAAATGCATATAGTCTTGAGGGGAGCCAGAAGCAGTACGTCATGTTTGTGATTCTTCTTTGTTGTTCATGGTGATGGCTATCATTTATTCAGTGTTTCCTATGGGCAGGCAGATACCCAGTCAAGCTCTTTACCCAAGTGTCATTACTGGTATCTTGCAGTTATTGGATTTCATAGGAAAGTAAAGACCGTGACATGAGAGTATTTACTTGTAACATTAGTCCCTGTTCGAATATCACTTTTCATAAGTTAACACTAGTGTCTATAGCATGTATCTCTACTCATCATATAAATAAAGTCAGTTTCTCCATAAATGTCTGATCTTACAAATGATGGACATATAATGCAAATACAGTACACATTTGTTGAAAAGTGAAATTGCCAATCATAGAATGGTTACAGGATTATATAAAGTCAGTGAAAGTCATGGTGTAAAGACCTTTAGGTTAAAGTCATTGTCAGCTGAGGGTTTAGCAAAAATAGAGCTATTAATAACAAAGAAAAGGAAGCTTACATCATACACACTTCAAAAGAATATCAAGAAACTGAAAGGCCCTTAGGAAATTTATAAAACTCTCTATTAGCTCTGCAGTAATGGCTTATTATGATCATGAATCAAAGCCAAATCTGAACCTAGATTGGTGTATAAAGCTTTAATACAATTTTATCAGAAAAGTGAACCCTTTCTCAAAATATCAACAGTCATTTTTTCTCCATCTAAGAATTCACTAATTATTTAACTGCAGTGTGTTAAAAGATTCTTTCACAGATTTAGACGATGACAATTTCAAATCCCAATCAAGCCTTTTATCACTACATACTATAAAATTTTAGGAACTGCTTAAATACATTCACTTTTAAGTGATTTTTTTTCTAATACTGACTATCTTCAGGTAACAAGGACATCCTATGTCATCATATTTAATTCTCATAACATCTGTAGGAAGTACCATCTCCATTTCACAAAACAATGAAGCTGGACCTCAGAGAGGTTAAGTAACCAACTCAAAGTCACACAGTAAGTGATACAGTCAGGATTCAAATGTAATTCAATCAGATTCTGACATTATTTGTCTCTCTCACTGCATTGTACACAATATCTTCTATAAATTATCATAGAATTGAACATGATTATCTTTTTTTAATTTTTTAATTTTTTTATTAACATACAATGTATTATTAGCCCCAGAGGTACAGGTCTGTGAATCGCCAGGTTTACACACTTCACAGCAAGCAGCATAGCACATACCCTCCCCAATGTCCATAACCCCACCACCTTCTCCCTAACCCCCTCCCCCTGGCAACCCTCAGTTTGTTTTGTGAGATTAAGAGTCTCTTATGGTTTGTCTTCCTCCCAATCCCATCTTGTTTCATTTATTATTTTCCTCCCCCCAAGACTCCCCATGTTGCATGTCCACTTCCTCATATCAGGGAGATCATATGAAAGTTGTCTTTCTCCAGTTGAATTATTTCGCGAAGCATAATACCCTCTAGTTCCATCCACGTCATCACAAATGGCAAGATTTCATTTCTTTTGATGGCTGCATAGTATTCCATTGTATATATATACCACCTCTTCTTTATCCATTCATCTGTTGATGGACATCTAGGTTCTTTGCATAGTTTGGTTATTGTGGACATTGCTGCTATAAACATTTGGGTGCACATGCCCCTTCAGATCACTACATTTATATCTTTAGGGTAAATACCCAGTAGTGCAATTGCTGGGACATAGGGTGGCTCTATTTTCAACTTTTTGAGGAACATCCATGCTGTTTTCCAGAGTGGTTGCACCAGCTTGCATTCCCACCAAAAGTGTGGGAGGGTTCCCCTTTCTCCACATCCTCACCAGCATCTGTCATTTCCTGACTTGTTAATTTTAGCCATTCTGACTGGTGTGAGGTGGTATCTCAATGTGGTTTTGATTTGTATTTCCCTGATGCCGAGTGATGTGGAAAATTTTTCATGTGTTTGTTGGCCATCTGGATGTCTTCTTGAAGAAATGTCTGTTCATGTCCTCTGTCCATTTCTTGATTGGATTATTTGTTCTTTGGGTGTTGAGTTTGATAAGCTCTTTATAGATTTTGGATATTAGCCCTTTATCTGATATGTCATTTACAAATATCTTCTCCCATTCTGTCAGTTGTCTTTTGGTTTTGTTAACTGTTTCCTTTGCTGTGCAAAAGCTTTTGATCTTGATGAAGTCCCAATAGTTCATTTTTGCCCTTGCTTCCCTTGCCTTTGGTGATGTTCCCAGGAAGAGTTTCTGCAGCTAAGGTTGAAGAAGTTGCCGCCTGTGTTCTTCTCAAGGATTTTGATGGATTCCTTTCTCACATTGAGGTCCTTCATCCATTTTGAGTCTATTTTCATGTGTGGTGTAAGGAAATGGTCCAGTTTCATTTTTCTGCATGTGGCTGTCCAATTTTCCCAACACCATTTATTGAAAAGACTGTCTTTTTTCCATTGGGCATTCTTTCCTGCTTTGTCGAAGATTAGTTGACTATAGAGTTGAGAGTCTATTTCTGGGTTCTCTATTCTGTTCCATTGATCTTTGTGTCTGTTTTTGTGCCAGTACCATACTGTCTTGATGATGACAGCTTTGTAATAGAGCTTAAAGTCTGGAATTGTGATGCCACCAACTTTGGCTTTCTTTCTCAATATTCCTCTGGCTATTCGAGGTCTTTTCTGATTCCATATAAATTTTAGGATTATTTGTTCCATTTCTTTGAAAAAAAATGGATGGTATTTTGATAGGGATTGCATTAAACATGTAGATTGTTTTAGGTAGCATAGACATTTTCACAATATTTGTTCTTCCAATCAATGAGCATGGAACATTTTTCCATTTCTTTGTGTCTTCCTCAATTTCTTTCATGAGTACTTTATAGTTCTCTGAGTACAGATTCTTTGCCTCTTGGTTAGGTTTATTCCTAGGTATCTTATGGTTTGGGGGACAATTTTAAATGGGATTAATTGCTTAATTTCTCTTTCTTCTGTCTTGTTGTTGGTATAAAGAAATGCAACTGCTTTCTGTGCATTGATTTTATATCCTGACACTTTACTGAATTCCTTTAGGAGTTCTAGCAGATTTGGAGTGGAGTCTTTTGGGTTTTCCACATATAGTATCATATAATCTGCAAAGAGTGATAGTTTGACTTCTTCTTTGCTGATTTGGATGCCTTTAATTTCTTTTCGTTGTCTGATGGCTGAGGCTAGGAATTCTAGTACTATGTTGAATAGCAGTGGTGATAATGGACATCCCTGCCATGTTCCTGACCTTAGTGAAAAAGCTCTCACTTTTTCTCCATTGAGAATGATATTCGCAGTGGGTTTTTCATAGATGGCTTTGATGATATTGAGGTATGTACCCTCTATCCCTGCATTTTGAAGAGTTTTGATCAGGAAAGGATGCTGTACTTTGTCAAATGCTTTTTCAGCATCTATTGAGAGTATCATATGGTTCTTGTTCTTTCTTTTATTAATGTATTGTATCACATTGATTGATTTGCAGATGTTGAACCAACCTTGCAGCCCTGGAATAAATCCCACTTGGTTGTGGTGAATAATCCTTTTAATGTACTGTTGGATCCTATTGGCTAGTATTTTGATGAGAATTTTTGCATCTGTGTTCATCAGGGATATTGGTCTGTAATTCTCTTTTTTTGATAGGATCCTTGTCTGGTTTTGGGATCAAGGATATGCTGGCCTCATAAAATGAGTTTGGAACTTTTCCTTCCATTTCTATTTTTTGGAACAGTTTCAGGAGAATAGGTATTAATTCTTCTTTAAATGTTTGGTAAAATTGCCCTGGGAAGCCATCTGGCCCTGGGCTCTTGTTTGTTGGGAGATTTTTGATGACTGCTTCAATTTCCTTACTGGTTATGGGTCTGTTCAGGTTTTCTATTTCTTCCTGGTTCAGTTTTGGTAGTCTATACATCTCTAGGAATGCACCCATTTCTTCCAGATTGCCAAATTTGCTGGCGTATCGTTGCTCATAATATGTTCTTATAATTGCTTATATTTCTTTGGTGTTGGTTGTGATCTCTCCTCATTCATTCATGATTTTATTTATTTGGGTCCTTTCTCTTTTCTTTTTGATAAGTCTGGCCAGGGGGTTGTCAATCTTATTAATTCTTTCAAAGAACCAGCTCCTAGTTTCATTGATTTGTTCTAATGTTTTTATGGTTTCTATTTCATTGATTTCTGCTCTGATCTTTATTATTTCTCTTCTCATGCTGGGTTTAGGCTTTCTTTGTTGTTCTTTCTCCAGCTCCTTTAAGTTGTAGGGTTAGGTTGTATATTTGAAATCTTTCTTGTTGAACATGATTATCTTTTTTATTAATTCTAATACAATTCACTTTTTTGTAGAAAAAGCTAACCCAACTCCCACTGTCCACTACTTCATATAACTCTTGGAATTTATTCTTCATTTATGCATTCTGAGCCTTTCTGTTGCTTCCATCTGTTGGTTCCATCTGGGGCATTCTTACTCCTGGACATAAGGGTCACTCACCTCCCATCTACAGCAGGCCTGGTGGAGGGGGCCGTTCTTTGGGTCAGTACACTGCAAGGTCTTCAAACAAACAAGGCCATCCTCTCCTGCTTTTCGTGCTTTCAGTTGGATTTTCAGAGTGACCGTTTCCAACCCCGGATGAACAGGAGGTAAAACTTGCAGTTCTTTTTTTTTTTTTTTTTTTAAGATTTTATTTATTCATTTGACAGAGAAAGACACAGCGAGAGAGAGAACACAAGCAGGGGGAGCAGAAGTGGGAGAAGCAGGCCTCCCACCGAGCAGAGAGCCTGATGTGGGGCTTGATCCCAGGACCCTGAGATCATGGCCTGAGCCGAAGGCAGATGCTTAATGACTGAGCCACCCAGGTGCCCCAAAACAGTTGGAGTTCTTAGGATGCTTGGCCTTTTCCAAAGGCAAACCCTCTCTACCATTGGATAGAGTTGTTACCCTGATATCAGGGTAATGCCCCCATTTCATGGGCATGCAGCTGGAATAACTGACCTGCCCAATGTCAGATGTGAACTAAGCAGCACAGTCAAGACTGAAGCCCATACCCTCTGACACAGCCCTAGACTCTTTACTATAATAGCAAAGCATAATAACTAATATAATGGACATCTGGGTGGTTCACTTGATTGGATATCTGCCTTCAGCTCAAGTCATGATAGCGGGGTTCTGGGATGAGCCCCTCCTCTGACTCCCTGATCAGTGGGGATTCTGCTTCTCCCTCTCCCTCCTCCCCTCCCTCTCTGTTGGTGCTCTCACCCGCACACCCATGCTCACTCTCTCTCTCTCTCAAATAAATAAATAAAATCTCTTTTAACAGAAATAGTAACTAGGTATAGGTTGCTTGATCTCTGAATATGAGCTAGTTACTTAAGCTCTCAGCACTTCTTCATCTGTAAGAAGAGAGATGATAAAAATGGCACCCACTTGGTGAGGTGGTTGTGTGAACCAAAGGAGATAGTACAAGTGAAGCATTGCAAAAGTTTGCCACCAAGTGAGGGCACAGTAAACAATAGTTATTGCCATTTATTGAGCACATAGAGACAAATGCTGCCAACACCCCTGATGGAGGCACTACTTTGACATCAATTTATATTAAATTTAAAACAGCTGAAAATAAGTCCTCTCCGTGAGCTGGTCTTGAGGTGAAAACAGTTCTAACTTTCAGTACTGCCAAGTGGAGAAGATTATACACAGAATGAGGAAGAGAGTACCAAAAGGGGAGGTGAGACATTGCCCACTGGCCAGGTTTGCTTCCTGCATGCATTCATGACAGGCTAACCTCCAGCCAGTGACCAACTGGTGATGGTGTGAGAAGAGGCCGCCCTGTGGACCCGGCGAGCAAACATTCATTTACTTGTAAAGTTAGCCTTCTTGTACTCTTACTCAATTTCTGGACTTGAGTGTTTTGCTTCCCCCTTTTCTCCTTTTTTTCCCCCCCTTTGTATCTTTCTCTTTTAAAATCTCTCTTTCTCCCTTCTCCCCTCCTTTCTCCCTTCCCATGTTTACATCTACAGTTTATATTCTACCCTCATACTCACATTCCAGTGAACTGCTCAGGAAATGCTTCCCCAAGTTAATGACCTTATCTTTTAAAGATGTCATGTTGTTATGAGGGTTTAATTCCCTTTTAGCCTTGGGGGATGTGTGATGTTGCTTGGTAATGAGAGTCATAGAAAATTGCCTTTGAGAAAACATCAACACATACTGGTAACTCTCTTTTCCACTTCTCAGAACTCCTTAAGTATGCATGCCAATTGCTTTCCAGGACCCTGGAATTGCTATTTTGTCAGAACTCCACAAGCTAGTGGCAGTAGCTTATCCTTCTGGGGATACTGCAAATGCACCATCAGATGTCTAACATAATTTGTTCTGACTTCGGGGCTCTTAGAGCAGAGTGGGTAAGAGGGTGTGATCCGGAGTGAGGCAGTCCTAGGTCTGCATCCCGATTCTGTTCATACTGCTTACTAACTGGGTGACTGTGGGCCAGGCTGCTGAGTGGCTCAGGATCTTGGTTTTCCCATCTGTGAAACAAGGAACAATAATGGTGGTTGCTTTATAGTGATCGTATCAGGATTAAGAGTTAATATCAGTAGAGCTCCTTGAATAATTCTTGGTATGTAGTAAGAAGTACAGATGTTTTCATTGTTGCTACTACTCTTTGTTGGAATCAGGACCTGGAGTTGAATTTTAGCTGTCCTGCTTTCTAGCAGAGTGACATTGGGCAAGTGAAATAGAGATAATTATATTGAACCTGT
Organism: Enhydra lutris kenyoni; assembly: GCF_002288905.1. Lineage (NCBI taxonomy): Eukaryota > Metazoa > Chordata > Mammalia > Carnivora > Mustelidae > Enhydra > Enhydra lutris. The sequence continues at coordinate 34,872,023 of NW_019154093.1, forward strand.
TCATCCTTTCAATGTATGAAGAACGTAAAGCCATCTTGTATTTGATATTTTATTATGTAGAAGGATACACATAATAAATACCCTTTTCTACCTTTAATTCTTTAAAAATAATCATTAACAGTAATCTAATAATTATAATATTAAGCTACTCTCTAACTTCATATAATGATTTTTCTTTCATTTGTGTCTAATATTGTAGTCCTCCCCCCAAAAATATTGTAGTCCCCTTCCATACCATAAGCTCTATGAAGGGAGGGGCATATCAACCAGCATTTAGCACCATGCTTAAGTATTACAGGAACTCAATTGAGTGAATCAAAAGAAAACATACATTCAATCAACTTTTTTGTCCTACTGGTCCAAGCATTATATCAAGCAACTTTAACAGATATAATGGCCACCTATGTGATCTGCCAAAAATTAAGCATGCATGCATAGAATTCATTGTTCTTATGATAACAGAATGTTAGTGGTGGAAAAAATCTAGATATGCTAGTCTATCTCCATGCTCAATGAAGAATACAACCTGTATCATCTCCCCTTGTTTTCTACCTAAATACCTACTCGACTTCAAAACTGAGTCATAGATAATTAAATCACTTGCCTTTAGTCATGCAGGTCGTAAATGGAGCAGTCAGGATTCACACCCGAGTCTATATGACTCCAGAGCTGAAACTTCTTTTTGTTGAGTAACAGAAAAGCCTCCCCTATACTGCTCATTTGGCAATTAATTTTGCAGCGAAATAATCTCATAGTGCTGTCACTTGAACTATTAAGCTCTTGCTTGCATATGTTACTGCTATTAGATTTTTCCATATGTTTATTTTTGTCTTATTTTCTGGAAGTTTACATATTGGTGTTCCCACCACTATTTTACACATAGTAGAGACTCAGTGAATGTTTGACAGATCCACTCAAATCTTCAATGAAGGGATATCCTTTTCAAAGCAGCTTCTGTCTTAGAAGATTGTTTCTACAGCTCAAAAAATTCTAATTTAAATGCCTATAAACAACTTAAAATCATATAATCCTAAAACCAAGATTTTATCTATTGCCTTCATTTTATGTTCGAGAAAACCAAAAGTAAATTGACTTGCCCACGGTCACAAAGCTATTAATCTGCAGATCCATGGCCATGAACTCTGGTCCCTTGCATCACTTTCTGATAATGTTCTGCTAGATATTCGAAAATAGTTTCTGGGCCCCTCTTAGTCCTCTTAGGCCATGAGGCTGAAATTCCTCACCATCTTAGACTCACCAGTTTTCCAATAATCCTATTAACAGGTATTTCCACAGGTACTGCAGGGAAAAAAAAATCTTTTGTCCATGTTAATAGCCTTTTCATGGAGGATAAACTTTATGTGCAATAATCTGGCATTCTTAGGAATAAAAAATTTATCTGCCTATATTTCAGCTTGTAGTAATAAAACTTTATCTTGAGGAAATAATTAAAAAGAAAGAGAAGATCAATTTGCACAAAGGTGGATTTAGAATAACTGCTAGCTGGAAATGGCCCGACATTTGGAGACTGCAGAATAATACATACTGGTCAAAAATGGTATGGAGACCAGATAGCAGCAAAGAAAGTCATGCAATAAATGGAAAAAGTAAAGTTTAAAAAAATGGCTTATTAATTGCAATGTAGCAGGATGTGAAGGGTTTAGAATTGTAAACTATACATCCTTTAAGGTAAAAGTGTTCTTCATAAGGTTTTGATGTTTTCCTTTCTCCTGGCACTATAAATTAGATCTAAATAAGGACTATAGTGCTCATAGGTAAACATAGCTTGAATATAGGGTTTCTGGAGGGAATGGAGTTAGGTGGGTCATGAAGGATAGACATGGGTCAGACGGCATGTCTGACCCAGTCCATTCTGGCTGCTGTAACAAATTATCACAGACCGGTGTCTTATAAAGAACATAAATTTATTTCTCACTGTTCTAGAAGTTTGTAAGTTCAAGCTCAGGGTGCCAAGGGCTAGATCCTGGAGAAACCCTTCCTCCAGGCTGCAGATTGCTCGTCTCACTGTGTTCACTCTTGGTGGAAGGGACAAGATAGTTCTCTGGGGCCTCTTTTATAAGGGCACTAATCCCAATCATTAGTGCTCCACCCTTATGACTGTATCATCTGCCAAAGGCCCCACCTCCTAATACCATCGCCTGCGGCATTAGATTTGCAACAGATGTATTTGGGGGGACACAAACATTCAGACCACAACACACCAGATGGTCTTGCCCATCATTACACTGAAGAGCGTAATTGGTCTTTAGCTTGTGGATATGTGGCCTGATTACCATCTGATGAGCTTGAAAACAAAGCACACAAACAAAAAGCAGTAAAGCCATCCTTTCTGGGGATCCATCTGTTATTCATCTACTGATATAACCCAATGAGTAACATGTTTGGAGCCCAGCAATGACAGTTGATGATCAAAGCCATCCCCCAGATATTTTTTCCACATGTTCTTTCACCAAACCAGTTTTTTTTTAAAGATTTTATTTATTTATTTGACAGAGAGAGATCACAAGTAGGCAGAGAGGCAGGCAGAGAGAGAGGGGGAAGCAGGCGCCCCGCTGAGCAGAGAGCCCGAAGCGGGACTCGATCCCAGGACCCTAAGATCATGACCTGAGCCGAAGGCAGAGGCTTAACTCACTGAGCCACCCAGGTGCCCAACAAACCAGTTTTTCTCAAATCTTATTTTTTTATTAATTTTTAATCTTGATGGAAAAGAATTCCACATTTAATTTTGCTGGTATTTTTCTTCTCAGTTCCAGCCCAGTAATTCCAAAAGATCATGTTTAGCACCTTCATTGAGTCTGTCCTTATTTAAGATAACCTCTGTATTATCTTAAATTATGATACCGGTCATAAAAATAGCTAATCATTAATGAGTGCTTACTGTGGACCAAGCACTGTGTTGAATATTTTACCTCATTTTGTCCTCAAAACAGGCTGACAAAGTGAGTGTTATTTTATCATCTCTGCCAAAGATCATATAAATAACAAGTGTCAGAAAAAAGACTCAATCCCAGGTATGTCTAATGAAAAGTCCCATACTCTTAGCCACTACAATGTGTCATTTCTAAGCATCTTTCCCACTTTTATCCAAGGCACCAAAGAGCCCAGACTATGGATAGAACTCCAGGGTATTCCACTACAGACTTCCTTCATGACAGATGTAAAACCACTGATTCATGCCCATTGGATACTGTGATTCATCTAATAGTTCACCTGACCAGACTATTATCCACCTGAATTTCACAATTTTATTCATAAGAACAACATGGGAAACTATTAAATGCTTTGTAAAACTGAAAAATATAATGCCATTCCCTTTATCTGCTAACACCTGCATTTCTTGCCAATTTTACCTTTTTCTTTCTAAGAGGTCTCTTCACTTACATTATTGTCCTTGTCCCTAAATTATCTGCCACGCTATCGCTAGAGCAATCTAAAGTCAAGCCCCATCACAACTCCCCTATTTCAAATACTCCAGAGGCTTCCCATCTTCGAGAGATGGTGCTCTTAACCTCAGGTTTAGGACCTCCAAACACAATTTCAAATTACATGACTGCTGCACACGTGTGCACGCTTCAAAAAGCACCCTGGATATCAAAAAGATCCTGGATATCAACCTTTTGTCTGTATTGTCATTTGCAAATATCTTCTCCCATTCTGTGGGTTGCCTCTTTGTTTTGTTGACTGTCTCCTTTGCTTTGCAGAAGGTTTTGATATTGATGAAGTCCCAAAAGTTCATTTTCGCTTTTGTTTCCTTTGCCTTTGGAGACATATCTTGAAAGAAGTTGCTGTGGCTGATATCGAAGAGGTTACTGCCTATGTTCTACTCTAGGATTCTGATGGATTCCTGTCTCATGTTGAGGTCTTTGTGAGGTCTTTTGTCACGAGTTTATCTTTGTGTACGGTGTAAGAGAATGGTCAAGTTTCATTCTTCTACATATAGCTGTCCAATTTTCCCAGCACCATTTATTGAAGAGACTGTCTTTTTTCCACTGTATATTTTTTCCTGCTTTGTCGAAGATTATTTGACCATAGAGTTGAAGGTCCATATCTGGGCTCTCTACTCTGTTCCACTGGTCTATGTGTCTGTTTTTATGCCAGTACCATGCTGTCTTGGTGATCACAGCTTTGTAGTAAAGCTTGAAATCAGGTAATGTGATGCCGCCAGTTTTATTTTTGTTTTTCAACATTTCCTTAGCGATTCGGGGTCTCTTCTGATTCCATACAAATTTTAGGATTATTTGCTCCAGCTCTTTGAAAAATACCAGTGGAATTTTGATTGGAATGGCATTAAAAGTATGGATTGCTCTAGGCAGTATAGACATTTTAAGAATGTTTATTCTTCTGATCCAAGAGCATGGAATGGTCTTCCATCTTTTTGTATCTTCTTCAATTTCTTTCATGAGTGTTCTATAGTTGCTCGAGTACAGATCCTTTATCTCTTTGGTTAGGTTTATTCCCAGGTATTTTATGGTTCTTGGTGCTATAGTAAATGGAATTGATTCTCTAATTTCCCTTTCTGTATTTTCATTGTTAGTGTATAAGAAAGCCACTGATTTCTGTACATTGATTTTGTATCCTGCCACGTTACTGAATTGCTGTATCCAGGATATATAAAGAACTTTTCAAACTCAACACACACAAAACAGATAATCATATCAAAAAATGGGCAGAAGATATGAACAGACACTTCTCCAAAGAAGACATACAAATGGCTATCATAAACATGAAAAAATGTTCATCATCACTAGCCATCAGGGAGATTCAAATTAAAACCACATGAGATACCACCTTACACCAGTTAGAATGGCCAAAATTAGCAAGCAGGAAACAACGTGTGTTGGAGAGGATGTGGAGAAAGGGGAACCCTCTTACACTGTTGTTGGGAATGCAAGTTGGTGCAGTCACTTTGGAGAACAGTGTGGAGATTCCTTAAGAAATTAAAAATAAAAATTTAAAAATTAAAAAGAAGGGAGTTGAGGGAAATTGGAGATGAACCATGGAGATGAACCATGAGAGACTATGGACTCTGAAAAACAACCTGAGGGTTTTGAAGGGGCAGGAGGTGAGAGGTTGGGGGAGCCAGGTGGTGGGTATTATGGAGGGCACGCATTGCATGGAGCACTGGGTGTGGTGCAAAAACAATGAATTCTGTTACGCTGAAAAGAAATTTTTTAAAAAAGCACCTATGGATTTGTATCAAATTATCAAAAAATAACTATGATTTTAATGCCTATAAATCACCTATAAAATAAACAAATTTTCCTGAGTATTTATACAAAACTTTTCAGGATCTAATTTCTAACAGCCCCCAACCTCATCTCCTCTCATGTCTCAACCTTTCAATACCCACGGCATTTGCACACACTCACAAGCAAATAGTGCCCTACTTCCTGTGGTTTCTCAAAATGCCATATGTTTGCTCAGTTCCACATATACGTTTGTGCTGGACCTTCTTCCTTCTCCCCCTTGTGAGATCTTATTCATTCTCGAATCTCAGTTCCAACATCAGTTTTCGATGAGATCATCTGTGATCTCTCTACTTACTTCATACATTCCATAGATGATATAGGCAAAACACACACTAAGTGTGCAACAGATAACAGTGATGGAGGTAATGTTGGTGAATTTTGGCAATGAGGATATTAGCACACTGAACTGTAACTCCTTGAGAATAGGGATTATGTTTAATTTAACTTGGAACTTTCTGATTATGTTTAACTTAACTTTGAAACTATTATGGTGCCTTATACATAGTAGGTAGTAAGCATGGTGTTTGTTAATAATCAATTACCAAGTCCAAAATACTGAACACCAAAGGAAGACAGTAAAAGAAGAGACCAGCATGAATGAGAATTACCAAAGAAAACTTTATTGAGTAGGGAGATAGACAAATTTTTTAATGGCCAGATTTTTTAATGGCCAGAGAAGAGTACAGAAGTTACCAAAGGTAAAAGAAAAAAAGCATAATAAATACATAGTGTGCTCTGAGGTGGAGAAAAGTAAATGTGCTTTGTTTGATAGGAAGGAGAAGGTGAGCGATGACATAACTAACTACTTTGTCATTACTAAAACTTTACTGCCTAGTACCATGACTAGAGATGAATAGCAAAGACAACAATCCTAAATTTTGTTCCTTTCAGAAACCTCAAGTTGTATCAAAACCATGAAAGAGAATGTTTCATTTAGACAAACTGTATGATATAATGGGGAAAACACGAGCTTTATAGGGTAGCAAATCTAGCTTTGAATTTTAGTGTCGCCGCTTACCGGTTATCTTGGGTTGAGTTCCTTACTTATCTCTTCTAACTTCAGTTTTCTCTTCTATAGAATGGAAATCATAATGGTTATCCTAAAGGGTTGATGTGGGGTTTGAATGAGATAATTCTTGGAAGGCCTCTAGGACAGAACCTAGCATGTAGCAGGTGTTCAATAAACATGAGTCCTGCCGTTATTATTTAGAGTATGAACTGATGTATTTGTGCATCTGTGCTAAGTCATGTTGTTATGTTGTGAATGTTTTTGGACATGTAAACTTGAGCCTACTTGATCTGAAGGTAATTGGCTTTCTGAAACAGAAATAATCCAGAAAAGGGTAATGTGTAACATGGTACCCCATGGCCATTTGTCTTTAAAATAAAGAAACACAAGAACCTTTGAGTGCAGGGTGAATGAAATAGGAAGCTAATACTTTTCTTTATTAACTACCTGCTGTACAAACTGTCATTCAAATACTGCCTTATGCTTTATGTAAAACACTGAAAACCCCCTGTGACTTTATTCTTCTGCTTGGATTTTTTTTTCTATAGAAAAATATGTCATTGAATTAATTTCAAGCGTGTTTGTTTGTAAAGCAGCCAAATATTTCCTTTTAAATACTTGAGCTCTGTGTTGAATATACACACGTGGTTCTTAGTACATTACATTTTTTCAGTAATAGATTTCATCCTTTAATATTTTTTTTAAATGGGCTTTAAGTTCCACATATACTAATATGTCTCCTATTTCCATAATAAATGAAAGTTTTTCATTTCATGCAGGTTCTTCCAGGGGACCCAGCCCCCTAACCATGGGAGCCCAGGACACCCTCCCTGTTGCAGCAGCATTTACAGAAACGGTCAATGCCTACTTCAAAGGAGCAGATCCAAGCAAGTAAGCCTGGGGCTTTGTCCACTGTATTCTCCAAACTCAATCTCATTCAGTGGGGGGGGGGGGGGAATGCTGCGGGGTCAACCTAAACATAACTATTTCATTCCTTACCTTAAAACCAAACAAACAAACAAACAAAAATTTGGTTAACAATAACAGGTGGCATGCATAGAATGGTGGAGAAAATTTAAATTAGAAATATTAATTCACTGTTTTGTTTTTTTTTAATGTGCCAAAAGGACCGATAATCTAATATCTTACTCCCCAGAAATCTCTGGTTCAAGTTTTGGTTGCAAGTTCACAGAAAATCCTAATCTAATTCTATCAACAATGAAAAAATTTATTGTCTCACAAAAGTAAATGTCTAGATCATGTCTTTATTGTTTTAGTCTTTGCTGGGTGGGAATCACTCACATATAAACTGAGAAATGGTGCACCGGAATGAGAACCTGGAAATAGATACATTTCATAACAGAGAGATTACTTAGAGGACAAGTTGTATGTTACCCTTACTAACTAAGGAAAAACTGGCCAAAAAATTTATAATCACAGAAAAGTAAAAACTCTAGAAAAAAAATGTACCACTCCCTATTTGCAGGAGTCAGATTTCACTTATTTCAGTATATACTGACAGTGAACTTGACCTGAACACATATGTAATATGATTAAATATTTTGCTATTCTATAAGGATTTTTCTGGATAGAGTTCAGAAAGTTTATGGATTCCCTGAAATTATACTGCATATCTTATGTGTGTGAGCATATGGACATTTGTCCCTAAGGTCTATAACATCCATCAGTTTCACAAAGAGGTTTATGATCCCCCCCAAAATTAAGAGTAATTATTAGTCTACACTGAAAACAAAACACTGAAAAAGTCAAACTGGCTTTCAAGTGTGTCATTAATACAATTCCAGACCTGAATGTAGTGGATAAAAAAAGGACAAATCTAAGTGAGAAAAGAATTTCTTTTTATTTTTTATTTACAGGGATGAGGGCTTAGAAGACCTTAGTATCCATGGAAATAAGAATTAAAAAAAGAAAATGTTCACATAGAACACTAGACTATTTTATGAAAATTTTTAAAAGAGTGATAATTAAGTATAATTAGAACTTGGATTTCTACATATATCTTAAGTGAAAATTTATATGACTAATAGAAACACTAGTTCTTATAAGCCTAAATCTAACAATACTATGCTGGGAAACATGATTAGTAACTCCACTTATAAGTGCCCTATCAAGACAGTGGGATCTATCACACCCCCAAATGTCATGTCCTTTCTTACAGCATTTAGATTTCATTTTAAGCCCATACTATTGTAGACACACCAACACTAGGGACTCTGGTTTTTTAGTCCATTTGAGATGCTATGACAGAATACTATAGACTGAGTTTCTTCTAAACCACATAAATTTATTTCTCATAGTTCTTGAGGCTGGAAAGTCCAAGATCAAGGCCCTGGCAGATTCACTATCTGACCAGAGGCAGGCTCCTGGTTCACAGTAAGCTTAAATGGGAGGGTAAGGGGAGGGTGGGGGGGTGGGAGGGAGATAGGGAGCTCCTCAGGGTCGCTTTTATAAAGGCACTGATCTCGTTTATAAGGGTCCTACCCTCATGACCTAATTACCTCTCAACAGCCCGCCTCCAAACACCATCGTATTGGAAAACAGATTTCAGCATATACATTTTAGAAGGACACAAACATTCAGTCTGTAGGGCTCTGGTTTCTCCCATGTCCTTTCTCTTTCATCCTCCAAGCAGGAAGGTAATTTGCCACATCCACATACCAATAGGAAGTAAAAGCTGCCTCACATCGAGTATGCATTTGAACTGTTAGCACAAATAAGAGCCATGTGCGTAAGTTGTGTATATACTTTACACATACATACATGTTTATTCTGTAAACTCTTCTTCCAACAAAGAATTTGCGTAACTTTCGAAGAAAGAATTTGCGTACCAGTTCTAAGGATTACTTATTATTGACTGACCTGCCTATATGGTAGAAAGCTCAGGCTGCCTGGAATTGAGAAAGCCAGGTAGAAACACACCTTTAGAGAGTAAGAGTAGTCAGCGGGCACCTGGATGGCTCAGTCAGTTAGGTGTCTGACTCTGGATTTAAACTCAGGTCATGATCTCAGGCTCATGAAATTGAGCCCAATGTTGGGCACTGCACTGAATGTAAAGTCTGTTTAAGATTCTCTCTCTACCCCTCTCTCAGCCCCTCTCACAAAACTCTCTCAAAAAGAAAAGAAAAGAAAAGAAAAGAAAAGAAAAGAAAAAAAGAATAAGAGTAGTTAGCAGTGTGGAAAAGTGTCTATACCAGCATGAAAAACACTGGGAATCATACAAGAAATTAGTTCTTTTTTATCTGCTTGCTAACTGGCTTTCGTTAATTCATTTATTCAGACAGATCTAACTGGTAGTAGAAGTACTCCCAATTTTTACCCCTAAAATCTATTCTCAAAGTATCACTCTTCTGCTCAATATCCTCCCATCTCATTCAAAGTAAAACTCTAATGCTTTACAATGGTCTGTGAGGCTGTCCATTATCTGTCCTTCAAGACATTCTTCCTTTTCAGCTCCCACCTCTCTGATCTTGTCTCCCTCACTGGTGTCCTTATTCACTCCACTCTAGGCACCCTGGCTTCATGGTTGTTCTTCTGACTTTAGGACAACCCTATCTGCATCTCAGGGTCTGAGCATTTGTTGCTTTCAGACTGAGAGAAATCTGCTCCAGCTATCAGAGCTCCCTGCCCTCTCACCTCTTTCGGGATTCTTCAGCAGATACATCAGAGGCCTTCCCTGTCATCCTGTGCAAATAACAACGCTCCTCCCCACCCACTGTCAGCACTTTCTCCCTCCCCATCACTCTTTTCTTTTTTTTTTTTTTAAGATTTTATTTATTTATTTGACAGACAGAGATCACAAGTAGGCAGAGAGGCAGGCAGAGAGAGGAGGAAGCAGGCTCCCGCTGAGCAGAGAGCCCGATGCGGGGCTCGATCCCAGGACCCTGGGATCATGACCTGAGCCGAAGGCAGAGGCTTTAACCCACTGAGCCACCCAGGTGCCCCAAGAAATAGACTTTTATATACATACAATGGCATATTATTCAGCCATAAAAAAGAACAAAATCTTGCCATTGGCAACAACATGGATGGAGCCAGAGAGTATCATGCTAAGGGAAATAAGTCAGTCAGAGAAAGACAGAGATACCTCATGATTTCACTCGTATGTGGAATTTAAGAAACATAAAAATAAAATAAAGGGAAAAAAAGAAAGACAAAACAAGAAATAGCCTTTCTTAAAAAAAGATTTTATTTACTTATTTGACACAGAGAGAGAGCGATCACAAGTAGGCAGAGAGGCAGGCAGAGAGAGAGGGGGAAGCAGGCTCCCCGCTGAGCAGAGAGCCCGATACGGGACTCAATCCCAGGACCCTGGGATCATGACCTGAGCCGAAGGCAGAGGCTTTA
>NW_019154093.1:34882676-35033755 GCF_002288905.1 Enhydra lutris kenyoni
ACCCACTGAGCCACCCAGGCACCCCTCGCTCTTTTCTTTAATTAACATGTTGCATGTTTTCAGTGTCCACTGTCTCTTCTCCCACTAGAATATAAAATCCATGAGAACTGGAGCTTTGGGCATTTTCTTCATTCCTACCTCCTCAGCATCTAAAGCAGGACCTGGCAAAATTACTGAATAAGTTGAGTTGAATTACTATCCTAACATTTATAGAACGATGGCTATGTGCCAGCCATTGTGCTAGACAGGGGTTATATCAGTGAAAATAATACTTGTGCATAAATATAAAAAGTCCTCTTAACTCCCCTTGCACCATAACTACACCTGCAGGGGAGTTAAGAAGCTTTTGATAATAATCTCTTTAAATCCCAAGGAGTGGTATAGCAGTCTGCCAGTCACTTTGTGGGTCTGTGCCTCTACGAGCTAGATTCTTCATCCTGTTTCAGTTTCCCCAGCATACTCTAGCAGGTGTGTGGGCAGGTGTGTGCACCTGGGAGCCTGATATCCATGACCTTGACATTCCAGTGTGGTGTTTGAGTCAAATTAATATTGGTGTTTTCTTATGCCCTTCCAAATGAACCGAGTCTTTGACTTGAGATGACTGCATACACTGAGTCTGTTTTCAATCATATTGCCATAAGTAGTTGCAGTGTATATTGCATATTTGTAGATGAGAGATTCAGTAAATTTCATTGAAATTATGAGATCTGAAATTTATGAACAGATCATGAGGTGACATTCTTCTAAATTTCACCTCCAAGCAGTGAATCATTTTAATTGCTGTTCCTTTGTTATTCACTTTCAAGGAAACATCTCAAGTTCAAAAATTCTATCAGTGGGAGCGAGGGAGGGGGAGGATGAAGTCAAACACAGCCCCACATAGAGAAATGATACAGAAAAGCCACGGGGATTTGCTTTTGCCTGTGGTTCCTTCTCATCTTGCACCCAAAACCTTCCCCATTTGTTTTCAGACCATACACTGTAAACACAATCTGCTACTTTAATTGTTATATATTATGATATATAATCCATTCTAGTTACACTCTCAGTATTGACAACACCTGTAGTAGGCATTTTGACACCTGAGTCTTTCTCAGTTGTCCATTGGCAGAGAAGTCCTTGACTTTGGATGCTGTCTGGGAAATTCATCTCCAGTTATTTGTTCCTATTTGAATAACACTGGTGTTAGGGATTAATTCTTTACTTCCCTGGAAAATTTGTGTCTGTCAGCTATATTCTATCCTTCCCTTATCATCACATTTCAATTATTTATTCAAGTATCTGTCTCCCATTAAACTGGAAGTTTGGGCAAAGACGTCTTTTGTCCTATTTCTCACTGCCCATTCCAGGGCACTCCATAATACCCAGTTCATTATATAGTCACCCTATATATAATTGTTCAATCTATGAATTTATTTTACATCTTATTGTACTAGGTTCTATGTCATGTGCACTGCCTTTTTAGAACCCAAGACACAGCACTTGCCCTGTAAACAGTGGGTCAGATATGTGTAAGAAGTGATGAAATCATTTTTAAAAAAATCTGTACCTCTGTCCAAGGAACCTAGAGAAAAGAAAAAGTAAAAAAGGCTGAATAAAGAGAATATTAAGGAAGGTCTCTGAAAGGCCTGCCTTTCTTGAACTGAGTCTTGAAACCTGAAACGTTTGCTAAGACCTAAGCCAGTGAAAGGGGATTATAAGTAAAGGAAGGGAGACCGCATCTGCTCAGAGGTACATACACTTGAAAAGAAGACCATGGGCTTAGTTATCACAACAGTCCATAGAAGTCACATTTATGTCAGGGATGTACTTCTGATGACCTCACATATACCAAATTCACACCTTTCCTGACCAAAATTGGCCAGCATCTCTGTTGACTGGCTAATGTGGGGCTACCTGTGGCCAGGGGGAGAACCCAGTTTATGAGTCACTTAGCCAGATGACTTTGAAATTTTGCCATTCTTTTTTTTTTTTTAAGATTTTATTTATTTATTTGACAGAGAGAGAGATCACAAGTAGGCAGAGAGACAAGCAGAGATAGAGGAGGAAGCAGGCTCCCCGCTGAGCAGAGAACCGGATGTGGGGCTTGATCCCAGGACCCTGAGATCATGACCTGAGCCGAAGGCAGAGGCTTAACCCACTGAGACACCCAGGCGCCCCAAATTTTGCCATTCTTGACAAGTGTTTCGTTTGTTGGGATTCACATGATTTCAAATTTTATTCATGAGTGTGTGACTATCTCCATATTGCTGTATTTTAGATCTCTGCAATTCAGACTCACATGAAAGGTAGCCGCGTTTCATCCTGATAGGAACAATCATTAACCAAGTATTTTCCTTTAGTGAGTATGGGTTGAAAATATTCATTTTTGTATGGAAAATTTCAGATCTGGAAATAGATACTGGATGAATTAATAAGTCAGTAAAGTTCTGCAGGTGACAGCTGAGAGGCAATCAGAAATGTAATATAAATGAAGAAACTCAGTACTTCTTATATCGGTTTATATTGACTACTTCCTTCAGCGGCCGCCCAACACTATAAGCCCTTTGAAGAAAGGGGCTGTTTTGCTTGTTTTTAAATGACATCCCCACTCAAAACAAACAAAAATCACAAAATTAGGAGTCAATAAACTTTTACTCACTTAATAAATGCCACTCCCTCCCCTCACTGACTAGTTTTCAAAAGAGAAACTTTATTCCCCGCCCCCCACCAAGATACCACTTAGATCTCACTTTGACAGAGAAGGAAGACAGCAGAGTTGGCACCCAACTGGGAGATTGTGGGGGCAAGTAGAGTTCCCTGCACTCAGATGTGAGCAGAGTTTACACCTAGGAACCCCAATTTCCCTAGAACATACACTCCTGAACTTAAAGTGGTAGAAGTTATTGTTTTGGTTGTTGTGCACAGGACAGGAGGCTGGAACTGGAGAACCCAGTTGCATTGCAGGATCTGGGCGCTGGGACAGCCCAGACACATGCACTCCAGGAGGCAGATGCTAGGGAAGCTGCCGGGACCACCGGGCGCCCTCCAAGCCACATGGGCTGTAATACCCACGCACTGGGGATGCCACCTGCACCACAGAGGTCACACCCAGGCCTCCTGCACTGCAAAAGCCTGGTGCTAGATATGCCCTAAGAACTGCAGGAGCCTGCCTAGCAAGTATCTTGGAACCAAGACGGAAAAAGCTCTTCCTCCTGCAATGTCTTTTCAGCGCCCTCTACTGACAAAATTTAACATAGTGCCCGTTGGCAAAGAAAAGGTCTCTAGAAAGGGCCCAATAATAATTTGCTCTGCGCAGACAATAAAGGGTGAATTGGAACGACTTTGACTTAATGTAGAAACTGAGAGTGATTATAAATTTGATAGGAAAGTGCAAAGGACCTACAATAGCCAAAACAATTTTGAAAAAGAACAAAGTGGGAGGATTCATACTACTTGATTTCAGTGTGATCCTGTGATTTCACTCCTACATTATTTATGAAGAGAAATGAGAGCCTACGTCCACACAAAGGCCAGTAGAAACATATTCATCACAGATTTATTTGTAATAGTTAAAAACTGGAAAAGATCCCAATGTTCTTTAACCAATGAGTGGATCAAGAAGAAAAAAGACTATGGTATGACCATACGTTATACAGCAATGAAGTCATGAATTATTGATGTGTACATTAAACGGGTGAATCTCAAAATCATTACAGAATGGAAGAAGCCAGATTCTAAAAAAAAAAAAAATCACACACTTTATGTTTCTGTTTACATGAAATTCTAGAATGTGCCAATTAATATGTAGTGTCAGAAAGCATATTAGCAATTGCTTAGGGATGGGGAGTGGAAGGACGGAGAACAGCAGGAGAGAGGGGTCACAGAAACGCATGAGGCAACTTTCAGGGATGCTGGGTACATTCAGTAACTTGATTGCGTGATGGCTTCACAGTGGATAAGATACCAAAAATTATGGAATTTTACACTGTAAATGAGTGCCATTTATTGTGTGTCATGTATGCCTCAATAAAGCCCTTTTCTAAAAAGGGATTATTTTTCCTTCCAAATTATCATCCTATTGTGCTAACTTGTATGACTGGTTTTTACAGTTTCAGCCAAATAGACATGGGATAAAGATGTAGCTAAATGGAAGCAAGAAGCTTACCTCTCGAGCGCAGAAAAGAACACGCTCAAGGCATCAATCCTGTTACTGAGAACTGAAATAAGTCCCAGTGGTTGTGTGATGATATTGTGATTTAATATCAGATTAAAGCAATTGATTAAATCAATTGATATTGATTTAATATCAATTAAATTGATTTAATATCTGCAAATATGCTGCCAAAGATTCAGAAATCAGAATAGATGATTCTCTTTGCGAGGTGAACATATAGACTTATCTACAGAAAGACAAAAGCTGTATTTTTCTCCTGACAGTTCAAAAACACATTCAGTAAATGGCCACTTTTTTGGATAAGTATCAACACAAATCTTGCATTCTCAGGTCTTAGAAATGATTTAGTAGTTGACAATGGAAATGTAAGAGCTTACCTTCGATCTCTTCTGCCGTATAATATTGGTACATAAATCATTTCTTGTTCACAACTGTCTTGATTCACAGCATATTGACTTGGGTTTCCTCTTTCTCTTTCCTCTCATATGTTTTGATATGCCAGATGTATTGTGAAGATTACTGGAGAAATGGTGCTGTCTTTTCCTGCTGGCATCACCAGACACTTTGCCAACAACCCATCGCCAGCTGCTCTGACTTTTCGGGTGATAAATTTCAGCAGGTTAGAACACGTCCTGCCAAATCCCCAACTTCTCTGCTGGTAAATATATTTTGCACAAATTTTTTAGAGATGTGCGTTGCTTAGCACTGGATACTTACATGAGGGATATACCTTAGCAAGAATGTAGCACAGTAGAGAAATTACCACTATTCATATGTGTTTGTAGATTCATCCAGAATTTTGCCACCGTCAAAATCTTCAGTGGGTGTTCGTGTACATATGTGTATATGTATTCTAATGGCCAACTATCCCAAGTGGCTAAAGAGATCTTTAGGGTAACAGAATCTGTATTAGTGACAGTTTACTCATGGCCCATTTTACTGACCATAGTAAATAAGGGATAAGGAGGTGGGAAATCAGCCCACTAAAAGGAATGAAATCCATTTGTTGTAGTAACATCTTTTAAAATCAAATGATATTTGAACCCTGAGCTATTCTTCACGTGAGCTTGAAAGTCTTTTTGTGAAATATGTAATTTATGGCAATGGTAATTGTTCTGATGGGACTTTACATCTATTCAAAGAAGCTTATGTGAATTTGTTTGTATAAATACACTTTTTCACATTTTCTAACTATTAAATCTGAACATGATGTCTTTATCATACCTACATACATGCAGATTCACCCAAACATACACATGGATGAAGCTATTAAAAATGATCAGCTATACAAGTGAGTTATTGGCAATGACTAAGACAGGCGATGTCATTCTTGAGAACTTCCCCTCCATCATGAAGTCTTGATATTTTACTTAGAAATCTCTCTCTCATGTGGCCATGTTTTTCTCTTTACTGTGACCACCCCGTTTGTGTGGCCACTGTCATTTTCCCAGGCCATTGAAATTGCTTTCTTCCTTCCCTTCCTGCTCCCAATCTTGCCCCATGCCAACATATTTTACATAACAGCTGAATGACTTTTCCTGAGGTGAATCAGTCATTGCCATGCATAATCCTCAGGTGCCTTCACATTGTGTCTGTACCAGAATGTGAACCTGTTACCATTGCCTTTGAAGCCCTGAGTCATCTACCCTCCCCTGCTTCTCTGTTATCAGCTCCCACCATCCTGCCTCAGAATCCTTGTAGCTCCAGCCAGACCTCCCAGTCTTGAGAACAGGCAGAGGCCTTTCCCAAGTCAGAAGTCTGTGTGCTTGCTTCCTCTGCCTCCAATACTATTCCTGCCCCCTCTGCACCTGACCGTGACTCACCTTTCAGATCTCAGCTCTGCTTGGCCTCCCCTGACCATTCCACTGCCCTCTCCACCCCTAGCCCCCATCCCCAAACTAAATATGCCCTCTTGTTGTTCTCTCTCAAGGTACCCAATTCTTCTCCCTCTTTGTCCCTTACTAGAATTAATAATTATATTACATATCTATTTCTGTTTCTTTATTCATCCATTTCCCCCACTAGACTGTAAAATGCATGAGGGAATGGAACACAGCTCTTAGTTCACCATCACATCCTCGATATCTTCCACCGTGCCTGGCGTCCAGTAAAGACTTAACTAACATTTGTTAAATGAATGAACGAGTCAATGATGACTTAAAGAATTTAGTCAAGCAGGATACTTATGTAGAAGTAACTGAAGGTTGGGGCACCTGGGTAGCTCAGTTGGTTAAGCCACTAACTTTTGATTTTCAGTCAGGTCATGATCTCAGGGCTATGAGGCGGAGCAGGCTCCCTGTGTGGAGCCTGCTTAAGATTCTCTCTCTCCGGGGCACCTGGGTGGCTCAGTGGGTTAAGGCCTCTGCCTTTGGCTCAGGTCATGATCCCAGGGTCCTGGGATCGAGCCCCACATCAGGCTCTCTGCTTAGTAGGGAGCCTGCTTCCTCCTCTCTCTCTCTCTGCCTGCCTCACTGCCTACTGGTGATCTCTGTCTGTCAAATAAATAAACAAAATCTTAAAAAAAAAAAAAAAAAAAGATTCTCTCTCTCGCTCTGCCTCTGACTAAAGGTTGTTGGTATTTAGAACTGAAGGACCAACGTAGTCACTTTCTTCACTGAGTGAGACTTTTTCATTCCAGTGGTGACAAAACAGTCACAGGTCTTTCAGGTGACTACCAAGATCCCCTCCCCCTTCTTTGGTTGGTGTCGTGGTTTGACTAGAAAACTTCATTCCAGGTTTAAAAGTATGGAAGGAAATGGTCACCCATTAAACGAAAAATAAACGTAAAAAAATCAAGATTAGAAATCAGCAACTTCTTTTTCAAGTTTCTCTCCCTGCTTTTGATGTGCACATTGAGCCAGTTAGTTTTTTTCAAGTTTTTATTTAAATTCCAGTTAGTTAACATGGAGTGTAATATTAACTTCAGGTGTTGAATTTAGTGATTCAGCATTTAACATACAGCCCCAGTTGAGCCAATAAATTTTATTTGTCAAGTTTCTTCCACCTGAAATTAGGGATTATGTGCCACCATCTCACTGGTATGTTAATAAGACAAATGTCACAGTTTCTGCTGCATTTTTAGGTAGTTACGTGGCCAAGATTTTAGGCCTATTTGCAAGAGTTTTATATTTATATTAATGTATCAGTCCTATGAATTGAGTTGAATCATACTCTGAGTATGTTTGTGTCTGACAAAACATTATACAGAAGCTTCCGTTATTATTTGCCAAGACAAAAAAACAAAAACAAAATATCCTCATTACTTTGGACCTTATCAACTAAATATTTGATTGTTGTGTCAGGGACGTGACTGGTAACCACAGTCATGGGCCTGTGTGGGTTTGTTGGGCAGGATGGTTCCACCATCACCGCTGTCATCCCTAGTTTTTAAAAGGCAACATATAAATAAATAAATAAATAAATGGCAACATAATCAAGTATTGTTCTTGATTGCAGTACAAGCCTTTTGACATCTACGGCCTTAGACCCAGCCAGTTCTCTCATTTACATGTTCTAAAAGACTCCATTTTGGTTAACAGCTCAGCACCTGAAGACATTTGGGTTCGCAATCCTTCGAGAGGGACCAAATTGAAGTTTATGTCTACTTTTCCTTCACAAAAGGGTTTTGCTCATAAAGAATTCAGGAACAACTGCTAAACCAATCATGAGACTAAAGAATTTTCAAGACTTCTTGGCATTCAAAATTGCATCTCTAGCTAAGTGGCATCTCTATTTGATACTGGCTTTCTTGAATAATTATTAAAGCAAGTTCTGTGAGGAATTATCGTGGGTATAGGGCTACACTTAATTTGTTATTAAGCTTAGAAAATACATTAACTTAAAAAATAGTGTCATTGGAATTTTCCCAGCTATTCAGATCTACTTAGTACAAATTAATGACATGTTGCTGGATATTAATTCTGCACCTTTTTTTGGTGCAGTGGGAAAGTGTAACCTGTAGTCTACTGTCCTGGGCTGGAATCCTGACTCTTACTCTTTTGCTGTGAACCTTAAGCAAATTACTTAATTTCACTGACTTCCTATTATTCTTATCTCCTACCTCTGGGTAACTTGGATGCTTTTAGGTAATAAAAGTTTAGACAGCCCTCATCAGCATCCTGAGCTCAGCCTGGCCAGGAGCAAAGTCTCAGGGACCAGGAGTCTTTTCTCTCAGAGTTACAGAGTCATAGAGCTTTGCTTTGTCCTCAACCACCTATACCAGGGCACAGCAGAAGTTCATGGGTCCTACTGAGACTGGGCCACAAAGCTAGTCCCTCCTAACAGATCAGTAACAGTTTTAAAGAAAGTCCTGATTTTTTTTTTCTCACTCTCTTAATTTGTTGACTTTTGGAGGTGTAATCATAGCAACTTATTTTTGACCTGCCTTCATCACTTTATTTATTTATTTGGGGGCAGGGGAGTAGGAGGATAAGGAGAAAGAAAGTCTTTTAAAAAAATTTTGTTTACCGGGGCACCTGGGTGGCTCAGTGGGTTAAAGTCTCTGCCTTCGACTCAGGTCATGGTCTCAGGGTCCTGGGATCGAGCCCCGCTTCCGCCTCTCTCTCTGCCTGCCTCTCTGCCTACTTGTGATCTCTGTCTGTTGAATAAATAAATAAAATCTTTTTTAAAAAATTGTATTTATTTATACTGAAGAGAGAGACAGAGAGGGCAGGGAAGGGGCAGAGGAAGAGGAAGAGAATCTCAACTGAGGAAGCAGACACAGGGGAGAGACTCTACTCTGGGCATGGAGCAGACACAGGGATGGAACCCACGACCTTGGGATCATGACCTGAGTCAAATTCAAGAGTTGGAGGCTTAATCAACTGAGCCACCCAGGCACCCCGAGAGAGAGAATCCTAAGCAGGCTCCACACTCAGCATGGGGCCCAGCGCAGGACTCAGTCTCACAACACTGAGATCATGACCTGACCCAAAATCAAGAGTCAGTAGCTTAACCGACTGAGCTACCCAGGCGCCCCTGCCATCATCACTTTATGACTATCACCCTTCTGCCTTCTTAGCCTTTAATTGTCATTCAGTAAGTGAGTTGTATGTCAGATTACTGAATTCTTTGGGCCCTCAGTTTCCTCATTATGTGGGAAGTGAGCAGAGGCTTTTCACACTCTTGCCTAATTGCTTTTGTCATTGAGACAAGCGTTTTCAAGATGCATTGGGTAAAGGAAGTATGGACAGACATCTGAGCAAAACTAACAAATCCCTAGGAATACCAAACTCCTGAATTCATTAAGACTGCATTTCTCTGTTGTACCTACCATAATCATTATCATTCACATTCCAGGATCATCTTGTAAGCGCAGTGACTGTTGTAGGATTTAGATGTTCTTCTATGAAATACCACGGTAGTTTTAGTATCATTCTGTTCCCCTCAGTTGAAGATAAAGACTGTGTTTACATTTGGCCAAGAATTTAACTCGGTAATTTCTGAGAAACTACGATTCAAGTCAATTTAAATAAAAATTTTAAAAAATCAGTGTACTCAGCTCCTTGATTACATTAACTCGCTAATTCAGAGGAAAACTGGTGATGCAGAAAGGGCTATTAGGTTTGGGTTAATAAATAATTCACTCTTTAAAGCAACCAATTATTATCAGGATTGGTTGATACTCACTGAGATTCATAGCAATACAAGCGTGCCTCCCTATGGGTATTAATCTATTAGCATAATGCCCTTCAGAACTGCAATTGTAGTAAAACTATACTACTGCTAATAATCGGATCTCTACGGACTGTCGAAGATGGATATAGGAATCAGGTGACCATTTGGGGATGCTTCTTTGGGTGGATATTTATCACAAGATGCTACTCGATAATTTTTTTCTTCCTGACTGAATAGCGATAATACTCAAAATGATGCCAATACCAAGGAATTCTGGGTGAATATGCCAAATCTGATGACTCACCTAAAGAAAGTGTCAGAACAAAAACCGCAGGCTACATATTATAATGTGGACATGCTCAAATATCAGGTAAGCCTATTCATATGGTCCAGGTGTCTCTTTCACATTATAAATATACATTCTAACATGTCTAACATTAAAGAAAAGTAAACAAAATAGCATTTCTTTTAATACAATTTAAAAGCTATAATTCTTAAGAAAATAAACTCAAAGGGCTACTTGGAGATTACAAAAATGAAGTTGCGGAAACTTTCAATAATTGAGATTATAAATATTGGTAAACTAGTTCACTGTGGTGGTAATATACCCTCTGGGTTGGAAAATATTTATTTATATTGTGATAAGGAAACCGCTAAAAGTAAAGTATCCATATCACGGTACATTTTACAAAAATGCAAATGACTGTCCTATAAGAATAATATCATCTAAGTTTTGGAGGGTATCAATAACACTGAACAAACATGATACCAGAGAAATTCATCACCTGTATAATTAAAATATGATAAAAATGCATTTTTATCTAACTTTTATTTTTCCCCAAAACATTTAAACACATTTAGTGACTGCTTTACACTTCTGAGAAATGAAAAGGAGCAAGAAAAGCAAACTCCAATAAAACATTTCTCTGAAGAAGAAATTAAATTTTGAGGCCCATGAAGGGTTCTTTATGCCCAAAGGGGTAAAAATAAAACTGTACTTGCTTTCTTTTACAAACATTCATTACATACACCACGTCTGCGTTGTCACCACTGATTAAAAACATTTTTTTGACTCTTCAGTGCTGTGGGATTCTTTTTGTTGTTGTTGTTGTTGTTGTTGTTGTGTTTTAGTCTCCATATTTGTCATTAAGTAAATCTAGGAAGTAGACAGAATTCATCTATTGCAACATGAGGTTGGTATAAAATTAAACTGTAGACAAGAAACTGCATTCTGAAATTAAGTCAGCTTCCTACCGGCCACTGACTTTAGGCACTTAATCTCCTTGAACCTCTGTTTCCTCCTCTGCAAATAAGGATAATAAGGATTCCTACCTAGATATTTTATAGGTTGTTGTGAGGAGCTAATAGCCTAATGTATTTCAAAGTATTTGTAGAATGTAAGTAGCCCTAGGCCTGCTGTTTTGTTTTAAAGTGAGCTCTGAGGAATCCCATTTGCTGTTGGTTAGTTGTGGTGGTGTTTTCCAACGATGCGAGGCATTGGGTGGGAAGCGCAATGAGCATTGTGTGGAATTGTCCTCAAATCTCAGCATGTTTAGTTTCTGGCCACCAGGAGCATTCCCCAGGGACTGGAACAATCAAAAACACACCAGCACAAATCCAGAAAGCCCTGGGCAGAAGCCGCCCTGAAGTCAAGCTTCCCCAATCTTCCCCGCTGAGACAGAGTGCAGAAACAACAGGGAGAGGTCGGTCGGCTCTGCTTTTGAGTTACCCTAAATAATGTGTTTCCAAAGCAAAGTTCATTTTGCCGAGGGTTGTGCTGCAAAAAAACATTTGAAGTTTAAACACTTAGAATGGTTGTTTACCTAAAATTGTCATCAAAGCCATGTCTATCATTTTATAAAAGGATATTCCTATCCGGGCTCTTTCTGCAGCAACCGCAGAAAGAGCTCAGCCTGCCCTCAGGCCCCTTCCCCATGGTGCCCATGTGAGCAGGCATTGCCAGGCCTAGAGGAAGCTGTTTATAGTCTTTAAAATCAGCTAAACTCATAATCTGTGCATAAAAACGTGTAGACACCACCCCCACGGCCCCTGTGGTATGACTGTGCTGAGAGAAGAAGACGCTCCTAGAGCCACATTCATCATGACAGTGAACAGTCATGAAATAATAATGTTACGAATTTTTCACTGTGGATCCAGAAATCAAGTTGGTATTACTGCCTTTAGGTAAGACAATATGGTTGATTCTGCAAACATGGCTTTTCCTTGGTCAAACTCACAGTGGATTCTGACTAGAACTGATGAGAGACAGTAGAATGCACCCGCTCCAGTTAGAGAATGTGGGTTCAAGGGCTCACTTTGGCAAATCCCAAAGGAGTAATAATAACCTGCTTCATCTAACTCACTGGTGTGTTGTGAAGGGAAAGTATGGTAAGAGTATTAACAGGTAATACAAATGAAAACGTTAATGCTTTACACAGTGCTAGGCATGATGCTGTTTCACATAAAATATCTTCGATTTCCCCACAAGCCTATGGATAGATATGATTGTTATAATTCCCATTTGGCAGCTGAAGAAATTGAGACTCAGAGAGGTTTAGTGACTGGCCCAAGATCACCCAGCTTGTAAGTGATAATCAGAGCTTACATCCAAGGCTGTCGAACTCCTTGGCCTCAGCTCTTAAGCAATGTGGTACCACCTCCTTTCCTGACACAAGTGCTTTGTAAACTCTAAAGTACTATAGAGAGTTTAGGAACTGATTTTGTTTTTAATCTGTAACCATTTCCCTGAAGCACTCAGCTCTCTTTCACAGGGCACCCTTTCTGGTGCTGTTTACTGACAGCTCATTTGTGAGCAGCACCAACCACACGATGACATTTGACCCCTCAGAACCTTCCTATGGGAGATCATCATAAATTCTGGCTTTGTTTCAGATTAATGGTCGAGCCTTAAATATTCTCTTTCCTGTCTTTCGGCCAGGTGTCCGCCCAGGGCATTCAGTCCACACCTCTGAACCTGGCCGTGAACTGGCGGTGTGAGCCAGCCAGCACTGACCTGCGCATAGATTACAAATACAATACGGACGCCATGACAACGGCCGTAGCCCTCAACAACGTGCAGTTCCTGGTCCCCATAGATGGAGGAGTAACCAAGCTCCAGGCCGTGCTCCCACCCGCAGTCTGGTAAGGAGCCCAAGTCCCCTCCCTCTTCCCCAAATGGGCAAAGGGCTCATAGCCTTCATAGCATTTGTGTTTCCTACAGGAGGATATCACAGCAGACCTCTGTGTCAGGGTTCAGGGCAGGAAACTGAAACCATTCTGTTATTTTAAGCAGAGAAGGATTTAACACAGGGATTTAGATGCTCACACGACAGTGGAAGCGTGAAAGAAATAAGCTTTAGGCTGGATCTCCAAGAACGTTTCCCAGAACGCTGCAGAACTCACTCGCCAGGGAAGCTGCTCCCTCTGCCACAACCAAGAAGCAGATAAACCCGAAAGCTGCCCATGGAGCCACTGAATTCAAGAACTCACCACGGCCATGTTAATCCAAGGACGAGAAAGTTCCTACAAGCCTTGCCTTCACCGCTTCTCAAACCCACACACCTGGAGATGGGACTTCATGGAGCACTTTGTGAGAAGATCCCCACATCTCACATACACTGCTGGCCAGCAGGAAAGAGCCACGAATGTGGCAGGAGAAGGGTCTCTTCCTCCCTTCTAGCCTCCAAATCTCAAGCAGTGTTTGTGATTGGCGGACCCTAACCTGCATCTAGGACACTAACTGCAGGGGCATCTGAGCAATGTAGGGTTTTGTTTTGTAGCCTCTGGACTATTAAAAAGTCACCACTAGAGAAGGTACGGGAACAGCTATTGAAGAGACACTGAGAGTAGTTACTAAAAATAACTTGTTCTCTTAGAAAAAGTATTCTAGTTTTTCCATGTGATTGTCAGAAGAATAATATAGAACATTAAAAAAAAAGGCAGCCATATGACAGTGAAAACTTAAGTTACCTGAATTGATTAAGACTTATCATCTAGGATAAGTAGGTGTGTCAAAAAATTTAACTGCATTGTCCTTTATATGTTTTCCTATGTTGTGGCTAGTTACAATAAGGAACAGAAAAAAGAGAGCATTTATGTCAATGGATGGATGAATAGATAGATCAACTGATCGATAATATTATCAATAGATAATCCTTTAATTGTAGCTAACATTGTCAAGATCCTTTTTTTAAATTATCACTATCTAGAAAAAAAATGGCATCCATTAAACAAAAACCTTTGCATATGCAAAAGCCTTTTACCTATTTTATTTTTAGGAATGCTGAACAGCAAAGAATATTATGGAAGATTCCTGATATTTCTCAGAAGTCAGAAAATGGAGGTAATGCAATCACAGACTTACTTTATTTAATATACAAAGCTGAAATAACTTTCAGGCATTAGAAAACTATTAAAATGCACAGCTTAGAAGCAAGCGAAGTAGTTCACTTTGCTTTGGTATATACTTATTTCAACTAATAAAGAACAAATAATTCCTCAGTGAATCCTCTACTTCCCTTTTTCTGCCCAACCCCATGACAGACCACACTTCAGAGAAGAGCTTTGAATGAGACATGTTTTCATTTTGCGTCAGATCTCTACTCCCTGGTAGTTGAGGTATTTCTCACTTTCCTCTGACTAGGAAAATACATTGCCTTCCAAGTAATATGTTCCCAAATTTAAGTACCATTTGGTTGAATTATAATTTCAACAGTGTTCAAGAAAAAGTTCCTCATGATATTTCATAATATATTTTATTCATCACCATTTTATCACTGAAACATATACATATACTATTTTCTAATAAGTTAGATTTTATATGTTAACTTTTGAATATAATTTTTAAAACTATATCCAGCATGTTATGTTGACTATTATCTTGTAATGATACATACTTTTTTGTAATGATAAATACTCTTTTTGTACCCCTCTTTTTTAGGGGTAGGTTCTTTATTGGCAAGATTTCAGTTATCTGAAGGTCCAAGCAAACCCTCCCCACTGGTTGTGCAGTTCACAAGTGAAGGAAGCACCCTTTCCGGATGTGACATTGAACTTGTTGGAGCAGGGTATCGGTTCTCACTCATCAAGAAAAGGTTTGCTGCAGGTAAGTGGGCATCCTGTGAGTTTTCATTTGCAAAAATAGTGTCACCTTAGCTACTCTCTCAAGAAGGAATAGTGTCTGATTTGCTCTTCTTTTTTTTCCACTTCCCCATTCCCAATCCCCATTTCTCATCCTATTAGAAAGAAAACTGATTGTAGAATGAAGTAAAAATGGGATAATAACCTAGAAATCAGAATTAGGAAGGCTGTGGTTACTTATCTGGCTCTGTTTCTTGTATGGGAATGACCAGTTATTCCCATTATATACATTATATACACACATATACACTGAGGTTAATTAAATGGAGTAAATCCTACTATTTTTATGTTGACAAAATAAATGCTATGTGCCTCTGAATTTACCTCTTACCTGAAGACTCTTTTTCCTCCAATAAGACTTTATAGATTTTATATTTGTCAGGCATAGCTGAAATCTGAGAGGGTCCATCTTTCACTTTAAAATAAGCAACCTGGGGCGCCTGGGTGGCTCAGTGGGTTAAGCCTCTGCCTTCGGCTCAGGTCATGATCCCAGCATCCTGGGATGTAGCCCCACATCGGGCTCCCTGCTCAACAGGGAGCCTGCTTCCCCCTCTATCTCTGCCTGCCTCTCTGCCTACTTGTGATCTGTCTCTGTCAAATAAATAAATAAAATCTTTTAAATAAATAAATAAAATAAGAAAACTTAGGGGCGCCTGGGTGGCTCAGTGGGTTAAGCCTCTGTCTTCGGTTCAGGTCATGATCTCAGGGTCCTGGGTTTGTCCCCTCATCGGGCTCTCTGCTCAGCGGGGAGTCTGCTCTGCCCGCCACTCTGCCTGTGTCTCTGCCTACTTGTGATCTCTCTGTCAAATAAATAAATAAAATCTTTAAAAAAATAAATAAAATAAAATAAGGAACCTTAAAGAATCTAGGGCAGTATCAGAAATGGTTGCCTATAAACTGAATATGACCATGAGACAGGTTTTTGGCACACATGCTAGTTTGTTGATGAAGGAGTTCCCAATACTAGGGTGATTATACTTATCAATGACTTGTCGGGATAACTCTTGGTTTTAATACCTATTGTACTCATGTAATTATTAGTTATAACCCCTCCATTCTCAAAAATTTCCCAGGTTATATGGTTACTCTTCCCATAACAAGTTGGATTCCCACATCCAGAAACAAATCTCCCAACCTATCCTAAAACCCAAACCTCTGCAAATGGTTCATATGTGGAAACATGAAAAGGCAACTAGCTGGTCTGAGAAATTGAAAACTTAAGAAATTATATGTATTTTATACTAGTATCACACCCCACAAGATGCAGTATTTGGCTTCTAGGAGTAGGACAGGTGGAATGAAAATGTTGCCCATATCATAATCCCATTTTGAAACAAGCAGGTAACCTGTTGATACGTTGTTTTGTTTTGCAGGAAAATACTTGGCAGATAACTAATAAAATCTTATGGAAGGATTTGGAGGATTCACATAATGGAGAACTGTTGTATGAGAAACAGGTTTTAATTTTGGTTTAATGGAAACCAAAATCTGCACTTGGGATATATCTGCTGGAAATGTCCATGACTTTCAGCTATGATTTCCCTCACACAATACCATGATGACCAGTCTTACAGTATTTACTTCTAGGTGTAATATTGTTAATGGTTTTAAAATGTAATTATTGTATTTGTAAATTGTACTCATTCCAGTAAGGCAGTTAGACACTTGAGTTTTAGCATTTTATCATTCCTGAAATGGATGTAATTTAAACTGTGGTATGTAAATTTAATAGTAGTACTGTTGAATGGCACAATGCTTACAGAGGTAGATTGCATTTTGTCAATATATAAAATTTAAATATAATATTGATAGCTGTCATAAAGGGGGTGCCACATACAAAGAAAATTAAGTGGAACCAGAAAAAAACCTTCCTTTTCTTCGATCCTTAGTATGTTTTACTCTAGTGCTAAATAAAAATTCTATCTTCAAATATTTAGTGGGTTAAATTCAGAAACTATTTCAGAAAAAAAAAATTCTAAAGTTACAGCATATTCAAGAAGAGCATTAATTACCACTTTTTAAAAAGCTTTTTTTTCAAACTGCAAATTTCATAAAAATGCAAACTGTGTAAACAGGGCCTCTTATTTTTATAACTTGTGTAAAAAGGGAAAGCAATTCATATTTAAAGTTTAAGTATATGAAATTATAATCAAGAGTAAAGAAGATGTTGAAGTCTTAACTACTTCCCCCTCTCTCTACAGTTTAACAAATGTGGAGATTGCTGAATAATATCAGACTAAAGCCAACATTGTGATTTTAAAATTTTAAGACTTTCCATAGTTGAACCAGTGAACAACTTTTGCACAATTACTCTAAACAGAGTCTCTCCCATCTAACATGGGGAATGGTACCACATATCTTTCTCTTTACCTGCGGGAATCACAACATTAAAACTAAAACTCAGAAAAAAAAAAAATTAGTCCCCTGTTTAAGTCCAGAAGGAAAATTTTAATCATCATCATTTATATCATTTGAAAAGGAAAAAATAAAGCTTTAAAAATGAAATCCTATCCACATTATCATGCAATAAATTTCCTTTTGGATAAGATTCATCATATGTAACTATATATCTTTGCCATTCTCGGGGAGTCAGATAGAGAGTTACCCAGAAATTTATGTCATGATTTCATTGTAGCGAGGTATCATTGAAACTGTAATTACTCAGTCTGGCCTCACAGTGTGAGGATTCAGAACGGAGAAGCACTCCTTTTGGGGCGGGTCTCAGCTGTAAACTCTTCCTCCTGCACTATCTGAAAACATAAAACTTCCTTTAAGTCATAGACCTTATTTTAAACATGAACCGATTCTTACTCTAAGTTATATTATTAGCTTCCGAGATCAGACAAGATCGGGTGCGTTCTGGGTGGTATGGCCGTAGACTCTAAGTTATATTATTAAATAACTGGAATTATTAAGTTGTTGTATTCCTCATTAGTTGCTAAATTTTATTTTACGTTCATGTATATTTGACAAAGAATCGTTAGTCCCTTTAAATTTTAGATCAAATTAAATTTTGTAAGTCTTACTTTTAAAATGAGATCGTGACGGGCAATTGTTTATAGTGGAAATTTTTAAATTAACATTTGTACTTCTCAATCAATGCTTGCTGCCCAGAAAATGTTCAAAATGATCTGTTTTACCTCAGAAGAATTCCTACTATTCAGACACTCAGTTGGCTCCCCAGTCTGGTGTGGAAGTTTTTTGGACAAATTATTAATACACTCATTTTAAGTAAAGATATTCAATTTGATTTTGAAACCAAAATAGGAAATGCAAACTTTTAAATCCCATAAAACATGGGGAAACATCAAAGACTGAAACCAATGGAGAGTAAGCAGCAGAAAATTGAGAATTATCCAGCATATGAATATAAAAATGCTTTTTTAAGTAATCAATTCATAAGGAAAACGTATTGAATATTAACACAAAGCATATTAAAAATGTGTAAATATTACTGGTTCTTAATGTCTTGCTCTTTATATTTTATTTTATATAGTTCTAGAGTGAATTAGTAATTAAACACAAGGGTTTTTTTCGAAGAATAATTCTGTTGATATTGTAAAAATATAATTTAAAACATGGATTACAATAATCTCTAACATTATTCAAACATTTCCAGGAACTAAATTTGACCCTATGAAGATCTCTTATGATCCCTTGACTGGTCTTTGTGAAACAGAATGGAGGCCATTGGCTTCATAACTATTAAACTTTCAATAACCAGAACCTCAATAGAGAAGATATCCCTTCTTCTTTCAGAAAAATAGGTCAAATAATAACACAATAAACTCATATCAGGGCTTTAGATTTTGGTAGTTTTTTTTTTTTTAACCTTGTAGTTTACAATCTCCTCTTAAACCCATATCCATAGTACTGTATAGTAAGAATTCCTGTTAGGAAAAAAGATCCTAGATAATTCAAGAGTCTCTACTACATTAAAAAAAAAAACAACAACATGAAGTCAGGTTCATTATCAATTCCTAAACAGAACAAAATGGGCAAGTACATATTAATATTTTCAATACCAGGGGTTAAGATAGAAAGAGTTCTCATTAACCAGAACACCACTTCTTGAGATTTATTATTTTAAAAGTTTCTGTTCTAACAAGATAGAAAGTATGAATGGTATTGCTTTATTTTGACAACATGGAAAGTATGTTTTTCTTTTTAAATAAATTCCATATTTTCTTGATATTTTTAAAAATAAATTCTTGTTAAGAATTAGTCTGAATTTTACCATAGTTGGAATTTATAATTCCTAGGAATTATATTTTTAATTATTTTTAAAGCTCTGTTCTTTTCTACACCTACAGACAAAAGGAAAATTCACTGTATGGTATTTGGGAATCTATTTCACCTATAAAGAAAGGACATCCATATTTCAAATGGTTTTGAGTGAATAGAGATGTTTTATTTTTGTTTTTACATATTTTTACTCAATCTGCAAAGTGTCTGAGGCAATCCTGACACATATTTTCATTTCTAATCTTCCTTTCAAAGAAGCCTGGTGACTACAGTAACTATTGCTAATTGCTGCGGTGTGACATTGGACAAATCACTGATTTCTTAGTTTCTCATCTTTAGAACGAGGGATTGGGACAGCCAGTGTTTTTCAAGTTTTTCTTAACAACAGGTCTTTTATCCTCTAAAATTACATATGGAATCCCATTAGGTAAAACAGCTCAAAGCAATGTTGTAGTTCCTGCCACGCTTTAGACCTGCGGTCCCCACCCCCACCCCAGCACGATTTGAACACCGTCGTAACACACCAACGATCTATAAAATTTCTTTCACCTCTGAGGTTCCATGATTCTACTAGATCACATAGATCCACTGTGGCAGTTTCCTAAGAAAACGTGTGAAATCACATAAATTGACTGATAGATAATAAAACTTTACATTTACTTGACTGCTTACCATATACCAGTCACTACAGATATTTAATCCTCATAGCAACCCCAAAGTTGTAAGCCCTTTTTGTAATTCCTGTTTTACAAACGATGACATTGAGGCTTAGAGTAATAAATTTTCCTGAAGCGACACAGCAGCAGGAAGTAACACAGTTACAAGGGGGCCCCTTGTTGTTCATTCTGGGAAATAAATTCTTCTGTTTCATTTTACTAAACGTATATCATTTGAATCCCAAGGTTAACGGTGCTATGAAAAATTAGTATCAAAATAAGGATAATTCCAATAACAAAATCGTTGGGAAAGGGTACATTTCCCAGAGTATGACTTGTGGATCACTTGTACTAACATTCATTTAAAAGGGCAATGATTTTGGCTCACTTACCACTATCCCGGAGCCTATACAATAGCAAGAATCAACAAGTTTATATTGAATGAATAAATCTCTAGGGATGAGGTTTAGGAATATGTATTTTGACGAGCACCCAAAGTCTGGGAATCCCTGCCCTAATAGGTCTCTGTGGTCCTTCTTGGTTACGACATTATATCGACTATATTAAATTATAAGTTGACTATCATTTTTCTAGTGAATTTATTTTTTCACTCAGTCCATTTAACTTTCTCCAATCAAAAAAAATAATAAAAATAAAAAAGAAATAAAAAACTAAAAAAGATTCAAGGCTTTTTCTAGGAAAATCCTTATCTTTTCCTTAGAGTTCTCCTGTCATGCTATCTAGTTTCAAGGTGGCCTGAAATACATTCTCTCATTTTCACATTTCTGTCCTTTTCATCAAAGTCTTAAAAGACCTAGAGAAGCAGTAGACAGATTACAAGCTGCCACTCACTGCAAATACAAAGTCCTAATAAATGTCTCCTTCCTTGCAAGAGACACTCAGACATGTAGATTCTGAGCTGACCATATTTATCTTGTAGGCCTTTGAATTGGATGCTTTATAAGCGTGGACCAGTGTCATTCTAAAAGAGTTGCATCATCATTTTTGTTTTTCCTTTTTTTTTTTCCCAAAATAATCACAACTCTCCATTAAATTTGAATGACACAGTAAAATATGTAGATATCACAATAAGATGTGTTTGTTGAGTTCTGTTTTTTTTTTTTTAAGCTTTCTTTTTCCTTAAGATTATGCATTCAGCAAAATTCCATTCAGTCTAAAAGTACTCATTTCACTACATGGTTTTCTGACCAGCAATTTTTTTTTAATGGAAGCTAAATTTTTTATGATATTCAATGGAGGATGATCTCTAAATATCCCTTCAAAAGTTAATATAAGTAAGAATGTTTCCTTGAAGTAAGTCAAATTAAGTTGCTGATATGAATGAACAAGTTGATCTGTGCTAATTGATTGAAGTGTTCTGATGATGCACATTTTACTGTGTGCACTTCTGTTATGAGGCTTTATTGGATTTTCCTGCTTCATTTGGGTTTGGTATTTTTTTTAATCCATTTGGCAAATAGCATTTAAATGTGATTCCCTCTCTCATGAATTAAACATGACTGCCATTACATTACTTTTCATGCATGAAATGTGTGGAGGGAAGATGAAGTAGAAATCCAATATTTAAATCTCCAAATATTAAAAACAAACAACAAAAGAAACCCCACTCGCTTTTCTACGGGTCATTGCTTTGATGTTCTGTCATCTTCTGTAGGCTAGAGTTGCAGTTTTAATATCTGATTCAAATTGAAAAATTCTTCTTGATGGAAAGTCAAATTTTAGGGTCTCTTGAGTTGACTGTGGTCAGATTTCTTGATTTCCCCACGTTTAATATTTGATCTCTATCCTAAATGAGTATTCTTGAGAGAGAAGGCACCTCCTTATTGACATTCACCATAAGTATAATCATTTATTCTCTAGGTATAACTTCTAAAGTTATTTTTCCTTTGATTTATAGTAATTTTTTTGACTTATAGTATTTTTGATTGCCTCCTTCTATCCCTAGGGTAGTAGGTTGCTTATTCTAAATACACCTATAACCTTATAAGAAAAGATGTTTCAATGAGAAGCAAATATATTTTTATGTGTCCCTTAATGCCTAAAAGAAAATAAGCAAGAGATACTTCTGCATTCACCTATATTCCAGTATTTTCCAAATCATGTCCAGGTCTACTGTTTCTCACAAATGTTCACTGTGGCCTGAGAATCTGTGGTCCTATGCTATAGTCCCCACTCCTCAGACACTTGATAATAAAGGTTAGTGTTTTAATGAAGCTTAAGAAAGTTACTTAATCACAAAAACACTTTTTTTTTTTTTTTCTAAAAAACACCTTGAGGAAACTTTAGAAAAAGTTTTCTTGTAACACCAGCTTACATATCCTTCAAGAACCACAAATAATACAACCAGGAATGTTTCAAAAGGATGCTTCCGGGCTTTTGTTTAACTTTAAGAATTCCTGTGACTTCAAATGAGTTAGTATCATTTTAAATTTCATTAGTATATCTTAGTGAATTTAACTTTATCCCCTAAAATATTCAAAATAAAACAACAATGTTGTTTTAATTTTCTAAGTATTATTTTTAAGGTCTGCTCCTATGACCAGCAAATCAGGCTACCATCTGTTGCAAACAATTCAAATTCTTTACAGAATGAAATTAACACAAGTGAACAATCTTTGGTAATATTTTATTAAGTGGTTTTAAGAAACTGAATCATGATAAATGAACACTGACTGCATTTTTACATAACCTTGTTAGAAACTATATGAAAAACATTTTTTAAACTGAGAGGGATATATTGTTTAGCAAAGATTTTGCAGAACCCTACACTCTATTAATGAACATTTCACAGTTCTTTTTTGTTATGCCTTATTTTGCAAATCAATTGTTTTTACACAAAATCAGCAAAATTCCTTTTAAAAAATTCCTGGACAAACTGATTCAGAATATAGCTGGATCACTTTACATTTCTTTAAATATAGCTCAATTTTTAATTCATTCAGAGTTTGTGAATTGGTTTGATAGATGATTAAGACATTTATCATTTTTAAATATTCCATTGAATGAGATCATGCAAGTGTTAATTCTATCTCATTTGTTCAGTTGTATGTTACTTCATTGACATTTTCTCTCCTTTTTTTTTGACAAAACAAATGCTTACTGTTATTCATACATGTATCGTTACTTCAAACTATTTTAATAATACACCAAATGACTACCAATGGGATCACTTCCCAAGGTCCAAAGCCAGATTTTTTTCTTTTCCTTGCAAGAGATGATAAGATGATCATTTTTATAACTGTATTGGCTTTGCAGTTCAGTATTGAATGCTTGCTTTGTTAAATAGAAGTGCATGAAAGAGACTGGCTCCTGTCTGATCTGTGTCTCTGTTTCTTCTCTCTTAGTCTAAGAGAGTTGGAAAATTGCTCCTGAATATGTTTTCTTGAAAAAGCCAAGTGTTGGTACTTGTATGATGATACGCTAATCTTATCTCTGAGCAGAGCTTCACTATAGGCCAAGCAGTCCTTTATAGAGCTGGTTTTTTTTTTTTTTAACTGTTTGAATATTATTGGATTTCAATGTACAAATACTTTTTTTTCAATTTTTCACTTTGTGTAGGAAAAAAACTCTATGAATGAAATGATCAAGTTTTAATTATCATGCCTACTAAGTAGAATTCTTTTTTTTTTCTTACTCTAAAAATCAGAAAAACTAGGAAAAGAATCTCAGAGAAATTTTGCTGTGTTTCTAGAGGTGATAAAATTCCGTCAGTTGTCTTTCTTAAGAAAAATGCTTATTAGTGTATACCTTAATTTGAGTTGGTGGTAGCCTTTATTCCTATATTCAGAACTCCCCATGATCTTTATAGTGACAGTAAATTGAATTTCCTCATGACCTTGTATGGAGTTCATAATTTCACAGAATTCCTTGAGCATAACATGTTTATAAAAGAAATTGTGGGTTAAAATGCTCAAGTATATTTTTTAAAACCTAGTTAAAATGTCGATGCTTGGCTCTTTTTCCTACATGTGTAATTCAACAGAGAGTACTTTTATTCTCATAACCGTTACTGCTTTGTCTATGATGAAAGCTTTACCACTTCTGTGCTGTACTCAAGAAAAAAAACAGCAAAAGAAGCAGGGGTTCACTGCAGCAAAGCTCGCTGTTGAGCAATGGTGACATGAATGTGTAGTATTGATTTATTGAAGATAATCATGAGAACATTTTAAATTACTTGCCTTATGAGTTAGAAAATGTGTGGATATCATTTTTTGTAAATAATGATTTTTACAAATGTTTTTTCCTTCATAATTTTCCCAATCACCCATTTCACAAAATCCTGAATATGCAATGATTTATCATGACACATTACTGCAACTAGGGTTCCCGTTTCAGAACAAACTTTAATTATACATGAGATCAAGACGAAATACCTAAAGTAAGTTGTTATTAAAATGTGATTTTTTTTTTCTGGAAAATAAATGAAAAATGTAAAAATAAACTGAGTTGTGAACGTCTTTTATATCACCAGTCTCTTGAAATTTGACGCATATTTCTGGAAAATTTCACTGTCCGTTTACGGTGAGCAAGGCACACAAAAAGGTTGGGCACAGAGCAAGGGTTTTAGAGTTGGACAGATCCCAGCTCTGTGATCTAACTATAAAGGGGAATGTTACTCTTTGATTCTTCATCCTTATCTTTAAGAAAATGGAGTTACTATCCCTCATCATACGGTCAATGAAGAGATTAAATGAGATAATCTTTACCAATCACCTAATGGTTCCTACCTACTAGGAAGTAGATAGTCAATAAATGGTCCTTTCCTGTTCTTATTTTTCTATGAATAGGGATTGGGATGGGGCCAGAACACTTCAGTGCCCTTTCTGCAACTCTGTTCTAACTCTTACCGGCTCTGTCGTTATCCCAGTGTATTGTTCTTGTCAGCTAATGCTAACTACACTGAGGGCCCTTCAAGGGACAGGTGCAGAGCCAGCGACTTAGAGGCGTTGTTTTATTCCTAACTCCAGTAATTGACTACATAAGCGTCCTTTTAAAGGTTTGGATTTGTTTGCTTTGGGTTGGGGGAGGGGCCCTGGGTTGATTATTAAGGAGGAAGGGCCTATTAGATATCTCGGGTAGGTCCTCCGGGGCCAAACAGCCTCCATTTCAAAGCTTCCTAAACTTTAAGAGGCTGGGAAGAGAGGTGTTAAAGAAAGCGAAAGAGCCCCGTTTGCAATGCTCAGGAGATAAGCCCACGCGCCCCACATATCGTTTAAGGCTCTGGGCGTATTATTTAATATCGCAGAATCTCCATTTTCTCTATCTGTAAAGGAAGAACAACCCTTCCCAGACAGAGTTGTTGGGACAACTAAATAAAACGAAAACTGTTTGCCAGTATTTGGTAAATATAAGCTCTCGGTAACTACCCCTATGATCAAGCTTCTGCACCACGGAGCAGGGTGGGGGGAAGTAGTGTCTGGGGTCTGGGAAAGGGAAAGGGAGCTCTGCTTTCTCTCTGTACTTGGGATTTCCTGTCCCAGGAAACCGCAGTACTTCCCACCCCTGCCCCAGACATTTAGGGAAAAGGAACAGGATGAGGGCTCACCGGGCTGTGCCTTGAGTCCCCGAAGGCCTCCTCGCTGCAGGATGACCGGTTCCCCCCAGCTCCCGGCCACCCCAGGGCACAATCAGGCTCAGGGCGGCGCCCTCTGGGTGGTCACGTTGAGATCCTGACATCCTTAGGGCTGCTCAGAGGACCAAGCAGCTACTATGTCTCCCGGGGTAGGGGGGTGGGGGGATCTGTTTGAGGAGGTCACCCTGGAGACCAGGCGCAGAGCACAAGGGGAGTGCGCGGGCGGCCGCAGGCAGAGGGAAACCCTGGAGGACCGAGACCCGTTCTGAGCCGCCCGCTCCCGCAGTGAGCAAGCGGGAGGTCTACGGGGGCCCCCAGCGGAGCACCGTGTCAGTCCCAGCGCTGCTGTAGGTAAGTGAGCGGTCTCCGCAGCGCCGCGGGGTGGGAGCGGAGAAGAGAAAGACGCCGCAAGTTCCAGGGTTGCAGGGGGCTGAGGAGGGAGGGCCCTGTGGTAAGAAATGGCCTGCCTGCCTGGGCCATGAACTCCCTGACGCCCACCCAAACAAATAGACCTCCCCCAACAAATAGAAACAGTGGCCCCAAATTTGGGAACTGCAAGATGAGTCCTGGACTTTGGTAGCGACCCCCACCCCCCACCACCACTCCCACCACCACCGACTTCCTGCAGGGCTGAGCTTTTGGTTGATGCCAGGTGCAGAGCTGGCCTGCTTGGTCCGCTCCTGGAACAGCGTGAGTCCTGAGTGGTCCCTTGAGGCCAGATGACACTGGGCGACCACTCCCCTGGGGACTTCTAGTTTCCAGCTCTGGCCTGCTGCGCAGCTTTGGAAACCAGGGAGCATACCAAGGTCTACCCGTGTCACTTTGGATCAGAACCTGAATGACCCACTTAATGAGGCTGAAAGTGTCCTGCCGCACTCATGTAGACACTCACACTCATTATGCATAAACATACACTCAAGCACACACACACACACACACACACTCACACTCATAGACCCTAATATACTCAAAAGCATACACACCAAGAGGCACACATACATTCAGGACACAGACACATCACACACAAAGGCTCACACACAGACACACAGGCACACACCCATCTGGGTGATCATTCATACACACAGGTGCACACACGGGTACACATAGGCACACCCTTATTTCCATGTACACAGACACTCAGACACAGCCTCATGCACTTATGGGGACATACTCATACCCACGGGCACTCACGCACAGACACACACATAGGCGCACACTCCTCACTGCCTCTCTTCCAACACACAATGCCTCTGCCATTCTGTGTGCCCTCCAGAACCCTTTGCTTCTCTCTCCCCTGACACTGATCACACTGAGGTTTGCGATTGTGCCCTTGTCTGTCCTGTCCACTCAATGCCAACTCCTTGAAGGCAGGGACTCTGTTTTAGTTTCTAGCACCGTGTTTCCTTGTGCTCTCAGATTCACAGATTGTAAAATAATGTAAATGAATATCTAAATTTGTATGTAGGCAATAGGGCAGTAGACTTACAGTCTAAATTCTGAATCGTCCGTTCCTACCAGCTTTTTTGGCAAGCATTGAGGAGAAGGAAGTAGGTTTTCTAATAAAATACTTTATTACATGTTAAGTTCTTAGAGCTCTTTGCAAAGTCAGTCACTGTTGCTTGAAAAAAATATTCTCTGAGGAAGACAATTTTAACTTTTAAAGTAAAGCAACAACAACAAATATTAATTAGCAAGTTGTAATCAAGATTAATTTGAGGGGAATAAATAATATTGCTTTTGGGTGTGAATTACATCTTCTACACAAGGCTGTCTTTTCTCAGTGACTTAACCTCTTCTGCTCTTAAGCATTTTGCTGCAGTTTAATATCTGCTTATGTGAATTATGTATTGCACAGATGGAAGTTATCAGAGTTATCATGTTTTCAATTATACTGACCAGAATAACAGCATCTACTAAAAATCACTATTAAGGAAACCGTACAAATGGTAGAAGAATGATCTGTGTTTTTTAATCTAGAATGAGTCTCTGTGTTATATTAACCAAAATGTTTTCAGATCGTTCATCTGCTATTTTACAGAAGTTATTTTCCCGAGGTTATGATGATGTCAGACATTGCTAAAGACAGAATGACTCATTCAGTAAGGAAAAGAGGGAGTGTGTCTTCTCTAAGTGGTCGTGAATTCCGGCAGAAGGAACTTCATGGGTACACCAAAAAGTGAGTAACCGAATGTCTAATGACCTAAATTCAATTATTGAATAACCAGTGCATACTTCTTATCAGAAGAAAAAAATTTTCCTTTGGGACATAAAAAGGGAGAAGATGGGCAAGTACAACATTTTGAGTCATCTTTTGGGGCTATATTTTTAAAACGAAAGAAAAAGAGAGTGAGAAAATCTAAGTGGTATGTTGATTCCAGCAGCATTTTGTACTATTTCAAAGAGCACCCCCCAAAAAATCATCTACCCAAAATAAATACCATATGCAGTGTAGACCAGCTTCTTCTTACGTGTCTCCTGAATTCTTCTACTCAATATCACATAAATGCATAGATTTTGCATTTTATAATCTTTCTCTCTCTATAGGGGATATATATATATGTATATATATATATATATGACATTTAGCATTATTTTATACAAATTTTGTAATATATTTTCAATAGCTTTCCCCATAACCTTTTAAATGGCTGCATAATATTTTGTCTGCTTATAAGTCTGGGTTAGTTAACCATGTCCCAATTCTTGGGCATTTTAAGTTTGTTTCCACTTTTTTTTTCTTTTTCACTATATAATAAGTTTCTGCTTATTTTCTTTCTGGAAATATAATAGTGGGTTAAAGGTAGTAAGTACATTTTTGGCTCTTGCTACATACTGTATTTGCTCTCTTGAAAATATTAATTAATTTTTAATACTCGCATGACATTTCTTTTTGATTGCCATTGGAAAGAAAACAAAACAAATTATCTAATGCAGAGGTTAATAAACTTACATAATAAGCTTTCCTTCTT
The DNA here is from genome assembly GCF_002288905.1 of Enhydra lutris kenyoni. Lineage (NCBI taxonomy): Eukaryota > Metazoa > Chordata > Mammalia > Carnivora > Mustelidae > Enhydra > Enhydra lutris. The sequence goes on from NW_019154093.1 coordinate 34,911,051, forward strand.
AACAATTTCCGTGGTATTGAAGGGTGTGCAAGGATGGGCGGCAGGAGCTGGTGTGTCCTACAGAGCAGAGACCAGAAAAACTAAAATAGATTTACATTATAATTCTGAAACCCAATCTTCCTACTTTCTACTCTCAGAGTGTGTTATATTCAACTTAAAATTCAACTTTCCAACCCTTTTACAGATAGAAAATGTAAAGGAGTAGCAGTCCTAGCCAAGGTCAGAGCTAAAGCTGGGAGAAAAATTAACCTCTGCAACTTTTGCTTCTGATGCTAAGCCATTTTGGCCTCTATTTCCAATATTTCAAGGTAAAAGTTCTATTTAAGTTTATTTTAAAATATTTGTTAGCTTAAATTCAAGTTTTTCCAAAAGAAATTTGTATTAATAGCCTGACATTTTGTGATTTAAAGAGAAACTGCTCTCGTCTGAAGATGAAACTGTCATTCCTACTTGCATCCTTTTCATTTACATCTTGCCTTTCAAAGCAAATTAGAAAGTCGTATAGAAGCAGAACATGGCCAAATTTGAATAATTAGAGAGCATCCATTTTTAATTGATGAAATATAAATACAAATTAAAAGTAACAAAAATACAGAAATCGTGTTACCAACACAGGAGGATACATTTTTCACTGACAAATACAGTTAAGAGATCATTTCATTGATGTATTTCAAAGTTAGAAATTCAGACTCTCAGAACACTCAGAATGGACTCTCTATTTGAATTTTTTTTTTCTTAGAAAACGAATGACCAGCTTCCAAGTGCCCTTACAGTACAGAGGTCATTTGGGAGGCTGCCAACTTACTTTCAAGGTCTTCAGCACTGTCTGGGACCAGACTTTGTGAGTGGTTCTCCTACATGAAATGAGTCTTTGACCAGCAGAAAAATTCTGAAATTTCAGTGGCTATCAAATGGAGGCATTGTTTTGAAATTGCAGAGTTTCGTGGAAAAAACATATACCTTTCTTTTGAAAGTTATTTAAAAACAATTTTTTCTCAGAGTCCACAGTCTCTCATGGTGTGTCTCCCCCTCTGACTTCACCCATCTCACTTCTCCTCTCCATCTCCCAATGTCCTCTGTATTATTCCTTATGTTCCACAAGTAAGTGAAAGCGTATGATACTTGACTCTCTCTGCTTGACTTATTTCACTCAGCATAATCTCCTCCAGTCCCGTTCATGCTGATGCAAAAGTTGGGTATTCATCCTTTCTGATGGAGGCATAATACTCTATTGTATATATGGACCATATCTTCTTTATCCATTCGTCTGTTGAAGGGCATCTTGGTTCTTTCCACAGTTTGGCAACTGTGGCCATTGCTGCTATGAACATTGGGGTATAGATGGCCCTTCTTTTCATTACATCTGTATCTTTGGAGTAAATACCCAGTAGTGCAATTGCAAGGTCATAGGGTAGCTCTATTTTTAATTTCTTAAGGAATCTCCACACTGTTTTCTGAAGTGGCAAAAACAATTTTTTTACTAGATCAATTTCAATAGATAAAACTTATCCTGAAATACACTGAGGACCAAATATATCATCTCATTTAATAGCCCCAGCATTAATCCTACTAGGTAGACCTCATTCTCACCATTTTACCATGAAATAACTGAGGTTTATGGTCAAGAAACAATTTAGTGAATAGGATAGAGTCCTAAATCATGAGTAAGGCTTATAGGGTCAGAGATCTTTGCCTACTTCTCAACCGCTGTGTTCTCCACTATCCTGCTTGTGTCCTACTCTCTGGCCATACTCAACTTCCACATTTATAATCCTTCAATGCTCTGTCTTGCCTCCAGCCATTGCCCCATGTTGCCTTTTCAAGGGTACCCTTGTCTGGAATGTTCTTGTTACACTCTGGCTTCATTCTCCTCCTTCTCCTGGATTTAGCTCCAACTCAACCTTTCTAGGAAGCTTTCTCCAAACCACTCAACTACAACCACTTCCACTTCCATTTGGATGTTCTTCCTTTCTGTTCCTGCTGCTTTTCTCTTCTACACGCTACTGTATTTGACTGGTTTCTTGCCTGTCTCTCTTGTTAGGTTGTGGATTTATTTGCCTTATAGCAGTAAAAATACTGATAAGGAAGGCAAAGAAGAGTAGGAGGTAGACCTACCAGGGAAGCCACTTCTTGGGTGTGGTGAAAAATCGGTATAGATTCAGCCCTCCAGTCTTGGTTTCTATGTCTACATCGTTTTACAGTATTAACTGGTTCTAACACTGATCCCTGGACATAATGCATATCCCAGGTGCCTTCTGAATTACGAAAGGAAGATTGAATTTATATTCAGTATAATTATTGTTAACTGTTTTTAGGGCTGGATCTTTTTTATTTAAATTATGTTTTCATTATAATGTAATTTTTATGTCTTATTCTTAAAATAAGAAACATCTTAAGCTGGATCTTACTCTCCCAGCATCCTAACTGGGAGCATGTCAGCATATTTCTTTTTATACCTTTCTAGTTATCATCATACTTCATCTATAATTTTGAATTGTGTTTGTTTTTCCACGTAAATAACTGATAGTCATAAGGCTGAAAATAGCTAACATTTATTGAGCCCTCACTATGACTTTGAGTGTCACAGAACCTCTGTAGCAGTGAGTGACAAACTATGGCCCAAGGGCCAAGTCCAACATACCACCTGTTTTTATATAGTCCCCTAGCTAAGTATGGTTTTTACGTGGTTGAAAAAAAATTTTTTTAATATTTTTTATCCTGTGATGTTAATAAAAATGCAGATTTCAGTATCCATCAATAAACTTGTACTGGAACACAGCCATGTTCCTATTCGTGTATGTATCATCTCTGGCTGCTTTCTCACTATAGAGGGCAGCGGGTCCAGTAGAAAACAGAAGACCCGCAAAGCCAGAATATTTGCTAGATGGCATTTTACAGAAATGTTTGCTGACCCTGCCCACTAAGATAGATGCTGTTACCATCCCCGTTTTGCAAAGGAAGAAACAGAAGCCTAGAAAGGCTGAGGTTCCAAAGCTACAGAATTAGCAAGTGGCAAAATGGGCTTTTGTGTAGAAGAAAGTATTATCATTCTCTGAAAATTGGCTATTTATGTGTAACTTACATTAAGAAAGTCTTCTATTCATTCAACTGAACCTGGTTTCCCATCCATGGGTAAGAGCAGGTCATGACAATGGCATCTTTCTTGTTGGAAGCTCAGCCTTTGGCAGCCCTCAAACAGTATTTGAACAGATGTGCTACTCACATGTTCTTAAAATGAAAACAGAAGCCTGAGGTTAAGTGACTTTCCCAGGATAATGTGACATGATAGCCAAGCTTATTTTTTCTCAGGCCAGTAGTTCACCTAGGAGGTCAGGCCTAAGGTTGGGGACTAAAAACGTCTCTCTTTGGTCTCACACCAAAATTACAGTGATGTCATGTTGCAAGAACTTTGAGTATGGATCACACTGCTCTCTGTTTAAACCCACTGGTGGCATCTAACACCCCAGTTGGGACAAGATATTCTTTGACTCATTCATTTATTCAAGGTTTCCTGAGCTGTTACTCTGTACCAATTACTGTGCCACACGTTGGTCATGTAAAGGTAACTAACTGTAGAGTTCTACTCTGGAGAAGGTCATTTTTTCAAGTAAAATGAAACCCACCTGAAAATTTTTTTCCTGAAAAAATGGAAAATACTGCATTCATTACTTTATTTGAGATAACTATTTATTGACCAATGAGTAAGTTCCAGGCACTTTGTTGGGTGGGGGAACCACAAAGAAAAGATCCCTGCTCCTGGAGAGTTTATAATCTGGTAGGATAGGTGGTGAGCAAGAAATTTTAAATGTGATGAATTTATCCTATGATTTCAACCTAGACTGCTGTGAGCTTGTCCTACACAGTTAAAAAAAAAAAAAATGATTTTGCCCAAACTGTTTCCTGATTTTGATAAATTCTCTGCCATCTAAATAAAATTAAAGCCCCCAAAAGACCTGGATGAAGTATAGCTTCCGCCCTTCAAAGAGAAAGAAGCTTGAGAAAACTGAAATGGCCATGATCCCAAATTAAACCATAGTAAAAACTAATATCATGTTGTCCTTGATAGATTATGAAACTGTTTCACATACAATACCCATATGATTCTCATAAAAATCCTGTGGGTTAAGTAGAGAAGATGCTTTTATGATCTCCAGTTATCTCATATATTATCTTACTTCTCTCAGGAGCAGAGTTGAAAATATTCTTCATTCCATAGCACATTGCCATCACCAGTATGGGCGAGAACCCGGTATTTATCTAGTTGTCCCTCTTCTTCCCCTTCCCCACTTCACTCCCGATTCTCAAAAGGTACCCACTCTAATTCACATAGCATGACATACGCCATAAGAATACACATATTTAAGTGTATATACATAGGTATTTTTAAAATTTTCTGTGCATTATGATGTTTTGACATGTTTTAAAAAAAACTTTCTGGCTGAAGAGGGACTGCCCGTCCCATGTCTAGCCAATTCTTGAAGCTAGCCTAGGTCTCAGCAGGGACCATGCCTTTGATATGCAACTATCCAACCCAGATCCAGCCCCCTTCTCTATGCCCCCCAACACCCAACACACAATATTCCTCTGTCTTAATGCCTAGAGCAGTCTCTAGCCCACCAAAATTTTTCAGACTAGCCAGTCTTAAACTGTTTTCTTTGCCCAGTTTTGCCTTTTCCTCAGAAATCCCAATTAAGGCTCTAGCCCCGTCCCTCCCTTGCTCCTGTCCTCTGCATCTTGACACCCTGGTGCTTTTCCACAGAACCCTGCATGGCGTGGCATGTCTCTTATCTCTAGGATCTGTGAGTATAGCAAGCTGTGTTTTCCTCAGTCTCCTCCGCCGTCTCCTTCTGTGCCACACCTGACTGACCACCTCATAAAAGAATGCAGAACAAGTACTTACCAGAGATTTTGACTGACATAAATGGTGTTGTGCTATAAATCTCATTTTGTTTTCTCACTTTTGTTTATCTTATTCTACATTTTCATTTTTTTTTATTAACTCATGTAACTAGGGATTCTAACGCTTTGCTTCTTACTGTGGCATAGTAGTTGTTTTTTTTTAAGATTTTTATTTATTTATTTGACACAGAGAGAGAGAGAGAGAGATCACAAGTAGGCAGAGAGAGAGGGGAAGCAGGCTCCCCGCCAAGCAGAGAGCCTGATGTGGGACTCGATCCCAGGACCCTAAGATCATGACCTGAGCCGAAGGCAGAGGCTTAACCCACTGAGTCACCCAGGCGCCCCTGTGGCATAGTAGTTTTTAATGTCACATATGTTTGTATCCATTCCCCTAGGGATGGACATCTAGATTGGGTTTCACATGCCACACGGAACATCTTTGTATGTAATCCTTCATTGGCATCTTTGTAAAAACTGCCCTGGAAATGTGATCAAGTCTTAAGATATCCCACAAAATTTTAGAAAGTAAAAAATGATAATAAATGCAGGAATAGACAGGTGCATGAACAGAGAAACAGACCAATGAAACACATAGAAACCTCAGAAATAGACTCTTGATTATATGGAAACATCATATATGAGCAATGGGGAAATTATGGATTTTTTGATAGATGGTGTTGGGAGAAAAATAGCTCACTAGGTGAAAGAAAATGAGGTGGGATTCTTACTCTATACCATTTTCCTAGTAGATTCCCCATGGAAGACTTATGTGTGGGAAGCTATAAAGCTAATAAAAGGAAGTTTCGGAGAATGTCTTTGTGTCCTGTGGCTAAAGAAAGAGTTCTCAAATAAGATCCCAAAATGAAAAAACAAAACCATAAAGAAAAAAAACTTGATAAATATAACTACAATAAAACTTAGCATTTCTGTTCAATAAAAAATGCAATAGGCACAGTTAATAGGCCAGCAGAAGATAGATATATTTTTTTAAATCATGCACATTGACAATAAAAAAAAATAGTCAAAGAAGATAAATAGCAGTTTGCAGAGGAAAACCCAAATGGCCAAGCAGAATATGAAGAGATGGTTGAAAACAGGACTATAAAGAGATGCTCGAACTCACTTGGAATCAGAAACATGCAAATTAAAGCAAGATACCATTTTGCATCCATCTGAATGGCAGAATATAAGAAGGGAGAATGATACTAAATGTGGGTATTTGCTAGAAAAATGAGAATGAAAACAAATATCTGTTCAGCAAATAAATCCAACAGTGTTTAGAAAAAATAAGTATGTGCATGCCCTATTCTCCCCATACACTGAGGACACTTGGTGAGATTGAATGACTTCCCACAACTCCGAACAACAGAGCAAATAATCTGCAGTTCTCTGACCCGAGAATTTGTAGATGTCATGAAAGTGTTGTCCTTTGTCATATGGGCCAAAAGGTGCGCTCCCCACACCTCTGGGCCAAACTGCGCCGTGCCTGCCAAGTTCATACTGAAGCCCTCACCCCCAGTACTTCAGAATGTGACCTTACCCGCTAACAGCATCTTTAAAGAGGTAGTTAAGTTTAAATGAACCCATTAGGGTAGTTCTAATCCAACATGACAGGTATCCTTCTAAGAAAAAGAAATTTGGACACAAATACACATAGAGGGAGAGGATGTGAAGACAAAGAGAGAAGACAGCCATCTGCACCAGGAACCGACCCCTCTTGCCACGGCACTCATAAGCAACCAAGCAAGCCGACACCTTGTTCTCAAACGTCCAGCCTCCAGAACTGAGGTCATGCATTTCTGGGGTTCAGGCCACCTGATCTATGGTACTTTTTTGTGGCATCTCTGGCTAACTAGTACAGTGTTTCTAAAAGAGGGGATGGGAGAGCCACCGCATAGCCAGGGAGTCGAATGGAGTGGCTCAGAGATGGGTTCTGCATAGACTGGCTGGGGTTCCAGCTTGAGCACTTAAGCTGATTTTGCATAAGTTATTGAGCCCGCTTTACCCCAGCTTCTTCTTCTATAGAGTGGGTTAAAAGTAGTCATTGTTGCTTTGGGGTATGGTGAGAATTCATTAAAAGAATACATGGAATGGGGCGCCTGGTGACTCAGTGGGTTAAAGCCTCTGCTTTCGGCTCAGGTCATGATCCCAGGGTCCTGGGATCAAGCCCCACATCGGGCTCTCTGCTCAGCAGGGACCCTGCTTCCTTCTCTCTCTCTGCCTGCCTCTCTGCCTACTTGTGATCTCTCTCTGTCAAATAAATAAATAAAAATCTTTAAAAAAAAAAAGAATATATGGAAACACCTAGAATAGTTCTTGGCACATCTAAAAACAGAGCAAATATTAATTATTATTATCACAAAGAACTTTGGAGTCAAATGAGACCTGTGTTTGAATCCCAGATCTACTTACCCAGCTACCATTTAATATTCTTTGAGTCTTACTACATCATCTATAAAATGAGAATCATAATGACAACAGTATCATGACTTTTTTTTTTTTTTTAGTATTATTCCTTTTATTCATTAAAAACATTTTTGTTGCCTGGGTCATGGCATTGTGCTAAGTGCTAAAGATACCATGGTGAACAAAACAGACTGTCCTTGAACTTGTGGTACTGCTCTTAGCAAGATCATGACTCACGTTGCTGATCCAGTGGTCAGTCCTCATCTTACTTGGCCTGTCAGCATTTAGCACTGTCCCCTGAGCACTCTTTTCCCCGGAAACAAGTTCTTCACCTGGCTTCAGGACTCACACTTTCCTGTTTACCTTCTACCTCATGGGTTCCCCCTTCTCTGTCTTCTTCCTGCTTCCTGTCTTCTCCCCAGAGAAGTTAATGTTGGAGTGCCTCAGAGAGCAGTCCTTTGTCCTATTCGCCTCTTGTCCTGCACTTAGCCCCTCAGGAATCTCCTCCAGGCTCATGACTGAGACATAGTATTATGCCCTCAAATTTACATCTCCATAACTCTCCCAAAACCCACAGTCATGGATCTGACTGCCTATTGACCTACTTCAGTATATGGTAACCATCTCAAACATGCTCTCAACTGAACTCTCTATCTAACTGCCCCCCTTCCTATGCCTTAGGAAATTCTGTTGAATCAACTTGGAAAATATATCCAGAATCTAACTACTGACCACTATCCCCGACATCTCCTATCTCAGTCTGAGCCACTGTGTTAGTTGGCTCAGGTTGTCATAATAAAATACCATAGATTGGGCAGCTTAAATAATAGGAATTGATTTTTTTTTTTCACAGTCCTGGAGCTGTGAAATCTGAAATCAGGAAGTCTAAAATCATGATGCCAACATGGTCAGGTTCTCGTGTCCACCCTCTTCCCGGCTTGTAGAGGGGTACCTCTTCACTGTGTCTTCACATGATGGACAGAGAACCCTGGTGTCTCTTCCTCTAATAGAAGGCCTCCAATATTTTTGGCTCAGGGCTTCACCTCTGTGACCTCACTTAACCGTAGTTAACTTCTTAAAGGCAGTAGCTCCAATGTGGTCACATGGTAGGGCAATAAGTCTTCCACATATGAATTTTGGGGAGACAAAATTTAGTCCATAGCGGTTACTGTCCTCTCTCCCCTGGATTACTATAAAAGCTTCCTGACCGGTCTCCCTGTTTTGACACCTGCCAGCCTATAGTCTATTCTCAAAATAGCAGTTGGAGCGATCCCTGTAAACTCTAAAGCAGATCTTGCTGTTCCTCGGCTCAAAACTCTCCGTAGGCTCCCACTTGCTCAGCATGAAAGCCAGGGTTTTACAGTGGTTCACAAAGCTCCTCATGATCTAGCTGCCTAACACCTTCAGAACCTCATCTCCTTCACCCTCCTGCTCGCTCCCTCTGCTCCTGCTACTCTGGCCTTTATGCACTTCTGCAGAAATACCAAGAAGCCTCCTATCTCAAACCTTGGGCATAGGCTTTTCCCTCTCCCTACTCCCTCAGCTATCCACAGGGTGCCTTTCCTCGTCTCCTTCAAGTCTTTGTTCATGGAAGCCTATCTTGACCATTCTATTGAAAACTGCAAACAGCACCCTCTCCTTGATCTACTTTCAAGGCCCCTTAATGAAGCAATTCTTTCCACTGTAGCATTTATCACCTTCTAAAAGAGTATATAATTTACTAGGTTAGTATTTTATTGTCTATGATCTGTCCCTTCTCACTAAGTTCCTTGAGGGCAAAGATCTTTGTTTGTTTCATTTTGGGTCCCAAGAACCTAGAAGAGATCCTGGAACATAACAGCAACTCAGTAAGTATTTTTTGAATGACTAATTATTGCAGGTTACTAATTCCTGAACAAACAAGTTCTGTTGCTCACAGACAGATTATGTTCCCAGGTCCACGTAGCTGTTAAGTCCAGGTGACTCAGGATTTTCATCTTGAAAACATAAGATGCATTTACAGCAATGGAATTGTTAAATTCTCGAATTTTAAAAACATGGTATACTTTTACCTTCTTGCTAAAGCACTCCATTGTGCATCTATTGAAAAAAAAAAAAAAAAAAAGAGGGGCACCTGGGTGGCTCAGTCAGTTTAGTGTCTGCCTTCTGCTCTGGTCATGATCCCTGGGGTCCTGGGATCCAGCCCCACATGAAGCCCCACATCAGGGTCCCTGCTTAGCAGGGAACCTGCTTCTTCCTTTATCTCTGCCTGCTGCTCCCCCTGCTTGTGCTCTCGCTCTTCCTGTCTAATAAATAAATATAATCGTTAAAGACAGAAACTTTCATTTGTGTTGAAAATCTGTTGAGATAGACCACAGTTCTTCATGTTCTCTGTAGTTTTGCGGCACGGTGGTAGTTTTGCGGTGGTAGCCGTGGGACCCATACTCTCAGCCTCAACTGAGAGATGATTGCCAAGGGTAATGCAACTTTGAATCTATCCATCATCCAGGAGCTGCAACAGAATTTTCATCAGCTGCCTTTGGCTTTAACCTCACCTTCTCTTGAGTGAACGTTAGTTCAGTGGGCTTCAGACGCTCTGATTTTCTATCCACACACTCAGAATTATTCTATCTTGTCAGTCACCTTTCCTGGATAATCTTCAGTCACATCAGAACTAGATTTTCTATAGGTTGTGTGGTTTATTCTTTTGACCTTCAGAAGCATTCCTGCTCTTGAGAAATATATCCTACAAGAATACATTCGTTGTCGTTTTCTCTCCTCTCTCATTTATGAGAATGTAACTTGGCCTTTCTTTGTATTATAATCTTTCTCTTACTGGCATGATGGGGCCAGTAATGAGAATAATATATCTCAAAGCTACATAAAGATCCAGCAAACTAGCTATAAACTAAATGGCCACAAAACTAAATTACCTTGCTAGATAACTTCCATCTTCTAGTGACAGGGTAAGAGCTGGTATGTTTTTGCTCTACACATAACATTCATAAAATGTGGATGTTTTGAGGCAGAAAGTTCTCAACTAAGTGAGCCTTTATGCATATTTCATGTTGTTTGCAATATCTTATTTCTTGAGCACCAGGAATAACTTTTCTTGTATCACCAGTCTGCCCCTTATGAGCCATAAATGTTTGTTGAAAGAATGAGAGAAAACAGAAGAACCAAAGTCGACGTGTGTACATCCTGAAGCCTTCTTTTTACTCTGTGCGTTCTGAAATATCTCCACTGGGAGGCAGCACATAACTTCAGTAACAGATTTAGGCGGGAAAACTGCTTAAATGATACCATTCAAAATATGATAGTTCCAGGCATTTTCTGGTTACAAATGGAAGAAAGAGATGATATTCTAACTTTCTTAATCTACTAAATTAATGGTTCCAAGGCCAGTTATACATTCAAATATTATTTCTTACTTCAGCTTTCAAACATCTCCGTAATAATGGCAGTGAAAATGTCTGGACATGAATTCTCAATAATAATTAGATACTATTGAGGCTGGTGAGATTTCATTGAAATTACTTCTGTGTCTAACAGTTATGATAAGAAGACAAGCCTTGTATTTATTCGGTGTAATTCAAGGAATGACCAGCAAATACCTTTGTAAGCTGTTTCAGGAGAACTGAATTTCCTTTCATCAAAGAGTAAACATATTCCAACTGCTTAGCTAATTTTCTTTTTGCCTCTTTCCTGCATAATCAGAACACAGGCTGTTGGGCCTGCATGGATGTTTCCAGTGTCAATCAGATACAGTAGAGAAGGGTTCCTTTTGTTATTGTGGACCAACTTCATGCAGCTAGTTCTGCATCCAGGTTAATGGCCACGTCTGTCCTCAGCAGTAGAAGATTTGATTCCAAGTATTACTGAAATTTGCACTGGGTTACAAATTGTTACTCTCCTCCCTAGAATAACATTGGTTGATTTGTTCCTTGTTTTCACCAGTAGTTTCTGCCAGACTTTCAGTTTCCCTGTGTTTACTTTCCATCTACCTTCCTTCCTAAAACTTGACAACTCTCTCGGATACGTTTTGCCAATAGAACCTTATTCCTCCCTAAATGCCAATAAGTTGATGAAACACAGAGAGCAAGAGCATTTTTCACATTTCAAAAATAAGATCACCTACAGCTTTCCCTTTGCAAGGAGATCATCTATCTGTCTAGAAGGATTGTTATTATAAACTATGGGAAGTCTGGTCATAGACACCTGACATGTAGCCACTTGTAATGTTGGACGTACACCCAATAAATGTTTTCTGCTGTGTATACAGCACTGGTAATTAAAATTATAAAGTTGCTTTTTGAGCATCTCACATTTTTATTTGTAAAAATTTCAAAGGGCTTGAGTAAAGTTGTTTATCAAATAGAAAATATATACTGCTTATTTTCCAAGTCAGTATTCTAAACGCTGTCAGTCATTCCCCATTTTCAGTGGGGAATCCTTTTTATTTCTCAATCTTTTTTATTTCAGAATCTTTTTTATTTCTCAAAACTTACCGAGCCCATATTCTGGTTTCAGATTAGCTACCCAGATTGCAAGCACTTCTGATATCTGATCTCTTCCTTCTGTTTCTTTTTCAAGGAATAAATATTTTATTTTTTCTCTTCAGCTCATTGTTTTCTCTTCACTCTTCCTTTTTCCAACCCATCTCATTTTAAGCAGATCTCAGTTTCAAAAAAATATCATAAACAGAGGTTTTTTTTTTTTAAGGTAACAAGTAATTTTCTGTAATTTGCCGTGAAGGTATAGTTTTAGTGGATACATGGTACAGAAAGCAATAGATGAACCAAATGTTTTCCTTTCTGCATGAGAAAGGATGCCAGGTTACAGCAAAATATCTAAAACGCCATTCTCTGAAGCCTTACCTCCTTCCCAAAACCAAGTCCAAGTCTTGTCCTCCGGTACTTGCAACATCCCACTTCCAAGTAGCAAATTCTGTATCAGTTAGAATTTGTAACAGTATTATATAATGCTTCTTATAATATTTTTTTTAACTAGTGATGTAGGGGCGCCTGGGTGGCTCAGTCGGGTAAGCCTCTGCCTTCAGCTCATGTCATGATCTCAGGGTCCTGGGATCAAGCCCTGCATCGGGCTCTCTGCTCAGCAGGGAGCCTGCTTCCCCCTCTTTCTCTGCCTGCCTCTCTGCCTGCTTGTGATCTCTCTCTGTCAAATAAAATCTCTTAAAAAAAATTAGTGACTTAAACAAAATAGAACTGTATTTTTCTCTTATGTAAAAAGTCTGGAGGGAAGCAATTCAGGGACCTAGCCTTCTTCTCTCTTCCCAATGTATAATTTATAAGGTCATCTCAAAACCCAAGATGGCTGCTAAACTCTTGAAGTCATACCCACATACCAGTCATCAAGGATATAAACAGGTTGCTCTTGATTGAATTCACTCTTTTGGGGAAACTCTCTCAGGATTTTAACAAAAATTTTCTCTTACATCTCATTGGCTTACAAGCCACGTGGCCACAATAGCACCAAAGAAATCCAAGAATTTGTCTTTAGTGTAGAGAGAAATATTTCCACTCACTTAAGAGTTCTGCTAACAAGGAAGGAAAGAACACTGGAGAGCCAATGGCAGGCAGTCCCCACCACGATGTTTACCCTGGCTTTCTTCACAACAATGATGTTTTAGAAACAGCCTAGATTTCCAGAAGAACAAGAGGATAAATAAAATGTAGTATGTTCATATATTAAATACTGTCTTGATGTTTAAAATATTGATGTAGATTACTATCAACACAGAAAGTTATCCATGATACATTTTCAAGTGAAGGGGAAAAAAAAGCCAAGCATCTATCATATGCTCCCATATGTACAGTCATGTCTAAAAAGATTTTTGTAATGTTAACGGTGGTTAGGTACTAACTGGGATTAGTAATGTTTTGTGTAATTTTACTTTAGTCTTTATACTTTTCTATGTTTTGAACTTTTTATAATGAAGATGCAGCATTTACATGATTACTGTGGAAATGAAAAGGCACGGAACAGAATCCCCTTCGTAAGTTTTGAAAAGTCAGTCTGCAACTCCTTCTGATTGCACACCTCTCTTCAGCCAGTGGGTTTTTTAAACTGCACTTATGACACTTTCCAGTTTCATACTGATAAACACTACTGTACTGATTATCAACTTTTCAGTAACATGAAACAAAGTAATAGTGAGGACTGTTTGTGAAAAAAAAAATCCTTATTTGATTTTTGTCTGAGACTTCCAACTTATGCTACTTTGAGTTTTGTACCAACACTACTTCTCTTTCTATGAATTTTTAACAAGGTGTTCAGTAGAAGAGAAATTGGGTTTTTATTAACACCTGCTGTATATTTGTGCAAGTAAGTTTCAAATTCAGTCATTAATGATTTAGGTGGTGGTTGTCCCTATTTTCTTTCTGTCTGAAATGATCATGTGTGAGACTTTGTTAAGGGAAGGTAAATAGGATGTTTGAAATCTGAGTCTGCCTTTACGACACGTATGGCAGTAAGCCCTTTGCCTCATTCCTTTTATCTCTGAAATGGGTAGAATAACTTGTTTACTAACTTAAGAGAGTCTTGTGAAGGTAAAATGAGATCCTTGCTGGAAAATGTTTTTGCAAAGTGAAAATTAGCACATATAATATCAGGACAGGCTAGTTTAACTTCAGATCAGGGGGCTTTTGCAACGTGGGGTTTTCTGAGCAGAAGCGATCATCTTTTGTGGGTACTGCCCACAACACCTGCTGCCCATGTGGCCAAACAGGTTGGTTGCTACTTCAAAGGGCAGCAGAAAACTGGGGAAAGCAGGTGTTACAAGAATGAGAACTAAATCACTAATCCAGAAATCTATCGTGAAAATGCAGCCATAATTACTTGCATCGATTTCTTGGGTTGGGTGGGTAAACCTTCATTTATTACACAAATTGTATTAAGGATTTTTTTAAACAGATTATCTGTGATTTTCTTAAAATATCATTTGCAAAAAGTTTACTCATTCCAAACAGCTGAAAACTAAGTATTTTAATCTCCTTGCAGAGAAAAAAAAAAATCCCAAAAGATTAAGAACAAATATCTGTCATTTAATTAAGGCAAAAAACATAGCCTGCTTAGAAAAGTGGTCACTCTAAACACACACACATAACCACACACACATACACACATACACGCTATTGTAGTATCTCCTTTGAAATGACATCTGTCTTAACTTCCATTTTCACAGGTGGAGAGACTTGGGGGTAGAGCTGAGACTGCCATTAGTGACAGTTGAATTTCCTCTGACCTAAGGAGAATTAAGTGGTGCTGGAGGGACATTAGGGTCTCCTCTTTGCTTGGGTCTCCTGTTCAGCACCTGGATAAGCTTATATTGCCTTGGTAACCAAGCCAAAACCCTTTCTTAATGTTGAAATGTTGAAAATGCTAATGATTTGCAATAGTTTGGGTGAATTGTCATTTCTCTCACCGTGTAGGTGAGTTTCTTGTTTTTCTTTTTTCTACTAACGGGATTTTGTGTGGTATGTTTAAGAGTGAACTTGTGAACTTTTATGAAGTTTAATAGCATATATAGTTGTTTCCCAGAATTTTAAGCTTCCTCCTATATTCTCCAGTCCCTTTTGTTAGTTTTGTCCACTTTGAGGAGAGAGCCTTTGCATTGTGGTGGAGATGCCTCTGGCAATGGCTTTTAAAACAGACCAACTCATGAACACTTTCTGAATAGTCAGATGCCTTGGGCTTCACTGGGCTGCATTGGGCTTCAACCACTATATGGAGACCTGCTCCAAGTAACTTCTCTAGGTCTTGATTGTTCCCTCTCTAAAATGTTTTAGACTTTAGACATTGGGATATTTGATATGGAGACTTGCTTGAAATATTCTTAGAGAAACTTTACCTTTGTAACATTTTTGCTAAAAGCAACAATGTGTTTTGTTGTTATTATTATTATCATAACTATTGAAATTTGTCTTCTCCCTTGCTTTTAGCTCCAGGAGTACTGTGTGTTATACAGATGAACCTAGCCAGGGTGACGAGGCCTCTCGCCTTACAGTTCAGATGGAAAACACCTATCAGTTGGGTCTGTTATTTTATCATTCATTCCTATTTTAAAATTCTTTTTTTTTTTTAAAGATTTTATTTATTTATCTATTTATTTTGGGTGGTAGGGGCAGAGGAAGAGGGAGCAAGAATCTCAAGTGTACTCTGTGCTGAACACACAGAGCTCATCATGGGGTTCCATCCCATGACCCCAAGAGCATGACCTGAGTGAAATTATCAGTTGGCCACTCAACCAACTGAGCCACCCAGGTGCCCCCTTATTTTAAACTTCTAATCTCACTATTTACTTAAAATAGTATCTGATAACATGGTCTTATCTTCAATATTAGCACAATATAAGGGGTTTCAATTAAGTGATTTGATACTGTTTTAATTTCGTCCTCTGCAAGATTGGGGCCAACACCCATTGCTTAGTTTTCTTTATCAGTGTTTCCTAAATCCCGAGCAAATCACTGGCAGCACTAATGTGTATTGCATAGTACTGGACCAAGAATTTCATTTCTGGGTATTTCTGGATTATCCTTGTACAGTTATTTTATATATGCTCAAGTTAAAGGAAAGATATATGCACTGAAGTTTTATCCAGCAAACCCAACCAATGTTGTTGATAGGTGTGGGGGGGGGGAGACTTCAAAGCCAAAGCAAATGATTTCTGGTCCCTCGTTGACAGAGGTGTTTATCCCTTTCCACTGAGGTTTTGGGTCTTTGAAAACAAAGATCTTTGCACCTGCCCCTATACTCCCAGATGGAGTCCACAGTGAATACATTTTCCCATTCATGTTTTTGCATAGACCAACTTGTTTTCTCTAAATGTGTACCTGCCCGCTATTATCTGCCCACTGTATATAATTACTGCTATATAGAAATTCCACAGAGACTTGCCAATGACCAAAGGAAGGACTCTATGGGCCAGAGTGGTTCCATCTGTAGCCAGTTAACTTCAAGAAAATTATAGACCATCGGTGCATCCCATTAGGCCTTATAGCTGTTCTCTACAGTAATCCCCAAGACTACATGGATTACAAGGTTCTGTAATTAGTCAGTCTCCTGGTATTCTCACCGTGCCTGGGGTAGACAACTAATATTCCTGCCATCCAGCATAATTTTCCAATCCTTCTGGTAACCTTACCCAGTTTCCTTTGGAGAACCCCACTGCTGCCATCAGTACCACTTTTGGTCCATAACAATCTGCTAAAGCCGACACTAGCTTCAAAGATACAACAGTGACTAATTCTGGGATAGCATATGACCCTTTGATAGGTCAAGCCAATCAAAGCCTTTGAGATTCAACATAGACAATGTTGTTGGGGCTGTTGAAGAAGCCAATTAGGTTCTGAAAGTTGAAAGAAGTATGGCTATGTGAGCTTTTGCCATTCTGCCCCAACACATGAAGCCTGAGACCGGGAGAAAACCAAATCCTAACATCATTATTTGAGTCCTAAATTCAGCTATCTGTTCTTAGACTTTTCATTAGGCAAGCTAGGTTTGGGTCAGGTATTCCTCCACTTGTAACTAAAAGATCTTAACCATTCGATGCCTATGACATTGGGCTCTACACGCTGAAATGGTTTGAATTAGATTTTGACAAGATAAAAGATTTGAACTATGAAGTCCTGTGTTTCTTCTTCATAAGGATATATTTTCATAACATATTTCCTTTAGTAAACAAACTAAATCATCTTATCAATTTTAGAAGTACTGAGTGTTGAACCAAGTCAGAAAAGTAATGTTAGAAATAGCTTAGTATAAAGTTATTTCCCATATTTTCTTACAAAAAGTCATGTGAATTATTCCTTTAGGATCAAAGTCTTTCATGCTTAACAATTCATTTCTTAACCATTCAACTAGCTGTCTTGTTAATACTCAGACAAAAATGTATTTCCAATGCTACTTGTTTCTGAGTTTATTTTGCATCTGAGAGGTACTCTGTGGACCTTTGGTAAAGATTTTCTCTCATATCTACACAACACAATACTTCCCAAAAGAGTATTATGTGTGGGGAACCTGTCAATCATTAGCATTACTGTGTTTAATTTTTCACAGTCTATCCAATAATATTTGCATCATCTAAACACATTTTAAATGCTTAGTATTTTTGTCCTCCCTTTATCTGAGTAATTATAGCCGGAATGAGATGAAAGCATAAGTATAATTAACGAAAGAAAAAAGGGAATGGAAAAATCAAAGCATATTTCTTGTAATAAAACACCATTTAAATTTTCTCATTAATTAGAAGTATCTGATTCTTTTAAAACACTGACTGTAAGCAGGAGATCAGCGGTGGCTATATTTTTGTTGTCACATCGAGACAGCCTGCCTGAAAATGTAAACAACATAACAAAAAGTAGAACCTGAAGATGGAGAGAGAGAGAAAGAGAGACATCATTTGAGCTCAGCTTCCTTGGGGTGATCAGGCCCTGTCATCAGATGCTCTCATGGACAGAAACCGTCACGCTCTCTCCCCTGACTCCCCTCTACCGGCTAGGGTCCTTCCTGACTGTGGAGGTCTCACTGCCTCCCTACTTACACCGTCGCCCGATCTTGCTGCCTTCTCTGCAACATCTCCTCCCTCAACATGACGTAGCAAGGATAACAACCACACTAATAATAATACCTCAAGAGTAGGGGGGGTTAGTGCATGGCAGGCACTATTCTAAAAGTTTTAAATATTTAAACTCATTTAATCCTAATAAAAAACAGTGCATGAGAATTCTTATTATTACCGCAATTTGGGGAAGCTGACACACAGACATATTAAATAACCAAATTTTTATCTTTTCTGCCTTAAATATATTTTTGTAACAAGTGTTTCTTTCTTTCTTTTTTCTTTTCTTTTCTTTTGTTTTCCTTTCCTTTATTTTTTTTCATTCCAACCTTTCTTCAGATCTTTGCTTTTCAATTTCTAAAAATATTTTTCCCTTAAAAAAAAAATCCATTCAAAAAAAGAAAGAAAAGGAAAAGAAAAAACTTTTGCCATTCCCATTAGTTGAATCTGAAGGTAGATTAGGGAGATCATTTGGGAAGGCAAAAGCTGAACATCCACGCTTTCTTTGTCTTTGCAGCTCAGCGTCCCAGCCTGAGCAAGGCAAGGGATAATTCTGGCTGCATAGGGGAGAGGTCACAAAACAATGACAAAAGAAAATGAGAAAAGAAAAGTCCATGATGATATTTCAAAATAGATCTAGTTAATGAGATTTAAAAAAACAAAAAACAAAAAACACACACACAAAGCCCAGGGCAGAAAGGAAATTGGTACAGCTAGACAGTAGGAGCTACTGGAAACAGGAACTCGGGGACAACCAGGATTCTGTCTTTCCAGCACAAAGCTGGGTGTAGGCCTCCTTTTCTCACCGTGGCCTGCCTTCCTCTCCATGGTGAGAGTCATGGCCTTCTACAGTTCCTCAGGATCACATGTGATAACTTTTGTCACCAGAAAGAGGTTGGCTTTTTTCCCCCCCTAGTTCCAGTTTAAAATCAAAATTCTGAGAAAGGATTCTAATTGGCCTGGCTTGGGCCATCTACCATAACCTGGACTTAGGCTCAAGGAGGTGATAACAGATTCTAAAGAATTATCTGGTTAGAGTTGAAAAACTCTCATCTTCCTAGGAGGCAAGAGGCCGTCCCCAGATATCTGCATTGAGGGAATTTACTGTTGGCTGAAGGAAATGATGTATACAAGTTACTCTAATATGTGGCCAAATTAAGTTCCATGTGAGTGGTGTAGGTCAAGGTATATGCAATATGCGTGCTGGGTAGGAGGGAGTGAACAACAGAAAGGTATAGTTAGAATATACATAACCTATTTAATTTAGTCCAAGCCAGGAATATCATCTGTAAATTTCTTGCATAGGGGAAGGGAGGGAAAAATGAAACAAGATGAAACCAGAGAGGGAGAGAAACTATAAAAGACTCTTAATCTCAGGAAACAAACTGAGGGTTGCTGGAGGGGAGGAGGGTCAGAGGGATGGGGTGACTGCGTGATGGACATTGGGGAGGGTACGTGTTATGGGGAGTGCTGTGAGTTGTGTAAGATTGATGATTCACAGACCTGAACCCCTGAAACAAATTATACATTAAATGTTAATTAAAAAAACCTCCTTGAATAGAATGGGAAACCACTCTCAAATTTAGCTTTGTTTCATTCAAGAATGCAGATGGAAATGTAAAAGATCCACAGAGGCTTGTAGGTGCCTAGGAACTTGCCCACATGGGCTGGTGCCCTATTTCTGACCCCATGAGATGGGAGCAGTCAGGACCAGCCTAGAGTTGTAAATCTACAAGTCTACCATGTTTGTAACCGCTTGTCTGTCCTATAGAACACAGATTCCTACTAACTAAATATTGGAGTTAATCCTCATACTCATTGTATCAGGTGACTCTCGCTTTAACCAATCCAGACGCATTCCCCCAGGATGATTTAACTGAACAATTCCCATATAATCATCAAAATACAAATACTATGTATTGAGCCCCAGGAGGTTGACCTAACTCAATTACAGCCCCAGGCTGTAGCCTTCCAGTTAAGTCTGGCCAGTGGAAAACTTCAGTGGAAAGTCAGAGTGGGAAGGAGAGTGAGCTGGGGTCTTTATTTCCCCCAAGCCCTGACTGTGGGTTCATCTCACGCTCTTTGCATCCATCAGTGGAAGGGCATAGCTGCCCTCAAGGGAGCGCTCTCCATGTGCCTCTAACGGATCTAGTAAGAGTTCCCTTCTCAGACCCCTCAAGCCTGGGTTAGGATGGGGTGACACCCTCAGTGTCACTAGTCAAGGGACACTGCACTATCCTTTGGTCCAGTTTCCAGCTTGGAACTTCTTAAGGAGTCTCTTTAGTAAATCCTCCAGGAGTTGTCCTACTTTTAGTGTGCCATATGTGTCTTGAGACCCTGATACAGTCATTGAAAATAAACAATAAACAATACTAATGACTAGTAAAATAGAATTGAATATAATTCTGGATGTCATTCCTTTATCTATATCAATTCAGCAACTAATGACGGAGCCACTATACGCCAGGCTCCGGGCACATGTGCATGTCATGCAATGGCAGAGAGATGATGAGGTTAATACTCCCAGGAGGGACAGGGAAGATTCCTGGGATGCAGAATAAAGAAGATCCATCTGAAGCCTCTGCTGTGAACATGGACTAAATGTGGTTAAGAATATAAGCTCTAGTCAGATAAAACAGGAAGTACCTCCCAGCTCTGCCACTGTGTGATTCTGGGCAAGTTACTGAATGTATTTAAACCTCTGTTTTCCCGTGTGTGAAATGGAGATAACAGTAAAATTCACCCCAATGATTTATTGCAAGATTATGTAAGGTAATAAATATATACTTATCACAGTACATGATATGTAAAATATGCTCAATGAAAGTAGTTATTATCTGTACTATGATTATTACCTATACAATGTTTACTTCTATTTAAATTCAGAAATCACACATTAAATCTTTCTTCTGCCTTTTGCATTGTATTAGACTCTGCAGAGGAAAAATCTGATCTAGCTTACCATTTCACTGGGGAGAAAGGCAGAAATGCTTTAGCTATTGTCAGGTGGATTTGGAGCAGTGGGGACCCAGAGAATTGGGGGTACTGAAAAGAAGGGATGATTTTTTTTTTTTTTTTACCTGAGGAGAAGAAGGTGGCAGCCTGGAGAAGACATTTCAGCTGACCTTGAAACGTGAGTGGATATTTTTCAGATGAACCAGATAGGGAAGGCCATCCCCCTTAAAAAGAGGGGCAAGAACAAATGTTCGCAAGCGTCCCTTGAAAGACAGATGAAGTTCAAGAGACTGGAGCAGCCACAGAGAGGGCTATGGTGGGGGGCAAAGAGGTTAGAGGCGCTGGACCTTAGACTTTGCTACAGGAAATGTCATAGCCAGATCTGGGTTTTAGAGCGACCCCTCCAGTTGTAGTGTGGTATACATACATTGGAGAAAAAAGCTGGGGTTATAAGACCTGGGGGTCAGTTAGAAAGATGTTGAGACTTTAAAGTAAGTCATTAATAGTGGGAACTGGGAAGGAGGATACTTTCAATATCAAATCTCAACGGTATTGACCACACTCTTTAGGTAGTCTAAGAAATGGCACAGTGTGTTTTCTTCTGGTCCTTTGCCAGAGAACCTGTCTGGAAGCCTAGTTAAGACCATTTTTTCCTTAAATAGAGGCCACCCAGAAGATGAAATGTCTCTCCATGATTCAGTACTCTTTTGATTAGATGACGGGTGGGCGGAGAACATTTGAAATCACTTAGAAATTTCATCTGTATTTGCAGGTCCCACCCAACATTTTCCTGTGGTCATTGTCAATCAAATCCTGAAAGATGTGTTAACTAACTATCTGCAAGAAGAGCAATATGAACCAGAACTCTGTAGACAGATGGCTAAAACAATTTCTGAGGTATATATGTGATTTTCCCGGGGTTAATTAGAATATTGTTAAGAGGACAACTGCTTACTTTTTGATGAAGGCAATTAATTTGCAGTAGCAGTAAAAATGCTTATTTATATTTTATGAAAATATTTACGGGGTCATATTCTGTGTGTGTGTGTGTGTGTGTGTGTAAAAAGCCTTTGCCTAATACAACTATTATGTGTATCATTTTGCATGTATTTTGTTTAAAAAATGTTTACAAATGCCCATTTATTAAAAAATTTATTGCCAGGGCACCTGGGTGGCTCAGTGGGTTAAAGCCTCTGCCTTCGGCTCAGGTCATGATCCCAGGGTCCTGGGATCGAGCCCCACATTGGGCTCTCTGCTCAGCAGGGAGCTTGCTTCTCCCTCTCTCTCGGCCTGCCTCTCCGCCTACTTGTGATGTCTGTCTGTCAAATAAATAAATAAAATCTTAGGAAGAAAAAAAATTTATTGCCAAAGATATATTTTAGTGATCATTTTCTCTTGTTCAGGCTAGTTTCCCTGAGTGCCATCGAATACAGATATTGTGGTTTTTAAATACATTTCTATTTTTATCAACTAAAGTGCTGGCACTCCATTAGGTTTTCTTTACTTTCCTCTTTATAACAAGCTCTTTAATAAACATTCATGGTTAGTCCTATTACAGGAGACTCCAGACGTGTGCTCCCTTAATTAGACGTAAACAAGGTGGTATAACTCTCACGCCAACATTCTTTGAAGGGAAGCCGTCTTAACATAGATTTTCAAAGAATGTAATAAATCCTTTAAATCCTGTTCTCTGGATTACAGTTTCTTCATGTGTCTTAGAAAATGTAGATTTATTGCTGGTGCTCTAATTTTGTCTCTAAATGTCCTATCTCAGGAGAACGGTGCTTAAAGGAAATCATAGTGAAGTTTCTACAACAGTTACTAAAAATCCTAAATCCAGCATATTTATGACACATCATGTGATTTTCCTAAATCCACCATATTTATGACAAAGATAAAGCCTCCTAAGTTTCAGAGTGACTAAGTAAGGACCTTTTTTTGCTGTTCTTCTTTCAATTTCTAGGTTATTAAAACCCAGGTCAAGGACCTGATGATTCCACGGTACAAGCTAATTGTAATTGTTCACATCGGACAACGGAAAAGTGAGAGCATTCTTATTGGAAGCAGGTGCCTCTGGGATCCTAAAAGTGACACCTTTTCATCTTCTGTTTTCAGAAATTCTTCTCTCTTTGCTCTTGCAAGCGTCTATGCAGTTTACTTCGAGTGACTGAAAATAAATCCGTTCTTACTTTTTAAAATCAAAATAGACCATATCTATGTACACGAAAGCTTTACTGCCCAAAAGTTTGAGAAAGAAACAACACTAATATTTCAAACAATTGGAATTTTTGGACTTTTTTATGCTCCTCTAAGAACTGAGGGAGGGAAGGGAGGCAAGGAAAGACTCTTGTTTATCCAGAGGAGGAACTAAGTCTTGGTTCTGCTGGATTGTTCCTCATAAACATGGATTCTTACTTTTGGTACTAATTATTTTAATTGCTCTTTGTAGCGAGAATTAAAATTCCCTGTGTTGTTTTTGATGAAGAGAAGTTAAAGACAAACAAACATGGCTATATACCCTGACCAATAAAGGGCAGAAGAATATTCAACATAGTATACAAATGATACACGTGAATGTGTCTCAGTGCTGCATATAAAAAAATACTGGTTTTCATTTCATGCTTAATAAATTGAGCAGCATTCATTAACTGCAATTATTGTTACATGTACCTGACAGTTGAAACTGCTGAGGTAGAATTAATGATTTCATAACAATTATCGTCGTCCCACGGGGCTGCTCTAGCTAAAACTAGAAGCTCTTGTGGGTTGCCTGCACTTTACAAAACTGTGGGAGAACTGAATGTCGGCTCTCCAGTAATGGAAACTATAAAGCGAACAAAGGCTTTTAGGGCACTGCAGTAGACATTGCCGTATTAAATATACATGATGTTTAATAGGAAATGTATCTGTAACACTTAAAATCATCTATTGGAAAGAGACACCGCTTTTAAATAAACACTCTTTAAATAGGTTTTCCTTGGCTAACAAACTTTTTACATTAAATATATAGCTGGCAGCTTAACAAATAAAACATGTGTATTTACTATTTTGTTCCTATGAATTTAGTGCAAAAGTGACCCAGTGCAGCTTTGAATGGATGGCGCTAAAATTTACAGGGGGCTGAAATAGCTTATTCTTCTGCCGGTTAATGTAGCTTGTCCCATGGATCATTTATTTTTACAGAGCTTTCAACCCTTTGTGTGCATATGAAATGATGCTGAGACGTTGTTCCCGGATGGTGAGTGAACTGCCCAGAGGACATTTGTTAGTCAAAGACCAATTGTACACATGTGGAGAAAATTAGAAACGCTGTAGTCTTAAGAGAAAAAACTGATGTGTCATTCATGTCGAAAAGAATTTAACAAATAGGAAAATGGTCAATGTTTTATAGCTTTAAAATGTATTGATGTCTTATTTTCCCCCAAAAGAATCTGTACTAAAAAAAAAAAAAAAAATGTATACTTTAAAAATCCCTTTCCTTCTATTTGTTCTGACTTTTAAGGTAACTTTTCAAAATGAATTAGTCAATTTTCATTATTTTTTTCTGTTACTGCCTTATTGGGAATATGTGTAATAATTCATCACAACCAATATTTGTCCATCTCCATAGGCCACTTTTGAATCTGGATTAGATCATAAAGAGAGTAAGTAAATGAGCTGCATATTTTCATTACACATTTGTGAGGATCTCCCGTCTTGGAGCAGTAGAAGGGGCAATCCTACTGCAATTTCACATGAGTAAATCAGAATGAAGAAAATTGCTTAGTAGATAGAATGTCCACTACAAAAACGGCTTTATTTTTTTAGAGTCCTAACGTCTCATCCATGAGATAATTTCTTACCATCTGTCCTAGGCTGTGTTAGGATCAAAACCTTAAAACATGAAAGTACTTAAAAAGCAAAAAAGAGTTAGTTAAACAGCATATTGCCATGTACTATAATTCAGTCAATGATGAAATCTAGAAATTATATAGCAGCATAAGAATATACAATAAAAACCCACTAATTGCGACTAACTTGGAAGAGTGCTGGTTATCACAAAAAGCCTGATGACAGGAAGCTTTGATGGTTGCATTAGCTAACACCATGGTGGTAATCATATGTAAAATACAAATGTATCATGTCAACACATTGTATACCTTAAACTTACACCATGTCAATTGTATCTCAGTTTTAAAAATAAAGCCTTTTTTTTTTAAAGAAATGACACTGTAAATTTGAGGGAATTGTTTTACTTTGAGACACCCTGAACTTTCCTAGTATTTTGCCTTCCCAATTGGTGTTCATCCTAAAGTGACGTCCTCCTTCCCAGACCTGCCGTGCCCACCCCCACCGCAGAACCCTCACTCATGCTTTTCCCTACTCAGAACACCCCTTTTCACTTAAAGCAACTTTCTTCCCTTTTCAGAATCAAACTCTAGTCTTGTCTTTTCTCTAAATCCTTCTCCATCCATTCTTTCCCTCCTCTTCTCTCTCTGCTTTCATCTCTCATAGTTGGGCTCCTGATTGTTCTCTAGGTCATTTGTGAATAATAATTTTGTTTTCCTTACTAGACTGAAAGCATCTTGAGTTCATGGACCACATATCCTGACAGCACCAAACAATAAAACTGAACACATTTTAACTTTCAAGTAAGATCACAGGCACTGATTGCCCTCTGCTACCTAGTTACCAACAAGAAAGATAATAGTAACACAGTGTTTAACTCTAGAGGAGCCGGGATGCTATAGGGATGATAAGTACACAAGTGACCACAGTATAGGCTAGAATATGTTTTCATAAGAAAAGTCCAGAATATCTTTATCTGCTCAAGGGAATTGGGCACAGCTTCTGAAGGAAGTAGCACTTCCTTGGGCTCTGAAGTTGCTAAGTAGAATTTCAACAGACAGAGGTGTTCAGAGTACAGGAAGAAGTCTAGACTGGATAAAACACAGTGTTCATGAAGATAAGTGGTTAGAACGCAGACTGGAAGGGTCCATGGATGGTAACCTGAATGTCTGGGCAGGAAAGCTACACTTGAGTAGTCACTGAAGGCTTTTCATTCAGCTCCTCAGGTATGAGCAGTGACCCTTTAAGAAGACGAATCTGTCAGTAAAAAGCAGGAAGACCACCCAGGAGACGGGAGAGATGATGAGAAGCTGAACTGAGTGAAATGGAAAGGAGAGGACAGTTGAATGGGACGGTTTAGGGACAGTCTTCATGATGAGGCAAATCAGAAGGAGGAATCCCAGGTGACCAAGAGGCTCTGGATGTTTTCAGTCTCAGGTCTGAGTCCTGCTGTCCTAGTCACTAGTTAAGTAAGTGACCTTAAGTAAATGACATAACTCACTTAAGCCAAAGCTTCCTCATTTTAAAGCAAAGCAGTGATAAAGCTGGTATCCACCTCACAGAGTTTTTTAGACCGAGGCAGAAGGTGGTGAAGAGGGCAGCTATCAGAGCCAGCCCCATGAAGCCCAACAGTGGCTCTCAGCAAGGGGCTTGGAGGGGCCGCCTTGCTTGCTAAAAACAAGCAATAGTACATGTTTACTAAGTGCTTATCAGATGGGAAGCCCTCAATCAATAGTAGCTCCCATGATTGTAGTTGAAAGTTTTGAGTCTGGGCAACTACATCAATGGTCCTGGTAGCAAAAATAAAGGAGCCAGCAAGGAAGAATTTGAGGACTAAAACACCAAACTTGATTTTTCACTTGTTGAATTTAAGTTAATAACGGGCCGTTCAGATGGAAATAGCCTGAGGCAGCTGAAAAAGTGGGACTGGAGCTGAGCTACATCAAGATGAGAGATTTGGACTTGGCAGTCATCCAAATTGAAACCTAACATCTTCCTCCTGCTTTATAAAATTTTCATTACGGTGGCAGCATCAAGTATAGTGAGTACTAATAGCAAATTACTGAAAATTCAGTTAACTCTGGGAATATCAGCACGAAAACCTCCCCCAGAATCAATACGAAAATTTCCCCCCAAACCAAAATTAAATGAAGCTTCTATTTCTTTATATCTTGGTTATAAAAAAATCTCTGTATCATCCATTTCTGTTGCCAGATATCATAAGAAATAAATACATCAGCATCTCAAAAACACATTGGTATCCTGAATGGAAATATCAGTGCTGTTGTCTTTTGTCATTGTAAACAGAATGACTTTAAAGAAAACGTAATAGGAGGACCCTACAACAGAGTTCAATAGATTATGTGTTGGGAAATTAAGCGCTATTTCAGCTCACTGATTAAAAAAAAAAAATGTTGGGAATTATCCAGTATAGAGGATGATTTAAAAAACAACAGTTAAGAAATTAGAGCTTTTAAATGTAGCATTTTAGAGAACGAACCCTTACTTTGTTGAACAACCTGTCTTTCTAGATATTATTCAACCATTGCATTAAGAAAAACTCAATATTAAATAGTTATTGGTCATTTACTATGCTTTTTTTTCCTCAAAATTCTTAAGGAAGTGACCACTCCCGACGCCTCTGCGGCTTCCACTTTTCCCTGCTGCTATCTGTTCACATGCCCACTGCCGTGATGCTCTTGCAAACAGCGGGAAGTAGTGCTCTAGGCCAAATCTGCCAAGGGTTTCTTTGGCCCCATTCTACCTCAGCTCTCTTTTGAATTCATTTCTTTTGAGCAGCAATGTGATGTAGTTGTTTTTTGTTTGAAGTTATTTTTTTGTTGTCATTGCTTTGTTTTGCTTTATTTTGTTTTGTTTTTTAAGCACAGATTTGAAGACATACACTCATTTTAGCTTCCAACATTTCCTAGCCGTGCAACTTTGGGCAAAGTGGCTAATGTCCTGAGCTTCAGTTTTCTCAAAGGTAAAAATGATTATAATAATGATCATTGCTTGTTATTAATCAGTGATCAATGACCACTGCTCATGTTCTTGCCCTGGAGACAGAGAGAGAATATACATGTAAAATGTCTGACCCATCATTGACCTTTACTCTGGACATCCAGTTTCTTTCTGCAGATCTTGTTTTCGTAAAGAATTTCTGCTCACCACTATAAAGTAATACCCTAGATTACTTGGTTCCTTTCAGTTCAAAGTTCTAATCGTCTGCTACTGCCATCTTTGAATGTCAAAAATCTTTTCCTCAAGTCCACATTTATTATAAAATCTTATTCATCCCCAAATTTAGCTTCTTTTTGCTAATCTCTCCCTGTTTTCATACTTTCAATCAGATGTCTTGCCTTCACTTCAGTACTTTCCTAGTTTCCTAGTTTCTCTTAATGTTTTTACTTATTGCTACTTATTTTTTCCTGTCTTGTGTCCATTTGAACTTACATGTTTTCTTCCTTTCTTCACATGCATGAACATAGAACACTACCATAAGGTTTTGCTGATGCTTAAATATATTAAGTATCTGATTAAAGTTTCCTGTAATTTCTCCTCAGTTTCTTTCATCACGAGTTTAACTACAGTACACAACACCCCCCCTCCACCCTTGTGCAGGACATAACTTGAAACTTGTGGTTCTCCACCCACCCACGAGGCTATTTCCCTACTTAGCAAGGCAGGAAACCAGTATAACCAGTATGGGAAGCATTAAGTTTCACTTTCCATTTGTAATCGAAAAAGGAAAACTGTTGCTTCTCACAGACAGCAATGAGGATGGATCATCTAACTGTCGAAAGGACAAAATACCCAGCCTGATTTGTGCAGGGGGTGCTGGGAAATCACTTTCAAAATTCATATGAGAAATATTAAAACTTCGAGAGCCACTATTTCATTTGAAACTAAGGAAAAATAAACCATATGTTGTTAGTTAATCATAAAAATGCATTATCTTTATATTTTTTCTTTAAGAAAATTTATTCTATATCAAGAACTTTACTTTGGTAGGAGAGCTAAAAAATTAAAACCACAGATAAGTTGCTTATTTGCATCCCAGTTCATAAGCACAAGTAAAAGCCTTCTAAGGACCCACTCTTGAGAGCTGGGTTGACGTGAGGAAAATTAGACAATTAGGAAATATCCTTAAGCATAGGCCAGCAATCAGTAAGGGGCAAGATAGTCAATGTTTTCAGCTTTGAAGACCATATGATCTCCAACATAACTATTTAACTCTGCCATTGAGATAAAAGCAGCTATGGACAGTAAGTTACCAAGTGTTACTGTGGTTCAATAAAAGTTTCTTTATGTAATGAAAGTTTAATTTTACATTTTCCTCAAGTATTATGAAGTTATTTTTCTTTTGACTTGTTTCCAACTATTTAAAAAGTAAAAACCCTTCTAGCAGGTGAGCCATACAAAATCAGATGGTTGGGCATATTTGGCCCATGGGCCATAGTTTGACCACCTGGCTTCTAAAGGGTTCACCTCAGTGGAGAAGAGAACTGGAATCATAATAAAGAAGTTGAGATTTTAATATATCTAGCAGAAAGTGGAAAATAAGCAGCAACAACATAGAAAATGACAATAGCATTTCTAAATTAGTAAGTGAGAAAGGGGGATTAGCCATGCAAACAAAAAAATCAAAATGAATACTAGATTATATAGAATACAATCGAGTATATCATGTCACTCATTAAATATGAATTTGTTTCATTTTCCTATCAAGTTGAATTAACAAAAGCCACAAATAAATAAAAAACACATTCAGTTCCTCTGATAAACAAAATACCAAATTAAATAAATAGAACATAGATTTATTCCAAGAACGCAGAAAAATTTCAACATAAGGAAGGCTATCAAAGTCATTCTTCATCATAACAAGAGAGAAAAATATCATATGCTCAAGTTAAATAGGTATTTGATAAAATTGGGAAGCTATTTATAAGAAAATAAGTTCTTAAGCAATTTGTAATAGAATAACACTCTTGAGATGACCAATATTATATATACATATATAATGTAAAGACTTCTTTATTATTTTATTATTTATTTTTAAAAATATTTTAACCAGCAAACATTATACTGAGCACTGAAATGTTAAAAGTTGCTTCCATTAAAATTAGGAGCATGAAAGAAATGCCTACATTATAACCATTATTAAGAATTCTTCTTGTAGTTACCTTCCCAGTGAGGCCTTCTTTAGCTACCCTGTCTAAAATCCACTCCCCCACTAAGCTTTCCTATCCCCCTTCCATACTTCCTTTTCTCCTCAGTCATTATTTAAAATTTCTCACATTTATGTTTGCCTTCCATTAGAATATACACTGTATTCATCTGTTTCATTCACATTGGTATCCTTAGCATCCACAACAATGTCTCATATTAATCTCAATACTAAATGTTGTATTATGAGTTGTGTAATAAGAATGTGAAGCAATCAGCTTAAATACTTGAAGAGATAAAATTACCTTTTAATTCATAGATAACAATATTGTATACCTAGAAAGCTCAAGAGAGACTAGTAAAGCAGACACTAAACTTAATTCAATAACTGAACAAGGTTGCTGGAGAGAAGATGAATATACAAAATACAAGATTTTTCTTTGTACCATAACAATCTTTTAGAAATGAATATAGAAGAAATTTCTCATTCACAGTGGCAAATAAAAGTGGTAAATAGAAAGGTAACATAAAAAGGTACAAGACCTCCTATCAAAATACCACCAGCATTTTCACAGAGCTAGAATAAACAATTCTAAAATTTGTATGGAAGCAGAAAAGACTCTGAATAACCAAAGTAATGTTGAAAAACAAAACCAAAGCTCGGAGGCATGACAATTCCAGACTTAAGCTGTATTACAAAGCTGTAATCATTAACACAGTATGGTACTGGCACAAAAACAGACACATAGATAGAGAGACACACACAGAATAAGAGCCCAGAAAAAGACCCTCAACTCTATGGTCAACTAATCTTTGACAAAGCAGGAGAAACTATACAATGGAAAAAAAGATTGTCTCTTCAACAAATGGTGTTGGGAAAACTAGACAACCACATGCTGTCCAGAAGAATGAAACTGGACCACTTTCTTACACTATACACAAAAATAATTTCAAAATGGATGAAAGCTTAAGTATGTGACAGGAATCTATCAAAATCCTAGAGAAGAACACAGGCAGCAACCTCTTAGACCTTGGCCACAGCAACCTCTTGCTAGACACATCTCCAGAGGCAAAAGAAACAAAATAAAAAATGAACTACTGGGACTTCATCAAGATAAAACCTTTTGCATGGCAAAAGAAACAATCAACAAAATTAAAAGGCAAACTACAGAATGGGAAACAATATTCACAAATGACATGACATATCAGATAAAGGGCTAGTATCCAAAATCTATAAAGAACTGTGATCAAACTCCACACCCAAAAAAACAAAAATCCAGTCAAAAAATGGGCAGAAGACATGAACAGACATTTCTCCAAACAAGATATACCAATGGGTTATAAACACATGAAAAAAATGTTCCACATCACTCGGTATCAGAGAAATACAAATCAAAACACAATGAAACACCACCTCATACCTGTCAGAATGGCTGAAATTAACAACTCATGAAACAACAGATGTTGGCAAGGATGCGGAGAAAGGGGAGCCCTCCTACACTGTTGGTGGGAATACAAGCTGGGGCAGCCACTCTGGAAAACAGCATGGAGCTTCCTCAAAAAGTTAAAAATAGAACTACCCTATGACCTAGGAGCTGCACTACTAGGTATTTATCTAAATGATACAAAAATAGTAATTCAAAGGGGGCACATGCACACCAATGTTTATGTGGCAATGTCCAAATAGCCAAAATATGAAAAGAATCCAGGTATCCATTGATGGATGAATGGATAAAGAATATGTGGTATGTGTGTACACACACACACACACACACACACACACACACACACACACACACAATGGAATATTACTCAGCCATCAAAAAGAATGAAATCTTACCATTCACAATGACATGGATGAAACTAGAGGATATAATACGTTCTAAGCAAAATAAATCAGTCAGAGAAAGACAAATACCATATGATTTCCCTCATATGGGGAATTTAAGAAACAAAACAAATGAACATGGGGGAAGGGAAGGAAAAATAAATTGAAAACAGAGAGGGAGACAAACTATGGGGGACAAACTGAGGGTTGCTGGAGGGAAGATGAGTGAGGGACCCTTGATGTTATGAGCTCTGGGTGTTATATGTAACTGACGAATCACTAATTTCTACTCCTAACAGTAATAATACACTATATGTTAACTAAGTTGAGCTTAAATTAAAAAATATATTTTAAGTACAAGACCTACATAATTAATATTATGAAAAGATATTAAAAGGAATAAAATACCTATGTTATTATAATAACATTTTGGATAGGAATTCTTAATATCTTAGAATATTTTTCCTGAATTAGTGCAAATGTAATGCAATTCAAATTGTAATTCCAATGAAATTTAGGGGGAAAAATAACACAATTATAAAATCCACATGGGGGGCGCCTGGGTGGCTCAGTGGGTTAAGCCTCTGCCTTCGGCTCGGGTCATGATCTCAGGGTCCTGGGATCGAGTCCCACGTCAGGCTCTCTGCTCAGCAGAGATCCTGCTTCCCCCCATCTCTCTGCCTGCCTCTCTGCCTACTTGTGATTTCTCTCTCTGTGTGTCAAATAAATAAACAAAATCTTTAAAAAAAAAAAAATCCACATGGAAGAATCTGTCTCATGATAGCCACAAAAATTCCCCCCAAAACCTAATCTATAATGATGGACAATTTTTTAAAAAGATATTAAAACTGGGCACCTGGGTGGCTCAGTGGTTTAAGCCTCTGCCTTTGGCTCAGGTCATGATCCCAGGGTTCTGGGATCCAGCCCCGCACTGGGCTCCCTGCTCAGCAGGGAGCCTGCTTCCCACCACCCCTCTCTGCCTGCCTCTCTGCCTACTTGTGATCTCTGTCTTTCAAGTAAATGAATAAAATCTTTAAAAAAGATATTAAAACTTACCATATGATTACTGCAGTTGAAATAACATGTGGCTAATTTAGGATAAACAGAGCAGTGAACAGAATAAAAGCCATATAATAGTTCCAAATATAATGAAAACAACATATGACTAAAGTGACATGAAATTTCCATGAGCAAGTGATGGTTCATTTAATAAATAATGCAGGAAAAATTTTCTGTCAATTTGGAAGAAGATGAAAATCAAGCACCTCACATTATACAAAAATAAATGTAATATGGATTAAATTTAAATGCAAAGGATAGAAAACAATACTATCAGAATAAAATTTAGTAGATTTCTTGTGCAATCTTTCACTAAGGGAGATCTTCCTAAGCAAAGCAGAAAATACAGAAACTATAAAGGAAAAGACAGACACCGGCAAAAGACATCCTAACTGAAGTCAAGACATACCAAAGACTAGGGGAAAATATTTTACTCAAATGACAGTCAAAAAGTATCCTTAATACAAAAAAAGCTTTGAAAATTGATAAGAAAGATATCATAACTATGTAAAAACTGGGCAAACTACATAAACAGAATAATATACAGAAGAGAAAATACAAATGTCCAATAAATATGAAAAGTGATCATAGTCATGATAAGTTCAATAAAACCAAAAATGATATTCAATATTTCACTTTTAAGAATTGTAAATTTTTGCAAGCATAATAATAGTATGGACAGGAGAGGATATAGAGAAATGGGTACTCTCACAAATTTCTAGTGAGAATATGAATTAATACAAAGTTTTTAGATGGTAATCTCTCAATATGTATTTTTTTAATTTAAAATACATATATCAAGATGTTACCAAAATATCTCCAAGACATACTACATACAACCATAACAAGATGTAAGGTAATACGTGTAATCCCTCTTTATGTAAAACAGTATGATGCACAGTAGATATTGTATTAGGTATTATATCAGTAGGTATTATATTCGGCCAACTACTACAAAAAATAAAATCAAACATAAAACAACTCAAAGGTTATTGTTTGCTAAATTGTGGGAAAGTATGAACGATTTTAACAGCTAGCCTTGGAATTTGTTTGTTTTTAAGATTTTATTTATTTATTTGACAGACAGAAATCACAAGTAGACAGAGAGGCAGGTAGAGAGAGAGAGAGAGGAGGAAGCAGGCTCCCTGCTAAGCAGAGACCCCAATGTGGGGCTCAATCCCAGGACCCTGGGATCATGACCTGAGCTGAAGGCAGAGGCTTTAACCCACTGAGCCACCAAGGCGTCCCTACAGTTAGCCTTGGAATTGGCACTATCACTACTACTCACATTCAATTGGCCAGAATTAGTCACATGACTACATGTACCGGCAATGGAGACAGAAATGTCATCTAGCTGTGTGCCCAAGACGAAGAGGAGAAATTTTGGTGGACAGCTAAAAGTCTCTGCTATCGATAATAAATAGGAAGATAGGTAGGTAGGTAGACAGATACACAGATAGGGAGGAAGCTATCTAACTGTATTTGTAACTATACTACATAAATTCAGTATAAACATAATTTGTATTCCTGGCAGAAATTATAAGAAATCTTCAATAGAGGTTATACTATAACTTAGAACCAAATGGAAAAGAATGAATCTTTTGTTTTATTTTATATTTCTCTAGACTGTTTGAATTTCCTAACTTGATACATATATTGCCTCCCCCCCAAAAAAACTGGCCATACAATTTATTCAAGTGAAGAGAGTAGGTCCCATTTTTCCTCTTTGTTTCTCTATGTACTTAAAACATATAGGTACATTATAAATAACTAATAAGTATATATCAAATAAATAGTAACTAATACAAATATACTGAAAAAAATAAACATACTTTTTCCCCTAGAAACTTGATAAGCTATCCCACTGATGTAAGGATACATAAACAAGTCTGTTTAGTGCGTCTTTATTTGTAATGCCAAATACTGCAAACAACTTGAATGCCTATCAATGAAATCTCAAAGCACATGTTATAGAATAGCAACAGTAAAACTTTTTGATCTCAGTACTCTTTACACTCTTGAAAGTTATTAGGAACTTCCAATTTTTGTTTTGTGAGTTGAATTTACCCATATTTATCATCATAGAATTTTTTTTTAAGATTTTATTTATTTATTTGACAGAGATCACAAGTAGGCAGAGAGGCAGGCAGAGAGAGTGGGGGAAAGCAGACTCCCCACTGAGCGGAGAGCCTGATGTGAGAGTCGATCCAGGACCCTGGGATCATGACCTGAGCCTAAGGCAGAGGCTTTAACCCACTGAGCCAGCCAGGCGCCCCATCATTATGGAATTTAAAACAGAAATTTAAACGTATTTATTATCTCATTTAAAAAATAATAAATCTATCATCTGTTAACACAATAACATATTTTATGAAAAATATCTATTTTCTCAAAGCACATAGTGAAAAGAATGGGATTGTTTTATATGTTTGCAAGTCTCTAAAGACTGGCTTTATAAAATACAGCTCAATTCTCATATCAGCGTCTGCATTCAATCTGTTACTGTGCGTTGTGTTAATTGATCTTTATGAGGAAAGTCCAGCCTCACAGAAAATCCAGCCTCATAGAAAATCCAGATATTTGGTTCGAAAAGGGAAGATTCTTTTAGTAGATAACTTTAATTTCATTAATTTAAGATTATTTCAACTTTATTTAATAAAATTATCTTTTCATATAATTTTGATATTTTTTAATAGTATACCACAACTCAACAAGTGGCTGTTTATTAAAGGTTAGTTGCAATGTAGAATTTGAAACTGCCATCAATGAACTGTTTACTGTTAGATTAAAATCTTTATTTTGTACTTTGAATGGATCTTTTACCTACTCATGATTTTGTAATATCATGCATTGATCATTTGGAAAATATTGGTTCACCAAGTTATGCTGATCCCCCAAACGTTGATACATTTCATTACACAATGAGTATCAAAAAATAAAAGTCATTAATATCACCACTGATGCTCATGGTGATGGATAAGTTTTTCAAAATTGCTTGTAAGGTTGAATTTTATCATCAGCAACAAATACTGTCAATTGTTTTCCTTGAAGTGACAAGCTCACATCGTTCATTTTCATATCTTTTCTCATTTAATTTCAAATACCTGAGTCTGAATAACTACAGTTTTTCAGTCTGTCTTTAAAAAAAAAAAGAGAGAGAGAGAGAGAAGAAAAGTGCTTCCTGGCAAAAGCAGCTAGTTTTAAGCTCACAACTCAATATGTAAGTGCTTTACCGTGAGACAACCATCACACTCCAGTATGTTCCAAAAGCACTTCCTACAGTCTTTCCATTTCACCACCCACCCTATTGAAAAGGCATGTACTCAAGGACTGAGACTTAATAATTAATTCTTTTTTTTTTTTTAAAGATTTTATTTATTTATTAGAGAGAGAGAGAGAGAGAGAGAGAGCATGAGCACAGGCAGACAGAGTGGTAGGCAGAGGCAGAGGGAGAAGCAAGCTCCCCACTGAGCAAGGAGCCCGATGTGGGACTCGATTCCAGGACGCTGGGATCATGACCTGAGCCGAAGGCAGCCGCTTAACCAACTGAGCCACCCAGGCGTCCCTTAATAATTAATTCTTATCACCTCATCAGTGGACATTCTTTCAGTGACACCAAATAAAATGAACAACAACCCAAAAAAAACCAACAACAACAAACAAAAGAACCCAGGGTAGTTCCCATTTTTATCAGTGTTGCTCCTGGTGGTGAAGAAACATTGACTACCAGTGCAGCTTGAGGTGACTGGCCTTGATTCATGCTAAGCAGCCTAAATTTGAGTCCAGTAATACCATCTCCTTAGCTGTATGTGGCTTAGGACATGTTTACCTAATTCCACTGAGCCTTAGTTTCTTTATCTGCAAAACGGTGATCAAGTACTTATCTACTCTCATAGGCTTCCTGCAACAAATACATGAAATAAAATGTTTAAATGCCATGCACAATGTCTTGATGCAGTTTAAGTGCCCAATATGTAGTAGATGGATTGCAAATACAGATTGCGGTATTAACAGGAGCAGACCTCAGATGGACAGACACTCTATTGTTACAACCCACTGGAGAGCTGACTGTCAGGGTTAGAAATGGAAACAGTTTTGTGATTTCCTTATGTTGTCTTTCAATCTGTGAAGACATCCAGTTGTGTCACAAGATTCGGCTATCTGGGTCTCAGTTTAACTTCTAGAATAAGAATACAATGTCTTTTTATCTCTGGGAAAGCAAAACCCAAAGCAGCCCAGACTATAAGAAAGAGCTTATTATTCAAAAGCTTGATGGGTTTTGGCTGTTTGGGGACCTAACTGACACACATATGCCTCCAGCTATCCTCAAGTAGAGGGGCTGCATATTAGGAACCGTTGGTCAAGCCCTTCAAGATATTTTGAGAAAAGTACTTTGTTTAGATTCTTATACTTGACCATGAATCAGTGTTTAAGTTCTCAGTAATAACATACAGCAGCCCAATGGTTAAGAGTGGATAGTTATTTCTAGATGATGAGGTAATGGTTGATTTTTGTTTTCTTTTTACGTTTTTTCTTTTTACATTCTCTTACCAGCATAATCTGTTGACTGTTTTAAAGTTATTTAAAATTTTTTTTAAAGGAGAAAAATCACAGTGAGCTTGGTTTATGGCATTTTTACTGCAACTTTGCACAGCATTTAAAATTTCAAAGGCTTCGTTAAAATTTTAAAAGAACAGTGCATTCACCCTGGCAAAGGGAGAAAATAGACTTCATTGTGGTTTTCACCACTCACCCACAACCTTTAGGAAAGAAAGATTACCTCGCCAAAAGCCATTATTTTAATAACACACTATAAACGTTGTCCTGAGCTGTAAAAAACATGTTAACACACGCTAAACCTCCACCATCGTTGGGTATCAGCGCTGGTCTTAACAAAGAGCCAGCAAATCGGGCATGGAACAGCAGGCAGGGCAGCCCACACTTCCTAAGTCTTGTCTCGACATCACCCAATGCTGCTTTGAGCCCTAAGGTCCTTCAGTGGGCAGCTGTCCATCCAGAAAATTTCCTCCCCTGAGGAATCCACCTCTGCCGGGGTGCGGGGGTGGGGTGAGGTGTCAGGGGAGGCGGGGAGGGGGCTGGTGGGTTGTGCTGTGCTTCCCTCAGAAACAGGCTCATTAGGGGCTGGAGGTCATTTCCTCACTCAGCTGTATGGGAGAGAAAAAAATCAGACTTCCTCAGAGGGCTCTGACAAAGAAGGAAGGTAGCCGCCAAGTTCTATGCCTGGGGAAACGCACTGGATTTTTTAAAGGAAATTGAATCCTATACATCCTTTTCTTGAACTCTTGGTCTGGTTTCCGAAAGATTAGACATTCTGGGGAGAACTCGGTCTTCTCCACCCTCCTCATTTTGTGGAGGAGGAAACATGAGAGCAGAGAGGAGGGATGACACAACCAGTGGCTGGGGGCCAGGGAGTAACTGAGTCAGGGCTCGCCTTGCACCGTACTGGCTTCCTCTGCTCGTTGACCAGCAGCCTCCAAGGTATGTTATGTGCTATAAATTAAAAAAACACACAAACAACAAATAGCCCTGGGTATGCCCTGCAAAGCTGAGCAGTAAGGAAGGAAGTGGAGTTTAAACCTCTATGTCTGAAAACAGAAGTAGTTCCCATTGTTATCGGAGTGTTTTTCCCAAAGTTCTCCCTCAGTGTAACGTGGTTCCAACTTACTTATCAGTACCTTGCCGTCCTGGCAAGCACCAGGAAAACCTACATGAAGGAATGCTGATTAGTAAACCACTAATGGGTCGAAGAAATAATATGTGAGAAAATACTCTGAAAAATGCTCTGTGAAAGATTAAATACACGGTATTATGACGTCAGTGGTGGTAAAAAGAAAGTCTTGCACAGACATCAATTCCACCTCCCCATGTGTTTCATAGATATTCCAAATGTATTCTTTCTAGTGCATTTTGGTTTGCTGACGCAGAGATGGATAAATAATGGTAAGCCTGGTAAATTCGCTTACTCTCTTGAGATTAAAAACCCTTATTGTATCTGTTAACATCTAGTAACTATGAACCTCTCATTATGGGAGTGTTAAGTTCATAATTTTTCAAGAAATTAGACCACCAAAATATGGAAACTGTGGGTCACTTTCTAAAATATTTTTATTTAACAAAGTCATCTGAAACTGCATTGAAACCTTTACAATTATATATGTCGTAGCAACATTTATTATGTAATCACATTTTCCTTTTTTAACTTTTTATTGTAAAACTACAACACTTATGATTAAAATAGTCTTAAATAAATTCTACCTCACACTTTAATATAGGATTAGCAGAAAATTCTAGTCAAACTTCTTGAATTGAAAATGAAGAAATAAATAGTGAAGTCGGTCCCCTCAGTATTTTTGAAACACATTAGGCTCATTCCTACCTTCAACATCCTGTTTAAATAATTCCTACTGAAATTCCCACCAGAATTCCACATCATCCCACTCCTCATAACTCCCCAAACCCTACCGGTCCTTTAGGGCCTCT
Organism: Enhydra lutris kenyoni; assembly: GCF_002288905.1. NCBI lineage: Eukaryota > Metazoa > Chordata > Mammalia > Carnivora > Mustelidae > Enhydra > Enhydra lutris. The sequence goes on from NW_019154093.1 coordinate 34,950,251, forward strand.
ATCAAACACCACTGCCTCTATGGTGCTATCATTTATGACAGTGGTTCACCATCTACTTTTTCCCTGCTGAGGCAAAGTAGAGAACAAAGACCTCAGCTGTGGAAGCCAGATGGACCTGGTTTACTCCCTCGCCACACTACCTACTAACTGGGTAAAAAATTTCGTCCCCAGTAAAATGGCAAGTGGGGGTAATATTACTTACTTCACAGGATGCTTATCAGCAGACTGAATGAAATGTGCACATGAAACTACCTGGCCCTTAATAAGTGCTTAATTACATTTCCTTCCATCCATCCTTATTTAATACCTGCCTGAATTCCAACTTCTTATATTCTATGTTATCTGTGCGTGAAATCACATGCTTCTCTCTAGACCCCATCGCACTGGCCACAGCTGGTGAACTCATCGAAGTACTTACGCAATCAAATGACTTCAAGCTGGAGACTAAAGCAAACGAAGTCCTTCTTTTCTGAACGGTAGCAAGCTTTTTTCCCAGGCCAAATTCAATTTATGTTGATAACTAACCCCTTAAACTGACACAGAAGTGGCTTAGAAGTCTAGAGAAACAGGTGCTAAAAAGAGCCTGGAAAAAAAATAAATGAAAGAGTCACATGAGTTAATGTTACTTTGCTGACTTTGAGGGATCCCTTCCAGGTGCTTCTCCACCTGGAACTAGCACAGATGTAGACGTTGGCTTTTATGAACTCTAGCCCACAGAGCTTCATAGATACCTCACTCTTCACTTCTGAGATGGCAAGTAGGACAGGGAATAGAATTAAAGTCAAAGGGAGCCCTTCATCCCTCAGCCCACAGACCTGAGGATTGAATAAGAATCTGATGTGGAGAATATTGCCAAACAAAGTTTTGAAGTTACTGTCATGCTCTTGTCATTTATGCCAACTTTCCTGACATTTTATTAGTCAGAACCTCGTTTTAACAATATTTGCGAAGCACAAAGGTTACATCATGAAGTTTTGATAATGTGCTTTTATGATTATTGCTAGTTATTCAGTGACTTCTGAACACTTTCACCATTAACTGCAGCTGTGAGAAGACAATAAACAGAATGCTCTCTTGACAACCAGAAAAACACAGGCTTTGAAGGTAGCCAAGAAGGACTTTCAGTGTCAGCCTTGTCAATTACTGAGTAAGATGGGGCAAATTTTAAACCCTTTAAACTCTGATAACCCTATCTCTAGAATGGGAAAACCTATCTCAGAAGAGTGAGTATTGAAGGCCACACTTCTATCAAAGCCATGAGAAAGCTAACTTAAGAACTCAGATTTTCATGTTTGGGTTTCAATCTTCACTTAGAAGATCTAGAATCTCTTTTTTTTTTTAATCATTTTTTTAAGATTATTTATCTATTTGACAGAGAGAGAGAGATCACAAGTAGGCAGAGAGGCAGACAGAAAGAGAGGGGGAAGCAGGCTCCCTGCTGAGCAGAGAGCCTGATTCGGGGCTCGATTCCAGGACCTTGGGATCATGACCCGAGCCGAAGGCAGAGGCTTTAACCCACTGAGCCACCCAGGTGCCCCTAGAAGATCTAGAATCTTAATCAAGATATGAACCTCCCCAAGAATCCTTCTTTGTAAAATTGTGATAGTAACTGCTTCTTAAAGCTAATGAGATAAACGTTTATCTTCTTCTCTCCCCATTGGGGTGGAATAGAAAAGATAACTTTCCTTTAGAACATAGGAGAATTCCTCTGACCAGAATCCTTCTTCTTATCCTCCACCCTATGAATTAGGCATGCAGTTATCAATACATAGTTTTGTAATAGAAAACTGAATACATCACCCTCAAGGAGCGAAATAGTGAAATTTCTCTTCTGGTAAACTTCCTAAAAGTACTCATTTTTACAAAGCTCTTACCTAAACTGGGTTGACGCAGTTTGAGATCTTAAAGAGTTGTTGACCCACTTTGTAGCAAATTGAAAAATAATTTTTTTTTAATTGATTTCTCTTCTGTGATCTCTGGTTAAAAAAAAAAATCCTTTCGGCCTGTGATCAAAATCACATCACCCATACTTCTTGTGACATTGCCATTTTTCTGTATGGAAGCCAGAAAATGGAACAAAATAACCTATGCTCTGAATGAAAGCATTTCTGACTCTGAAAAATAAATATTATTTCAAAGAATTGTTGCTTTCTCAATCTCTCCAGCTGCAGTATGGGGAACTGATTAAGAGGAAGATTTGAGGCAGGAGAAACAAAAAAGACTTTTGCAATAATTTAGATGAGATATGATGTGCTCTAAACTAAGGTTATTGCAGAAAGGATGGGGCAGGTTACAGTACTCAAAACATAGGAGACTTGGTATTGATTAGGTATCAGGAATAAGGAGGCCCCAAAATGGTACTTAGGTCTCTGGCTTGCACAACTGGGAGGTTGGAGGAGAATCATTTGCTAAGCAAGAGACCTAAGGGCCAGGAATGGTTTTGACTACAGACAGAGCGCCTCATCCTTCCCTAGGTCAAAGTTGTGGGTGAATCTGTCATGTATCAACTCCAGAGGGACCTTTGCATGACCAAGTCCTGCACACCCGCAACATCGGCAATTATTTACCCATTTATCACCAACTTCTTCCCTTCTTTGGAGACTCATACTGTGCATCTTGATAACGCCAGGATTAACATAGCACTAGCTGCAGTGGCTTTGGGCTGGGCTTCTGCACAGGCCAGGAGAGAAATATTCAGCCAAGGGATAATCCCTGCCCTGGATGCCAGATCCACTCTGATACCTCTGAATGCTGCTACCAACCTGACTTGATCCCCCTCAGCTCAAAATAGTCTTCTCTTCTGCCAGCTTTGCAGGTCTCATCAGGGCTTACCTTAACTAGGGACACTAATGCAAGGCCAGTGGGACCTGAGCTCAGCCGGTGACCAAATGGAGGCAAGCTAATCAGCTAGGTCAGTTACCCGGTAAAAAGCTAATGCCAATAATAAAAGCCCTAGCTGTGGAGCTTCACCTTCCAAAGCTTTATGATTTGCCATTTGTGAATTGAAAGGTTGAATTGAATTACCTAAGGGCTCCCTTTGAACTTGAAATGCTAAGTCTTGTTATACTTGCCTGATTCCTTTACTCCCAATCCAAAACCTTCCCACAGCTCAGCACTACCTAGAGAATAAAATCCAAACAGCCTGGCATTCAACGCTCTTCACTCAGGCCGCCAGATATCACTGCTTCCAGATAACTCAAGGTCCAACCAGAGAAGATAATCAAAATGAAAATGAATCTTTCCATGTTCTGACCAACAAAAGTTTGTTGCTTGTATCTCTAACTAGAGCACTTAATCCTCTTTATTTGGAGGTTGACGTGACTTTTCCCTTCTCATCTAAACTGCAACTCAGTTTACTGTCTGTGTGGCTTTGAACATGTAATTGTCTTCTCTGAGTTTAGTTTCTTCATCTGTGAGGAGACAATAATCTGCATTTTATGTTGTGAAGATGGAATGAGGTAACATGAGTGAAACACACAGCATCTTATTAGATGTTGAATAAACAACATTGGGGAGGGTATGTGCTCTGGTGAGTGCTGTGAATTGTGTAAGACTGATGATTCACAGACCTGTAGCCCTGAAACAAATAATACATTATATGTTAATAAAATAGTTGATGCACATACCTCCAACACTTTCCTGTATTTAGAAATAGATTTGATCCACATAAAAAAAAAAACTCAATAAATTAACTGTGATACACAAGAGATTAGAAATGCAATTTTTGGTTACAACTAGCTGCTATGGAAGGCTGTGGATCTCAAAACTATCCATAAATTTGCACTGCCCTGGTCTTTTTCTCTCTTTATTCTTTCCTTTCCTTCTTTGTTCCTTTCCTCTTTCCACAAATAAGTTCTAAAAGGCAGCACCTCAGAGTACTATTTCTGAAAGTGTTTTCTTTAGGACATGAGTCTTTCAAGATAGTCTTTGGAAAAAAAAAATCTTATGGCTCCCTTTTTTGGAGATTAATAATGCATATTATAAATAAGACTCAGAGAAGACTTATAATTAAGAAACTTCTTCAATATGTTTAATTCAAAGTTTCCCAAATTTATTGACCCTAGAAAATCTTTCACCATGAAATTGACTAGCATCTGAGTTATTCATAAATTACTAAAGGAGATATATTTCTAGTTCTCTTCTTTTCAAACACATGGTAGGATTCTGTTTTCCTGTTCTTTATAGTTGGTTGTGGCCATGTGATATATTTTGCCAAATAAAAGGTGAGTGAAAATAACATGTGTCACTTGTGTCTAGCATTTCAGGATCGGTGCATGATTCCCCAGTTCTCCCTCTCTCCCATCTTGATGACCAACAGCATTTTGAGAGAATCTGGTCTCTGAGTCAGAGCATTACAGGGCAGGGCCACCTACTCACCTGTAATGAACATATAATGTAAATGAGGAACAAATTCTTTTCATGAGATTTCGGATGCCTGAATGGCTCAGTTCGTTAGGAGTCTGCCTTCAGCCTGGGTCATGATGCCAGAGTCCCAGGATCAAGCCCAACATTGGGTTCCCTGCTCAGCAGAGAGCCTTCTCCCTCTCCCTCTGCTGCTCCCACTGCTTGTGCTTGTTCTCTCCCTCTCTCTGCCAAATATATATATATATATACATATATATATATATTTTAAAGATTTTTATTTATTTATTTGACAGAGATCACAAGTAGGCAGAGAGGCAGACAGAGAGAGAGAGGGAAGCAGGCTCCCCGCTGCCCAGCCACCCAGGCGCCCCATCTGCCAAATATATTTTTAAAAATTTAAAAATAAAACCACTGAGGGGTGCCTGGGTGGCTCAGTGGGTTAAGCCTTTGCCTTCGGCTCAGGTCATGATCTCTGGGTCCTGGGATCAAGCCCGGCATCGGGCTCTCTGCTCAGCGGGGAGCCTGCTTCCCTCTCTCTCTGTCTGCCTCTCTGCCTACTTGTGATCTCTCTTTCTTTGTCAAATAAATAAATAAAATCCTTAAAAACAAATAAATAAATAAAACCACTGAGATTTGGTGATTATTGGTTATGGTAACATACTCCGACTTATCCTGACTAGTATAATTAAAGTCATTTATATCCTATAGATGTAGAGAATGTCCATATGATTCAAGTTTTTAGATCAAAGCAAAGTAAGACCAGTTATTTGGCCTCAACTGGAATTAATTGCCATGGGCTCAATCTGATTGATGATATGAAGATCCACAATTAACAGGAACCAAAATTCTAAGTTAACAACCAAACAATGGATTGAGTAAACGTGTATTTCATCTATAAATTGCTTACGAAGGCATTATAGCTGTGAAAACACCTACTACATGGTGTTAGAACAGGTTGGCGTGAGTTGTAAGTACTGTCTGTGGCATTCGGATGTGAGAAATCAGATCTCCATTCTGCCATTTAACATCTAATGTCCTTAGGAAAGTGTCCTTAATGTCTCTGAATCTCAGATTTTTCAACTGTAAAATCAAGATAATAATACTGACTTCATTAGGGTGGTTGTCAGGATTAAATTATGCAGAGTACTGTCAGAGTCTCTAGCACAAAGGGAACTTTCAATAGATTGATCATTCATGGTAATAATAAGGATTATAGTTCTACCAAATGTTACACTGATCATAGTGGCCTTGGTGTTAGAATGCTAGAGTTTTAAAACTGGTCTTGCGGTTTCCAGCTGAGAGAGTTTGAGAATGCAGTTTAAACTGTAATTTGATTTTCTAATTTGTAATATGGAAAAAATATCACAGGATCAAATGAAGCAATGTTAGTTATAGCACAGATAAATTATAAAGTATACCACATATACTTATTTTATGATAATGATGATTATAAGATCACTTTAGAAATTTGTTACCAAACATTAATTTATTTTTATTCATGCTTATTGCTTCTAGAGGGTGTTTTCCTCAGAGGGTACCACTCTTCATCCAACTATTCCTGGAGTCATTCACAACTCCTCATTTTCCCTCTCTTTTCCCTGATTAAAAACTCCTTCCTGCACACACATCCATTAAATCACCAAGTCTCATAGATTTCTACCTTTTTCTCTGTGACCCACCTATTCCTCTCTATCCTCTCTGCCATGATCTCAGCTCTCACTTAGAGACCGCCACAGCCTTTCAATTGGTCTGATCTTTCATTAAGCCATTGCCCCGCACTGGTGTCAGAATGATCTTTTTAAACATGTGCTTGTATTATTACCCACTTTGAAAACTCTTCAATGGCTTTTCATTTTCCGCAAGCAAAAGTCTGCATTTCCTTACTATGGCCTACAAGACATTTTGGGATGGGCCCGTGTCTACTCATATAGGCTGTCAAACTCTCAGTGGTCTAGCTTTACTGAAAACCATCTGTGGGAAGTCCATGCTTTCCCTCTCTCTCTCTAGGCCTTTGCACCTGCTGTTTTCTTCACCTGAAACCCCCTTTTGCCCCTCTTTAAAAACTCATTAACTTCTAATCCACAAATATCTGCAGAATAGTTATTGAAATATCACTTATTTAGAAAACTTGTTGCATAACTTTATGGCTAAAATTTTTTTACTACTCACTTTAGTAATAGAGCCCTTAAGTGCTCTATCAGTAAGAATTTAAATGAGCAGCTAAAAATGTCCTTAATAATCGTTAGAAAACAGTAATTGATATTTAAAGCTTCATTCTGTATGGACAAAGAAGCTATTTTTTTTTTATGTTGTTGTTATTTTGGGTTTCTAGAAATTTAAAAGCCTAATAAATGATTTGTAAATGCTCAGTAAGTAACTGAAATATATAATAATTCAAAAAATTCAGTAAAATTATATCAGTGAGTTGTGATGTAAGATCCCTAAAATATCCTGGGATACTTTTTCCTTCTTGATGGGATAGCACCATATCTTTTTTTTTATTATTATTATTTTTAAAGATTTCATTTATTTGACACAGAGATAGAGAGTACAAGTAGGCAAAGCAGTAGGCAGAGGGAGGGGGAGAAGCAGGCTCTCCACTGAGCAGGGAGCCCAGTGTGGGGCTCGATCCCAGGACCCTGGGATCATGACCTGAGCCGAAGGCAGGTGCTTAACTGACCAAGCCACCCAGGCACCCTGCACCATATCTTTTAATAGCTGACTTGTTCAAAGAAATACAGACACAGTGATAGTACTTTTTTCATGAGTTGTTCTGGATGCTTACACAAATGTGTCATCAATTTAGAAAGAGCAGTGCTTATTTTGATTTTGATAAGATTCATAACAATGTTTTTTTTTAAAGATTTTATTTATTTGACAGACAGAGATCACAAGTAGGCAGAGAGGCAGGCAGAGAGAGAGGAAGGGAACCAGGCTCCCTGCTGAGTAGAGAGCCCGATGCGGGGCTCGATCCCAGGACCCTGAGATCATGACCTGAGCCGAAGGCAGAGACTTTAACCCACTGAGCCACCCAGGCGCCCCGTAACAATGTTTTATATGTTCCAACTTAATGGCCATGTTCTGCTTTCTATTTAACCCAGGAATTAGTTTCATATAAACTGTTAGCCTTTTAGTTTCACCACCCACTGAGTATGCCAACCCAAGCAAATGAAGGCTAATAGCCTAGTAAATGTTCTATGGATCTGAGGGTAGACTTGAACATTGCAGTAAATCCTGAACAAACCAGACACAAAGCCCAAACGGAACAAATGAGATCATTAGCACAATCTGTGTCTCCTGAAGGAGGAGCGGGGCCTTGCAAGGACTTAGCCAGCTGCAAGGGCAAAGAGGTTCTCAGACCAAGAAGTTTGAATGTGGTCTGGGATAATTAGAAGGAGTAACTACATTGTGCCAGGAATTGTGTTAAGTGCTTTATAGTGGAGGTAATCTGCAACAGTCAGTGGGAGTGCAAACTCAAAAGTAGCAGCAATATTCACCTAAAGAAAGTCATCAAAAATTTGTTTTCAGTTTTTGTCTTGAGGTGGAAAATTGATTTTATGTTGTTACAGAGCAAAGAAAATTATGACCTATGTTTAGCTGATTTTCAAAGCTGATTTTATGTTCTGTTTGATTTTATGATCTGTGTTTTTCACAGTTAAAATGTTTTACCCTCTGTGATGTTAAGATATCTTGTTAGGATATTAAGGAAATCATACTTCAAATATTAAATCATATTTTAACATGGGGTGTGCATGAAGCCAATATTTCTCCCATTAATTAATTCAATCATTCATTCATTCAACAAATATTTGTTGCAATAACCCCTCTGTGGAGGTAGTGTTCTAGGTGTTGGAGATACAGTGATGAACAAAACACGTAGTCCCTTCCCTTAAAGGGCTTACAGTCTAGGGGAGGAGGCAGACTAAGCAAATAATCAGACCAATATTTAGCACAGCAGGTGCAAATCTCAATTCAGAAACTCAGGTGTCCAAGAATGTATATTCTATAATTCAGTTTCTAGTCCTAAGTCTTCATTCTACCCGGGTGGCAGAAACAAACTATGTACACACAAAGTTACTAACAGTCTCTCTCAGATTTCGCTTCCTTCCCTTTCCCAGGACATAAATCTAGCATCTTACTCTCTGCCAAGGCCCTTCTATCAACAAATTGTTGCTTCTTGGTAGGTCATTAATCATCCTCAGCTTCCTGGCTTTTTTGGTTCCAGTGGTCTTTGTTGCTTCTACGTATCACTCACTGGATTTTTCTGAGGCTCATTCCCTCCTAGGTCTTTCTCCTTCCTGAACAACGTTACTCAGAAACAGGACATACGTCCCCTCTGCTCTACGGATTCATTAAAACTCTCTTTTTTCCTCATTCCCCACTTCTTCCAGCTCCACAGAAACTTCACATTTCCCATCATGTTTAAGATACTTGGAGTAAATTTAAACTAGCTGGGTGGCAGTTCCTGTAGAAGGGAGCTCGGGAAAAGCTCTCTTGAGAAGATGAGAAATGGACTGAGATCTGAAGGGAGAGTGATGAGTTAACATGTTGAAGGGGAGCGAGGGATGGGAAGAAGGATGTTCCTAACCGAAGGGATACATGTGGCAAGGTCTGAGGCAGGAAAAAACTGAAAAATTAAGTTATAAGCATCATTATTTAGGGACAAAACCTTAATTATAGAAGAATATACACTCTTGTGCTTTGGTTACGAGAGCTCAATGAACTATATAGATATTAAGCATTTACTGCACACTAGGGGAAAATGTTTAAGAACTGCTCAAAGCCTTGGGCTTGAGTTTAAGCCTGACCAGTTACCAGATGTATGGTCTTTGGTAAATTATATCACCTATTTAAGCCTTAATTATATTACCTGGAAAATTTTATAATAACATCACAACTACTTTCCCTATCTGTCTCATAGGATTGCTGTAAGGGTATAATGAGATAATAGATGTGAACGTGTTCTACAAACTGTACAGAACTTTAACATGTACATTATTACTAGTGTGTTGTTGATAACTAAATCTGTTCACAGTACAATCCAAGATTTTCTTTTGGGGAAACTTTTATTGAGACAAAATGGCAAATACACTTCTCATTTGTAATTTTATGTAACTACACAGAAGTGAACCAAGTGAACACATCTTGATGCACAATTATATTATGAATATAATCTTCCTTCCCCACAACAGTTGCAAGAGCAGCTAACAGCTTACTCACAGGCAATAATGTAAGTTCTATATGAGAGATGCCTGGTAGAGAATGACCAGATAAAGTAATGAATACCCAGCACAAAATAAGACTCTAAAGTGAGGCCAGTCACCACTCTCTCTAGAGACCCCTAATTAGTTCATTAGGGGTGTGTGTGTGTATGTGTGCATGTGTGCATGTGTGTTTGAAGGATAAAATGAGATGGCTAACTGCTTAGCAGAACTCTCATTCAATTCTTAAAATTCTTTCACTGAGGAAAAGCATATTAAACATATTAAAACAACAATGAGATATGACTACACATCTATTAAAATAGCCAAAATTTGGAATATTGACAATACCAAAGCAGGCAAGGATATGGGAAAATAGGAGCTCTCACACATTGAGAGAGGGAATGAAAAATGGTATTCAGCCACTTTGGAAGATAATTTTGAATGGGTTTTGTTTTGTTTCTTTTTTTTTTTTTTTTTTTTTTTGGCAAAACAACATACTCTGCAATCCAATAATCATGCTTCTCAGTATTAACCACAGGAGTTGGAAACTTATGTCCACAAAAAATCCTGCACACAGTTGTTTATGGCAACTTTATTCATAATTGCCAAAATTGGGAAGCAACCAAGATGTCCTTCAGTAGATGAATGACAAACTGTGATATATCCAGACAATGGAATATCAATAAACACTAAAAAGGAATGAGCTATAAAGCCGTGAACAGACATGGAAGAACCTTAAATTCATATTACTAAGTGAAAAGGGTCAATCTGAAAAGGCTATAGACACTATGATTCCAATTATATGACATTCTGGAAAAGGTAAGACCATTGAGACAGTAAAAGATCTGTGATTGCTGGATTGGGGAGTGAAGGAAAAAATAGAGCACCGAGGATTTTTAGGGCAGTGAAAATGCTCTATATAATACTATAATTTGGGTATATGTTATTATACATTTGTCCAAACCCACAGAATATACAAAGTTAAGGGTGAACCATTATGTAAACTATGGACTTTGGGTGGGGGCAAGGAGTATAAGGGAAATCTCTTGTACCATCCTTTTGATTTTGTTATAAACCTAAAACAGCCCAAAAATCCTAAATTTTTAGAAAACTTTTATGGGATAGAGTTTACTAGTGAGAATCCAAAGCCAACCCAGAAAGCCAGCAAAATAATTCCTTCTGTAACGCCAAGGTGAAAGATCTTAAAATAAAAATTGGTGCTAATCTAAAAGCATGGGAGAGTCTATAAGATCAAGGGTGAGAAGGGTACAATGGAATGGGGTCAGTGCTTCAGGGCCAGTTGCCCAGGGTCTAAGAATAATAAAATAGCTTTATTTTTCATTTAGGCTTGATGACCAGTGATGGTAGAATATGTGAAAATTTTTGGAAGATCAAAAATAAATAACAAAAAGAAACATTTTTTTCAAAGAAATAAAGTTTTTATTTTGTTACACAGAGTGTCATGGAAAGTCCAACCTTTCAGAAAGACAGAGATGAACCGCAATGAATTCTATCAGCAGAAAATTTGTAATTCTTATTACCTGACCTGAGCACTCTGCTTTTGTTTAAAGGATGGCTCCAAAGAAATAGAGACTGTGAAGTAACAGACACTTACAAAAGGCAGTTTCTATTGTTGCACAGATTCCATTCTTAGTTTTATACATACTTTTTTTTTTTTTTTCAGAGAGTTTAGTGAGTTTCACATGCCTTATCGTTTCCTCTCCACTTGGAATGCTTTACAAAACAAGCCACACCGTCCTATGGACTCAGCTAACAAAATGCAGGACTTGTTCTAACAAACAGCATGGAATAGGCTGTTAGCAAACTGTCTGAGGGAGTTGCTGCCTCCCACTCCTCCTGTATCCACGAGTTAGCTCTAGAATCTTTCATAAGATAACATCCCGATGCCAACTATAGATTGAGGACTTTCCATTTTCTCTCTGGGCCCACTTAAGTTTGGGTTTAAAACCCATAGCAGATTTGGAGCACGCAGAGGAGGGTGCCCTGATGTGTCCCAGATTAATTTTTCTCCCTGAATTGGGAGTGTGATGCCTGGTGGCTAAACAAAGCAAATTTGACATTTGCCATGTCAAATGTCTTTTGCTTGTCAAATAGTCTAACAAAGTTTCATAGCTTCATTTCTTTCAAATCTAGGATAAAATTCTGATTTAAAGTTCGGTGTAAGAATTCAATATTCTCATAACACTAATACATGTGTAATTCATAAACTCTAGAAAATAGATCTTGGAAAGCAGAAGATTTAAAAGTCTATGGTACTTCATCTTGTAAAGATTTTTGCTATAAGTAATTCTAATAATTTCCAAGCTTTGTTTCTAATGGAATAATAATTTTCTGACTGATTTGGATATTTTATAAGTACATATATGTAGTTATATGTACTTCGAATATGACTAAAAATATTAAGAAAATCTCAGCAAAACTCTTACAATTAGTCTAGATCTCAAACTAATTACATATCTCTGAAATAAAAGTTTATTAAATTTATGTTAAGTTGAAATAGAGGTTATACATAAAATATCATTTTCTAACATCAAAATCCCAGTTTACTGCATACAAATTGGATAATTGGACATGAAACACTGTTTCTTTTTCTTTAAACGGCAACAAGAGAAAATATTAGTAATGATGAATTATCCTTATCGGTTTGGCTTGGGTCCAAGCAAAGTATTTATTATATCTCCCTGAAAAGAAAAAATCAAATAATTAGAATGCAATAAAATATAAATTAAGAGGTAAAGGAGTCTTTAAAATGCCATTTAAAATTTATAAATTAGCGATACATATGAAGGGCACCCAATAAGATTGTAAAAAGTAAACACACAAAGCAAAATTAAAGAGTAACAGTTATTTCCTAGTATAAACCTGCTTTTTCCTATCAAAGACTCTGTTAAGGGAGTTTGATAAACAACTTTATAAGGATTCAGTTGAGGGATCATTTTGATGGCTCCTGTTTAGCCTTAATATCTAAACCTCAGTTTTCTCATTTATAAAATAGTTTGTGATATTAATGGTATCTTAAACTCTTTCCTGACCTAGAGTGCTTGATTTAGAGAGAGTTGAATATCTGAATTTCAATGTGGATTTTATGTTTAATTTAATATTAATAATCTTTGTACCAAAGAAGTAAAATAATAATCTGCAAGAGGATGAAACCAAAGATGGTAGGTGTTTTTAAGAAAGATATCATGAAAAGTTGGGAAATGGAAACAAAAGACCAGAGTTTTCTCTACTACACAGTGAAGGTGATCTTAAGAAAATCACCGATATCTGGGAATCATAGTTTCCTGGAATGTATAATAGAAATATTAACAACCAATTTATAAATACCTGTGATGGTATTACATAAGTCAGTCCTATCTTCTAGCCTATACTAAGGAAGACTGACACAAAATCAGTTGCCAAACTTCTTCTCAAACCCACATCTTTCCAGTTCAGTCTCTCACTTGGACTAACATAGATCAGTACTGTAATCTGTTCACTGTTATATCCTTAGCACCTAAAAGAGACCCTGTCACATAGTATATACTCAATAGATATCTGTTGAATGAATGAACAGTCTATATGTAAATACCAAAGGACAAAGAAAAAAATGGCAAACATTTATATACTGAAACTTAAGAATAGAAATAGTATCCAGGAGTGATTCTCCACAGGCTGCCTCCAGAAAAAAAAACAGTTGCTTTGTGCAATGCCCCACTGAAATTAGCTTCTGCTAAGTACTTAAACCGTAATTCTGTTCAACACAAGACTTAGGCCCCCAGCAACCAACCACATCCCATCAGGAGAGGAGGCAGTGCTTCAACAAACAATAATGCTAATGTGGTGGTAAATCCTGTTGACAGCTAGCTCTATCACAAAGTTATCATTGCAAGGCTTGGACCCCGTAGTCCTGATTGTGCCAGGCATCAGGCTGATGTTAACCCTAGCCACTAACCCTGAGTGGGTAGGACAGGAGTGTTACACTATGTCATATCACAGAAATATTCTAGTCCTTGAACACTTTCAGGCAGGTGCCAGAGTTTCGGAAATCATTTTGCTTAAAACATCCACAACCCAAGGATCAAAGTTCTTCTCCTGCAGTGCAAGGCCACAGAGGATGATGGGCAATGTAGGGACAAGAGGGAGCCATGGTCCTATACTTATACCATGGTCCTTGATATACCTCAGTGGGTTTCCACCAATGGATCCTGCTCTGCACACCTGGTTCCTGTGTTACCTTGTACTTTGCCTCTGTAAAACCAATATTCCTGTTGAAGTTCCCTTTGTACCCATCCCTAATCTTGTTCTTCCCTCATCCTCCTCTTCGCAGAGGCAGGCTTTATTATAAATTTGGTGTACATCTTTCTTATAGAATGAAAACATTAGTCTTCCAAAACTTTGATTTACCTTTGGTTAAAATGAATGGAGAAATTAAAGGACATAATGTTACTTGATAAGATATCTTGATAGGAAATAATGATTTGACATTAATTACTTTGAGATTTCAAATTACTATTTGATTATAATTCTTCTCTGAAAAGTTCAGGAAAATTTGTATCAGGTAAGCATGTGTTTGGCTGTAAGTAATACAAAATCTGATTAATAGGTTTTTGTTGAATCTCCCAGAAAAATAAACCTGAACCTTTAAAATATAATGACCAAAAGCATGAAAAACATATTTGTATTAGAAAACTGTATTTATTATTAACGCATGGAATATATTTGTTACAAGGAAATTTTGCTCACTAGTTGAAATCGTTAACACACACACACACACACACACACATACACATTTGTCAAAAATGTTCAGACTCAGCTTAGCCTTCTACTTCTAGAGCATAGTGCTCAAAATAAAAGATGTCTCAAACCATAAGAGACTCTTAATCTCGGGAAACAAACTGAGGGTTGCTGGGGTATATGTGTGGGGGAGGGATAGGGTGGCTGGCTTGGACATTGGATATTGGGGAGGGTATGTGCTATGGTGAGTGTTGTGAATTGTGTAAGACTATTATTTCACAGACCTGCACGCCTGAAGCAAATAATACATTATATGTTAATAAAAAAATAAATGAAAGATGTCTCTAATGTGTATATATATAACACATCTTCTTTATCCATTCATCTTGATGGACATTTGGGCTGTTTCCATAATTTTACTATTGTAGATAATGTTGCTATAAACATCAGGATTCATGTATTCCTTTGAATTAGTGTTTTTGTATTCTTTGGGTAAACATCTAGTAGTGCAATCGCTGTACCGTAGAGTAGTTCTATTTTAGCTTTTTGAGGAACCTCCATATTATTTTCCAGAGTTGCCCCAGTTTGCGTAAAAAAGAATGAAATCTTGCCATTTGCAATGATACAGATGAGCTAGAGAGTATTATGCTAAGTGAAATAAGTCAGAGAAAGACAAATACCATATGAGTTCACTCATATATGAAATTTAAGAAACAAAGCAAACGAGCATAGGGGGAAAAAAGAGAGAGAGAGGCAATGCAAGAAACAGACTCTTTTTTTTTTTAAGATTTTTTATTTATTTATTTGACAGACAGAGATCACAAGAAGGCAGAGAGGGAGGCAGAGAGAGAGGAGGAAGCAGGCTCCCTGCTGAGCAGAGATCCTCCTGGGATCATGACCTGAGCTGAAGACAGAGGCTTTAACCTACTGAGACACCCAGGCACCCCCAAGAAACAGACTCTTAACTAGAGAGAACAATGGTTACTAGAGGGGAGGTGGAGGGAGTGATGGGTTAAATAGGTGATGGGGATTAAAGCGTGTACTTGTGATGAGTACTGGGTGATGTACGGAAATGTTGAATTACTAAATTCTGTACCTGAAACTAATAATCAACTGTATGTTAACTAACTGGAATTTAAATTAAAACTTTAAGGTAGTTAGGAAAATCTCCTTAAATGTCCACAGTCAGTATGCATGTCAGCCAGTAGAGAAAATAATCTCCAAAACTACTTGGAATGCTTCATTTGTTTCTTTATTGGGAAAACCTATTTTTACCCTGAGAAGAATAATAATTATATATAGAAATAATGCAGCAAATCAAACAGATAATTTTAATAATTTTTATTAAGGAACTAATATATATTTGGCATTTTAAATATTCATTATTTTTAAGAGAATTTGCCATTGTTAGATTGTCTCACAAATAAATTTCTCTTTTTTTTATGTTACGTTAGTCACCATACAGTGGTGTTCAATTAGAATTAATTTAAATGTGTAATTGGGTAATTGATTTAGACTCACAATTATAGATTGAAATATTACTACTTTGTAAAAAGCATTGGAACATTTAAGAAAATTTAAGATTCATCATATTCAACATTTAAAATTTATTAAATTAATAAGAATTCCTTAAGTATCAGATTTGCTTCCCCATAAAGCAATTAAAGTACTTAAAAATCTATATTAAATTTATAAGTTAAACTTAAAGGATTTAATGGAACTTAATTATTGTAAAAGCTTGTTGGAAATAGGTATTAAAATTTGCTGGACTTATAAACAGAATAATAAAATATATTATCTAAATGTAAGAGCTTAAGATGAACTAAGATTTTTAAAAATTTTATAAAATACTTGAATGTGAACATTTTAAGCAAAAGGAGACTGAGTAATCATTTCCATATACAAAGGAAATATTAAAGATGAAGGAAAAAATAAAGAAAGGAAAAACACCTCACATTTCTACCTTATACATGTCTCCTAATAACACATGTACAAGACATGCTCTATGTTATCATTGACTCATATGGTATTTGAATTTTCACTTTTACTGAATTGCTCTCCAAAGAGGTTATGCTAATTCATATTCCCATGACCCTTGCATAAAAGTTCCTAATTCCCTACAACTTTGCTAATACTTGATATTGGCTACTATTTCAGTTTTTGTAAATCCAATCAGTTTGTACTGATATCTTACACAATTTCAATTGTATATTTCTTCATTACTAGTGAGAATGAATGTTGCTTAAGTTTAATTTTCCAGTTTCTTTCCTATGAATTAGGATTTTATACATTTGTCCATTTAAAATATTGAATTCTTCTTATCCTTTAATAGGAGTTCTTTATACATACTAGATATTATGTCTTTTATAATCTCAGAAATTTCTTCTTTTAATCTGTTTCTTTTAATGTGGCATAAACAGAATCCTAAACAGGAAGTGTAGAGGTACACTTTTAAATAAGGTAGCCAAGGAAGATATCACCAAGAAAATGACTGATATTTGAGCAAAGACTTGAAATAAGTGGAACCGGATTTTAGAAGGAGAAATGACAAGCAAGCAATTATCTATCTATCTATCATCTATCTGACATTTACAGTCCATGTAGTTGGGGTAAAACTCCACCTTCTACGTGTGACCCAAATCTAATTAATACACCTGACTTTCCTGGCCACGTTTCTCTCTGGTTGGATCTTTTTCTTTTCTGATCCTATTATAAATTATGCTATAATTAATTTCTTTGATTACCTTTATTGATATTTCTATAGAATAGAGCTTCAGGAACATGACAGTCTTGGTTTAGATTGCCAAATTGCTTCCAAAGAAGTAATACCACAATATTCCAACATTTCTCTGTGTAAGAGAAAACCTATCTTATCAAATGTTTGCCAATACTGAGAAGTCCTAATAAATTAAAAAAAAAAAAAAAAAACTTGTAGTGCCTGGGTGGCTCAGTTAATTGAGCATCCAACTCTTGGTTTCTCCTCAGCCATGATCTCATGGGTCACTGGGATCAAGCCCCTCCTTGGGCTCCATGCTCAGCAGGTAGTCTGCTTGAAGATTCTCTCTCTGTGTCCTTCCCCCCTCATGCTCTCTCCCTCAAATAATTAAGTCTTCAAAAAATTTTTTTAAATAAAAAGGAAGAAATCTTTTCCTTCTCTAAAAAAAGCTTTGTTAATTTCATATATGAGAAAGCTACTACATTTTAATTTAATGTAATAAATTTTTATTTCTTAAATTATCAATGAGGTTTAGTTTTAAAATATATTTACTAGCTATTTTTGGGGAATGAACTATTCCTGACCATTACCCACTCTTCTATTATAGTCTTAGTGTATTTTTCTTATGGATTTTTGCATATTTAAAATATTTTAACATGTTTATCATACTCATGGTAATATTTTCCAGATTATCCCATAAAATAATAATTTAAACATAAAAAAATAAAAAATTGAAGGGCTACCTGGGTGATGCAGTTGGTTGAGCGACCACCTCCTGGTTTTAGCTCCTGTCCTTATCTCAGGGTTGAGAGATTAAGCCCTGAGTCTGGCCCTAAGCTAAGCACAGAATCTGCTCAAGGTTCTCTCTCCTTCTCCCTCCGCCCCTCCCCGCCTTGCACAAGCGTGAGTGCACACCCTCCCACTCTCTCTCTCTCAAATAAATAAAAAAATCTTTAAAAGACAAAAGACAAAATTTTAGAAAAACAAAAAATTGAAAAGCTACCTTAAAAATAATGGGCAGCTAGTAATACCGATTGTTTGTCAAACTTTTACAAGGAAGTTTTCATATTTGAAGATCAAAGTAAGGGAATAGGCTAACACTACAGAAACAAAAAAAAATGCCTATTTTGGGAACATTGGATAATATCAAAAATATCATTTCTTGTAAGTCTTTGAATATTTGCAGTAATCTTCTTCAGCTATATTCAACAACTATTAAAACCCAACAGTATATTAGACACAATTTAAAGTTATTCCACACATTTATAATTATTATGCTATAGCAATATTGTTCTCATTTTGCAGAAAAAAAAAAAACAAACATGAGGCTCAAAGAAAATAAGCCTAGTAGATACCATGCTGAGTAGGTAGCAACTCTCGAGACTTACGTTCTTCCTACTGCATTACACTTAAGATAGTTAAGAAATGTAAAATCCTTGTATGATACAAAATTACACAAAATAACATAAACTTTTGACTTTTGAGTCTTACCCGGCCAGAATCCAAAGTAGTGGGCATATTTCTTAGTTCATACACAGCAACCTGTCCATCACTGTCGCCCACTAGAAGGCAATCTGTTTGTTTGGCAAAGAGAACAGTTGTGAACTTGATTCCAGGGTTAGCAACATTCACAATGAGAGGATCCAAGCTGTAATAAAATACTTTACTTGTAAATTCAGTTGTTGTTGATACATTCTTTTTGTATACGGATTAAGAAAAGTCAGATATTTTCTGGAATTTCATGTGACAAAAACAAAACAAAATAAGCATCTTACTTAAGTAAGTTTCCAAAGTCAAAATAACGGCTTCTCAACTCCTTATTCGATCAAAACTTTCTTTTCTTCAGTGAACTAATTTCAAATAAATAAATTCAGGAAGTTCATAATTAAGATGTACACTCATAAGTTTAAACTCCTGTGCTGGGTAACTATGTATTAACTTGGCTAGGCTACGATATTCAGTTGTTTGGTCAACATTCATCTACACTTTGCTGTGCAGGTGTTTTGTTTAGATGGAATTAACATTTACTGATCAGTAGAATTTGGAACAAAGCAGCTTACCCTCCATAGGGCAGGCAGACCTTATTCAGTTTGATGAAGACCTTAAGAGAAAAGACTGAGTTCCCTGAAGGGGAATAAAATTCTGCCTCCAGTCTTCCTTCAGACTCCTGACTGCAACATGGATTTCTGATGGAAACTCTAGCCTGCCAACCTGTACCACAGACTGGGCACTTGTCAGGCCTCATAGCCATGTGAGCCAATTCCTTAAAATAATTCTCTTTCTCTCTTTTTATTGCATCTCTATCTCTGGAGAACCCTCACTAATATGACTTCTTAAGTAGTAAATGTCTTTTAATAGAAGGACATTTTGATCCAAATGAACCTCTGGAACGTAAGAGAATACTTCGAACAAGAACTTTTTCTGTTCCCCATCGTCTAAAGCAATCTAGTGACACCCTACAAACAACAAAAGCAGTAACTTGTATATGTCTGAAGAAATGTCCTGAGAACCACCGTTTTACCAAAAAAACTAAAATCAGAGGTGGGATGAGTTAAGTAATCATTTTATACATTAGTCATCTCATATTCAAATATAAATTGCTTTGTGATGTAATCTTTGGTTTGGGGTTCAAACCATTTCATAGTAGAAGCCATGACAACATTTTAGAGTTATTTAATTTTTAACTTCTAGGGGAAAAAAATTGCCATTAAGAATAAGCCCACTGAATTTTTTGTCACTTATTTTAAGAACGAATGTATTTCCTTGATTCTTCTGCTAATAACTAGCATAAAAATCTATAGTATTTTCCAACTGAAGAAGTAAAATCACAAACACTTTATTCTTATACGGTATAAATTGTCATTTTAAAATGAAAGATGGGTCTAGAGGATACTCTAAACTTCGGTGTAACACCTTAAATTAAATTTCAATTAAATGCATTAAATTAAAAATTTAATTAAATGCATGGCCCTGGGTACCTGGGTGGCTCAATCAGTTAAGTGTCTGTCTGCCTTTGGTTCAGGGCCTTCCATTCAGGTCATGATCCTGGAATCCCAGGATCAATCAGGCTGCATTGGGCTCCCTGCTCAGTGGGGAGTCTGCTTGTCCCTCTCTCCTTCACACTGCTTGTGCTCTCTCTCTCATTCTCCCGCACTCAAATAAATAAATAAATAATCTTTTAAAAAAAATCTTAAAAAATAAAAATAAATGCGTGGCCCTTTGAATATGTTTTAAAACAAGGTAAGAGGGGCACCTGGGTGGCTCAGGGGGTTGAAGCCTCTGCCTTCAGCTCAGGTCATATTCCCAGGGTCCTGGGATCGAGCCCCACATCGGGCTCTCTGCTCAGTAGGGAGTCTGCTTTCTTTCCTCTCTCTGCCTGGCTCTCTGTCTGCCTCTCTGCCTACTTGTGATGTCTGTCTGTCAAATAAATAAATAAAATCTTTTAAAATAAATAAATAAAACAAGGTAAGAGAATACATAAATATTATTAAAAAATAATTATTTTGTTCCCTTTATCTCTCTGCAGAAAATCTTCAGTTAAAAACAATTAGCTGCCTCTCTGCATTCTTCCATAAAGTGGGCAATGAAAATTCAAGATAGCTATGATATCTTACATCAGCCTGTAAAAGTTTGAGATGAATAAGGTAATGTATCTTCATTTAAATATGTTTAAAACCATATATGCGGGGCGCCTGTGTGGCTCAGTGGGTTAAACCTCTACCTTCCACTCAGGTCATGATCCCAGGATCTGGGATCGAGTTCCTCATTGGGCTTCCTGCTCAGTGGGAAGTGTGCTCCTCCCTCTCCCACTCTCTCTGGTTGTGTTACCCCTCTCACTGTGTGTGTCTTTCTCTGTCAAATAAGTAAATAAAATCTTTAAAAAAATAAAACCACATATGGTCTAAGTAATTAAAATGAATATAGCATCCTCGCATATATCTTTTATTTGTAAAGGACTCTCATAGTGTAGACCATTATTGTTTTAAAGTAACTACAATTCCCTCTAACCAATACCAAAACTGCTTCTATAAGAACTATTACCAAGAAAAGCATTAACACTTACGTGCTGACGTGAAGGTCCCAAATCTCCACTCTGCTCTCATTTGCAGCTGCAAATATATAGGAGGATTTTGGAGACCAGGCAACATCGTAAACAACAGAAGTTGTTGGATAAAAGCTCAAAAAGGGTGTGGTGCTCTCCTGTTGCCATATAATAACACCCCAATCTGCAGAACAGCTTAAGAACACATCATGACAAAATGGGTTCCATGCTATTTTATACACTGGGCCCTAGAATTAGAAAAACAAATTAAGATACGTAAGTAAATAATATTGAACATCTTATACTTTAAACATCACCAGCAAATTAAAAATGCTAAGCTTTCTAGAAGATTTATGCACCATGCATTATCATATATCATTTTAGCTGAGAGTAAGGTCATAGATAGAATCTTCCCTAAATTATGCCTTATGGAGACATAAAAATATACTTGTCACAATACTAACTAAATATTAATACATATTTTACCTATTTGCTTTAAAAATATAAGATTTTTTTTTTTTTATGAGGGAGAAAATGCTGAAACCCATAGATGGAACAATCGCAAAAGATACAGAAAATAAGTATATGCCAGACACCTTTTTACTTTGGGATCAGCATGTTATCATAAGCAAAGCTTTTCAGAAATCATTTTAAATTCCATAACTTGAAGAAGAAATCAAGAATATCTTGAAGCAAGGGGTGCCTGGGAGGCTCAGTCAGTTAAGTGTCCAACTCTTGATTTCGGCTCAGGTCATGATCTCAGAGTCATGAGATCAAGGCCTGTGTCGGGGTCCATGCCGAGCATGGACCGAGCACTTCCTCTCCCTCTGCCTCTCCCTGCACCACCCCTACTGGCTTGCATTTTCTCTCTCTCTCTCTCTCAAAGAGGAAAAAAAAAGAATATCTAGAAGCCAAATAAGATGCCCCGCATGTGATCAATGGTTTGCATACAAGAAAGCACTTAATTCAAGTTGGTAATGCTAACTCTGAAGTTGTAAATTTACTGCATGTTAAAAGTACTGTATATAATGTTATTTTTTCAGAAGTAATAAAAGATAAAGTTTCCATACCTACTCTAATTAAACTGACCTTATGTCCTCTGTAGGTATCTAAGTATTGCTCATTATACGAACAGGAACATTTGTGAATATGACCTTCTTCAGTGCCAGCCAAATAGATATTTGTATCCTAAAACACAAAAAATTAAAATGTATTGGCTTGTGATACATTACTAAATGTGCTAAATAGAAAGTCAGATCCCAAGTGCCTGGGTGGCTCAGTGGATTAAAGCCTCTGTCTTTGGCTCAGGTCATGATCCCAGGGTCCTGGGATCGAGCCCCACATCCAGCTCTCTGCTCAGCAGGGAGCCTGCTTCCCTCTCCCTCTCTCTCTGCCTGCCTCTCTGCCTACTTGTGATCTCTGTCTGTCAAATAAATAAATAAAATCTTAAAAAAAAATCAGATACCTCAAGATCTATTAAAATCAACTCTAGAACTAAAGTTAGAAATACTGTCTTGATCATGGTTGTCTGTTGTCTTTTTCTTTCTACAATAATTTTATAATAATTAAACTACCTGAAGGACTACAGTGCAAAGAAAATATAGATTGGTTCTTTGCTGGAATAGAGGGAAGAACTTAGATCCTTTTTTAGAAATTAAATGGACAAGCACTGGCTTAAAATAAGGAAGAAAATTTCTTCTTCTTTTTTTTTTTTTTTAAGATTTTATTTGTTTAACAGACAGAGATCACAAGCAGGTAGAGAGGCAGGCAGAGAGAGGAGGAAGCAGGCTCCCTGCTGAGCAGAGAGCCTGACAAGGATCCTGGGATCATGACCTGAGCCAAAGGCAGAGGCTTTAAACCACTGAGCCACCCAAGCACCCCAGGAAGAAAATTTTCTAATTTATTGCTCCCTAACTATGGAACCAGCAATCTAGGAAAATAGTAAGTGTTCTTTCTTTAGAACTAGTCAAAGAGAAGAACAGATGACTTAACAATAACTATGTATATAATGTTGAAGAAATTATTCTTGCTTGGAATGAAAGATTGAACTGAATGGAATCTCAAGCATTTTTAACTTGTACTATGTATGTACTAAATAGAGATTTTTAAGTGATATTTCCTACTGTGAAGTCATAGTTAAAAGGTCTGAAAGCCAGACTCTATGTCCAGGCTGTGTAGAATCAGTATCACCTGGGAGCATTTCAGAGATGCAAAATCTCAGGCCCTACCCCAGACCCACGGAATCAGAATCTGCATTTTAACAAGATTCTCAAGTAATGTGTATGCACATTAAAATTTGAGACACACTGCTCTAGCATGTACCAGTACTTAAGAATGCAACTACTAGATCACGGAATATAAGTAGTTTTAAATAACACAATAAAACACAATTTTTTTCCCAAACTAGTATTACCAATTTATATTCAGCAGTATATAGAAGTTTCCTTTCATGCACATTCTCATCAACAGTTGGGTTATGTTAGAAATCTTAAATTTTGCCATTATATGAGATATAAAATTATACTTAATGTTTTTAGGCCCCATTTTTTTGAATAGTAACAAGGTTGAGAACATTTTTATGTTACTGGCCATTTGTATTTCTTCTTCTGTTTATGTCTCTTAACTATGTTACTCATTATACTTTTTATATTTATTTACATAAAAGTTCTTTATATATTCCATTACATATGCTTTGTCTATTATATATGTTGCAAATATCTTCTCCAAGTGTATGGCTTACCTTTTTACTTTCTTTAGTGTCTTTCGATAAACAGAAGTCCTCCTTTTAATGTAACTGGGTTTATAACTTTTTTGAATATTAGCATTTTTTTGTGCTTTGTTTAAGAAATTTTTCCTATTTTGAGGTAATAGAAATGTTTTCCTACATCTTCTTCTAGAAGTTTTTTGTGTATGATGGGGTAGGTATCTAATTCCATTTTTATATGGATAATGATTATCCCAACACCATTTATAAATAAGTTATCTTTCTCTATAGAACAAGGTCACTGTCTAGAGCTGTTTTAGTCAGTCTATAAAATCTGAGATTTCCATTCGAGAGATGTATTGGGGAACAATCTCTTTGAAAGGAACAGAAATGGGCAAAGATTCAAGTTGAACTATGATGCAGTTGCAAAAGAGGGTTCAGCCCAACCTCTAAGAAGTTCTGGAGTTGAGATAGCACTAAGGGTCCTGCCTCCAGGACATGTTAAACCACCATCTTCCACCACCACCAATAAACCAGTGAAGCAAAATGACAGACTCAAACCAAACCATATCAAAATCAAACTAAACTTAAATAGTCTAAACAACACAATTAAAAGGCAGGCTTTGTAAGTTTAGATTAAAAAAAAAAAAAAAAAGCAAGACCCAACTATATGCGACCAACAAGAAATGTACTTTATTTTTTTTTTTAAGATTTATGTGTTTATTTGACAAAGAGAGATCACAAGTAGGCAGAGAGGCAGGCAGAGGAAGGGGGGGGAATCAGGCTCCCTGTTGAGCAGAGAGCCCAATACAGTGCTCGTTCCCAGGACACTGAGACCATGACCTGAGCCGAAGCCAGAGGCTTAAGGCACTGAGCCACCCAGGTACACCAAGAAATGCACTTTAAATATAGATATATATATATAGGTTAAATGTAAAAGATGGAAAATGATTTAAGAAACAAAACAAACAAACATGGTGGGATGAGGGGGAGTTGGCAGGGAATGAGAGGAAAACCAAGAAATGGACTCTTCACTACAGAGAATAAACTGATGGTTACCAGAGAGGAGATGGGTAGGGGGATGGATTAAATAGATGATGGGTACTAAGGAGGGCACTAGTTGTGAAGAGCACCAGGTGTTGTATGTAAGTGTTGATTCACTAAATTCTATACCTGAAACTAATATTATACTATACATTAGCTGGAATTTAAATAAAAATTTTTTAAAAAGATATACTACGCTAACACTAGTTAAAAGAAAGCTGGGTGGCTACATTAACATCAGACTAAGCTGATTTCAGAGTAAATAATATTACCAGTTATAAACAAGCCACTTTATAATGACAAGAGATTTGATTAATCAAGAGAACATAAGAATCTTACACATATATCTAGAACAAAGCTTCAAGCTACACTAAGCAAAAACTGATAGAATTACAAGGAAAAACTAGATAAATCCACAATTATGGCCAGAGACTTCAATACCTTTCTCTTTATAATTGATGGAAGAAATGGGCAGAAAATGAGGAAGGACATAGTCAACTTGAACAATGCTTTCAACCAATTTAACCTGATTGTCATTCATAGAACACTCCACCCAACAGCAGCAGAATATATATTTTTCTTAAGTGTACAGCGAAATTTACATGTAAGTTTCACATTCTGGGCTTTAAAACAAATCTCAATAAGTTCAAAAGGATTCAGTATAAAGAGTTCACCTCTGATCATGATGGAATTGAATTAGAAATCAATAACAGAAAGATCCTTGGAAAAGCACCAAATATTTAAACACTAATTAGTATGCTTTTCAATAATCCACCCATCAAAAAAGAAATCAAAGGAGAAATTAGAAAGTATTCCGAATAAAATGAAAATGAACATACAATATATTAAAGTTTGTGGGATGCTGCCAAAGCAGTACTTAGAGAAAAATTATAACACAAATCCCTCTATTCATAAAAGAAGAAAAGTCACAAATCAATGATCCCAGCTTCCACTTTAAAAAGCTAGGAAAAGAAGAGCAAATAAAACCAAAGTAGAAGAAAGAAAAGATCAAATTGGAAATCAATTATATAGAAAACAGAAAAACAGTAGTGAAATAAAGAGAAATCAAAAGCTGGTTCTTTGAGATCAATAACATTGATAAATTTCTAGCCAGACTAAAGAAAAAAGAAGAGAGAAGATATAAATTACTAATAGAAGGAATTAAAGAGGTGATATCACTATAATAGTCTATAACTATTAAGGGATACTAAGGAAATATTACTATGCCACTAAATTTAGTAACTTAGATGAAATAAATTCCTTTACAGACACAAATTACCAAAGTTCACTCAAGAAGGAACTGATAATAATATAATGATAACCCAATATCTATTAAAAATTTGAATTTCTAGTTAAAAGTTAAAAATCTTCCCCCCCAAAAAAACTCCAGTCCTAGATGGTTTATTAATTCCATCAAACATGTAATGAAGAAATAATGCTAATTGTATGTAAATTCTTTCAAAAAAGTAAAAAGGGAATACTTTTCAATTCATTCTGTAGGATTATCCTAATACCAAAACCAAACAAAGAAAATAAAACTATGGATAGATATCCCTTACAAACAAAGAAGAAAAATCTTAAACAAAATTTTAGTATACCAAATCCAACAGTAGATTAAAAGTATAAATCATGATCAAATGGGATTTAGTTCAGCAACAAAAATTTAAAAATCAATGTAATTCATCATATTAACAAACTTAGAAAGAAAAACTATAGAATCATCTCCATAGATGTAGAAAAAGTGTTTGACAGAAACCTAACATCCATCCCTGATAAAAGTCTCATCAAATGGTAATGTAATGGGTTCTCCTCAATGTGACTGATTGCATCTACAGAATGCTTGCATCATACTTACATCATACTTAATAGTAAAAGGACTGAAAAATTAAAAAAATTTAAAAAAAATTAAAAAAAAATAGTAAAAGGACTGAATGCTTTCTCCCTAAGATCAGAAACAAGAGAGGGATGTTTGTTTTCACCACCTCTATTCATCATTGTGCTGGAAGTTCAAGCCCGCATAATCAGGAAAAAAAAAAAAGAAATAAAAGGTAATCAGATGAGAAAGGAAGAGGCAAAACTCTTTACTTACAAACTACATGATTATCTCAAAGTCTTTAGGACTTTGAGGACTTTAGGACTTTAGGACACTTCAAGGACATTTCTCAATCCAGCACCATTGATATTTTGGGTCAGCTAATAATAACAATAATAATAAATATAATAAAATTATTATTATCATTATCCTTCTCCTCTTTCTTCATCCCCTCTCCTTCCTTTCTTCTTCCCCTTCCTCTTCTCCTTCCCCTTCCCTTTTTCTTTCTCCTTCTTCTGTGCAGAGGAAGACAGAGTTTCCTTGCACATTGTAGGATATTTAGAAGGATCCCTGGCCTCTGCCCACTAGATGCCAATAGCTTTCCTTCCCATGTCCTACCTCTTAGGGTTGAAACAACCAAAAATATCTCAAGACGTTGTGAAATGTACCCTGATGGTGAAACATGCCCCTCTCTGCCAACACTGAGAACCACTGTTCCAGAGTCAAGGTGAAATGTGATTACAAGAATTTGAGAAGGAAAGCAGCTAAGAATACAACTACAGTGGTAGAAGTGAAACATAATAAAGGCTTGAACTACATTAGCAATGAGTAGGCTTGGACTGAAAGGAGTAGGACAGTAAGACTTAAATATCATTGGGATGATAGGGTAGAAAAGAGTAGGAGCTCAAGGTTTGGTTTGCATAATTAGGTGGATGATGGTATCACCAAAAAAGATGATCATAGTACATATAACAGAAAACATATAGGATATGTTTCCTTAGATGTCTGTCATAGTTACTGAGTTTTCTGATTCCAAAGAACTTCCAGATAAAAAGAATGAGAAAAAGTAGAACTTCGTTAACTGCCCTTTGATTTGATTCTGGGCTTGTAAGCATGAACTTAACTGGTCTTCCTGATCCTCAGAATCATGAGTTACCACTCGCATTGGAATAGAGGACTGTGCAGTAGTTTTGGTTTCTATCAATATGATAAAGTAGCAGAACGCCCAAGAGGAGCAAGGAGGGGCATCCAAGTTAAACATGAACTTGTAAAGGGAATCCTTCCACAGTTCCTCAGAAATACAGACCTTTCCTCTAGAAAGCAGATAAAGACATGGTACAGCCAACTGGAATGTGCCATTCTACCTTAGTTTGGCAGCTATGTCTACATTTGCTTTATTTTTACTTACAACATATAACATTTATTAACATGCTAAGACTTTTTCTTGCTTTATATCTTAGTACATTTCAATTACTGGAAATTGTTATATGCAATAGTAAATAATGGACTGAAATAATTTACCTTAGGATGAAAAGCAAAACACATTCCAGGAGCCTGTCGAGATATCAGAGCTTCACCTTTTTTTTCCTTTTCCCCTCCCCTTTTGCTGTTGCTAGTAGTAGTTCGCCTTAAATGCATCAAATCTTTATTTAAAGAAAAAAGATATGTCTTATTTACCACATGAAAAAGTATTGTATATATAATGTGTGTCCCTTCTACAAAGAATAGTATGATTTCTGCCATCTTTTGCACGTGGTTAGGTTAAAATTAGCAAATACCAGAACAAGATGCTCAGAAAAAGCAATGACTAAGCCCAGTTTCTTTCTTATGTAGCCAAACTCAAACTGGTCACCTCTTACACGAGGCTCACTAGGAAATTTAAGGCAGCACATAACAAGAAAGATAATTTGATTGATAGATATATATGTATATATACATTCTTTTTACCATGACAGTCTAGTCCTTTCCGTATCACCCATTTGGAGATTCTTCCATCTGCTGATATAGAAACAAGTATTTCTCTTTTGTCATCACCTGTTGTCCCTCGATCTTGTTCTATCCACTGTAGTTGCCATACAGGTCCCAAATGTTTTTGAGGTGATTCACTAAAATGGAGGAAAGCACTAAATACAGAATCATTGTCATAATTTTTGAAAGGACATGAGTCTAAGTCATAAGGACAGCTCCCTGGAGCATTGTGATCTACTTATAGAATGATGACTTTATTGTTCAAAATTGGACTTCCACTCTAAGTATTTCAAAAAAACAGGGAAAATAATCATTTTGTCACATAGTATTTTTTGTTATTCACATTTCTTACAAAAGGAAAAATTTTACTGCCTCTAATTATATTAACTGCCATAACAGAAATACAAAAGAAAATATTTTCTTTCTTTTCAGAATATATTTTCCTTACTCTCTTCATTTACTTTTTCCTGAATAAGTTATTTAAGTTTATTTTGGACACATTGAGTATAAGTATCTTCACCTTTGTAAGGGTTTTTTTTTTTTTTTCATAGCATAAATGAATAAATTATTTAAATCTTACTTAAATAAACAATTACCTCACCTTTCTTTCTATGTTTCAGGTTTGCTCACTGACTTGATTCTCTCTATGGTCAAGATTTAACATTTTTCTGAAGAATTAAAATTGCTTCTCAGATTACTGTTTTCCTATAGAATAATGGGCTGCTCTGTTCATAGTACTGACTCTCTGGAGTTTTTTATGCAAACCTTCCAAAGCAATAGTTATGAATCTCTTTAAAATCATATAGTTTTGGGTGCCTGGGTGGCTCAGTTGGTTAAGTGACTGCCTTTGGCTCAGGTCATGATCCTGGAGGCATGGGATGGAGCTCCGCATCAGGCTCTCTGCTCAGCAGGGAGTCTGCTTCTCCCTCCGACCCTCCCCTTCTCGTGCTCTCTCTCTCTCTCAAATAAATAAATAAAATCTTTTAAAAAA
Source organism: Enhydra lutris kenyoni (assembly GCF_002288905.1). NCBI lineage: Eukaryota > Metazoa > Chordata > Mammalia > Carnivora > Mustelidae > Enhydra > Enhydra lutris. The sequence continues at coordinate 34,979,835 of NW_019154093.1, forward strand.
TAAAATAAAATAAAGTCATATAGCTTTGATCATATGGTAAAAGTTATAGACCCTCTTCCCAGAAACAAGCACAAAGGCTTGTGCTTACAAAGCTATGCAAATATTTTCAACGTTAAGCTTAAGGACCGTGCTTTATGCCTATTTTCAGGTCTAGCTAATTATTCAAACACTAATATAAATATACTACTTCATTTTTGCCCTGATCTATTATAAAAACCTAATATATTCAATATCTTCCACTTTTAACTTTTTGTTTTCTCAATATCAGTCATTCATTCATTTATTCTTAATCGAACACTTACTATAATCCTATTACATGCCTGATATTATGTGACAGGCTGAGGATACAAAGGTAAGACTTAATCCTTCAAGTTGCTTACAACTCTTCAGGAAGATGTACGTGTATATATATACATATACGTACATATACAGTGTAGTAAGTACTATGATAACTAATACAAATGCACAAAAGAATGGAATGGGAAGGTTACATGGAGGGTGTGACACCAAAGCAATAAAGGGTACAAACTTTCAGTTACAAGATGAATAAGTTTGAGAGATCTAATATGCAGTATGATGACCATAGTTAATATGTACTATATATTTGAAATTTGCTAAGAGAGTAGATCTTAAGTGTCCCCCCAACACAAAAAAGGTAACTATGTGAGGTGATGGGTGTATTAATCAATTTGATTGTAGTAAACATTCCACAATATATACGTATATTAAATATTTACATTGAACCCCTTTAAAAAATCAGATGGTACAACCTAAATGTATATGATTTTTATTTGTCAATTATACTTCAATAAAGCTGGGGAAATTTTTAAAAAATTTTTTGAAAGAATAAGCATAAACGGTCAAGGAGGTTGGTGAGGTGGGCAAAGAACATGCAGATTTTAGGATAGAGTAAATGAGGAATTATTAAATGTTTAAAAAATAGTGGTATCACTCTCAACAACAAAAACATTCATTCAAAACTAAAAAACATCAAATTTTTACTTCTCCCTAAAAAAAGCACATATTATGTGTTACCTAATATTATATGTTTACCTAATTCTTGGATTCTCACCTACTATCCAGAACTGGAACATTACTGTTGCTCTGCACATTATAAATGGCAATGTTGCCATTGTGATAGCCAACTGCTAGGAGATTAGGTGCTCCAATTGAGAAATCCACAGCAGTAACTCCATGTGGACTCTGATAAATGCGTTCTGGCCACTGGATAAAAAAATTATATTACATTTTAAATTTGGTTTTGCAGGCCATAAAAGATAGAACATAATGGTGGCTAAATGGTAGACTGTCTGGTGGCAGGGGAAACATAAGAAGAGATAGTCTACATTCAGTTACTCCTCTCCCCCGACTTCCAGTATAGATGAGAACAAAACATCAATTAGTTATTTCCTTTATGTTGGTGAATCCTCAGAACTCAATAATTTTTAAGAAATATAGCATGGCCTTCTCTAATAATTATCCTATTTTGGTAATCTTTCTGCAGGATTTGTATGATCACCATAGATCACCTTCTTTAAGAGACAAGTATGGGCTCCAAACAAATTATCTAGCAATGTTCCTATCTTCCAGTAACTGTTTCAGATGCTTGGATTATCTAGACATTTCTAAACAGTGGATAGAAGAAGCTCCAAAAAACTCTCTAAGGTAGTCTTTTCTACAACTCTGTGAAGAGTTTTATTGTTTTATTTAATGCCTAATCTAAATTCTTTCCTGCTTCTAACAATCTATGTGGAAAAGAAGACAACTTACTGATGATGGATCTTATATCAATTCTTCCATGTTTAAAATTGCTTCTTCCTTCCTTTCTTTTACTCTACATAAACCCAGCTTCCTAATAGAATGGGGATATTTGTAAAAGCTCTAATTATTATTTTTTTTGCCCTCTGATCCTTTTCTAAGTTTTCTACTTTATATTTCAGTTATTAATTAAAATTAATAAAAACCTGCAAAGTAACATATTGGTTACAACTGTTTGACAAAAATATGATTGATTCTTATTATTCTTGAAAAATTCATGCTAATAACATGGTCATATTCATCTATCTCATGTATTCAGGATAGCAGAAATCTATCTTATAAGGTGATGATTTATTCATATATTAAGAAACAACCCAGTATTAAATGAAAATTAATTTTCAAAGGATTTTCACTTACAAATTTATTCTTCATTTTGATAAAAAATAATGGTTCGATTCTGGATCATCAGATCTAAGAGCACACAGTAAATGTTCAATAAATATTTATTAAATGAATTTATCCTTTATCAGCAAAAACAAATTTTAATTCTTACAGATTAAAACCAAAGAAAATAAAGTCTTTCTTGGTCACTTTTTTGACTTTAATTATCACATACAACTATGTGTTTTATGAGAATTATGTCAACATTTAATTGACTAAAAATGGGTTTATTCCTATTTGGTTACCGTAGGATTCTTTATTGACCAGCAGCAAGCCAATCCTCTTTTTTGCTCTTTAAATCCAAAGTGCCCATAGCCAACAGCCAAAAGGTCCTGAAAACCAGCAAAATACGTTTAAAATAAGAGAGGATGGCATAAAAATATTGGAAAATGTGTAAAGATGCATATTAATGAACTGTGTTAAAAATAGTGTTAAGAAATTTCTATTAAAAAATATATCTACTATTTTTATTTTACATCTCCATCTTCTAAAGCAAAATAATAATAATCATCATATTTTCAGACTAATGAATATCTAAAAAGAACCAATTGCTAAAAAGTTCTTTTACATATTGAGATACTCTTCCAAGATTGTATTACTACATTATATTTTATGGGTTTTTGAGAATGACCTAATTATTTCAAATATAAAGACAGGGTGCCATGAACTGAATTGTGTCTCTTGCCTTAAAATTCATGTGTTGCAGTCTTAATCCCCACTCTCATTGTATTTGAGGATAGGGCTTTTAGGAGGTAACCAGGGTTAAATGAGTTCATAAAGGTCATAATCTTAATCCAATAGGACTGATGGCCTTATAAAAAGAGGAAGAGACACCAGAGCTCACTCTCTCCACCACATGAGAGCACAGCAAGAAGGTGGTCATCTACAAGCCAGGAAGAGAGCCTTCACCAGTAACCAAATCAGCCAGCACCTTAACCCTAAACTTCCTGGCCTCCAGAACTACAAGAATATAAATTTCTGGGGTTTTTTTTAAGCCAGCCAGTCTATGGCATTTTGTTATGGCATCTCAAACTGATTAATAAAGCAGGTCATTTCAAGAAATACTTGTAGACAAAAATTTAATAACTGACCAAACCCAGGCTCATCTTCATAATCAGAATACCTTTATCAAAAATATATTATTATATTTTTTGCCACAACCCTATTTTCAAGCCAACATCATCACTCTATAATTTCCTCTGTCTTAAACCACTCTTCGTCACTATTCCTTTTACCCTGACACGGACAAGCTTTTATTAATCTTTTCTAGACTCAGCATAGGCACCACTTCTTCTGAGAAACATTCATAAGCCTCTCTTATGTATTCCCACACCACTATTTATTTCCTTTATTAAAGCACATAGAGACCATTATGCAGGCAGGGTCTATGTATGACTAAATTACTACTGCAACTCTAGTGCCTTATCAGAGGTCCTGGCACAGAGTGAATGTCCAGTAAGTATTTGTAGAATGAATTAATAAATGTGATAGATTATTACTGGTGAAGATAGATGTTTGTCATATTTGAAGCTCCATTAAAAATTATTTAACTTTAATCTCAATAGCAATATATTAACTTTTAAAATGCTAGTATATTCAGTTTCTAAAAATGATTTATCTGTCTTTATTATACAGTTAGTATTATTAAATCTCACTTACCTAACAAGATGTTTCCAAACGTAGTTTTATAAAGACCAATCCATACTTAAAGTGTTTTATGTTATTAAAAAATAATGTGCATAATTTAAATAATGTGTCACATAGATTTCTATAAAAATGATTACAAAACTTCTGTTTTTTAATAACCATAACAACTAGCATATTTGCACATAGTACCTTATAAGGTGTGGCAGCAAAATAATAAGGCTAATTCTTAAACATAGTACAATGCGGTTTAAACACACAAATTTGTTTTGACCACTTAAAAATACACTAAATATCTATTCCAAAGATATTGTCATTACACAAAAGGTTTTGGAATCTCTAATTGAGAATCATGTCTTCAGAAGCAGTTTATAAACCCCAGGAAAAAATAAGTCTCGTTACTCTATAATCTCTCTCTCTCTCTCTCTTTTTAACTAAAGAGAAGGAGGAGAGGGACAGAGAGAGACTCTTTAAGCAAGATCCATGCCCAGAGTGGAGCCTGACAGGGGGCTCAATCTCACAACCCTGAGATCATGACCTGAGCCAAAATCGAGAGTCAGACACTTAACCAACTGAGCCATCCAGTCACCCTTATAATCTTCTCTTTTTTAAAAGCAAAGCTACTATTCCTAACTTGGTGGTTCCTATAATTTGCCTCAAGATGATTTCTGGCAGCAGCGCAATTAAGAGCAAGAACCCTGGAGCCAGGGGTTTGGGCTTGGATTCTAGCTGTTTCACTTACTAGTTGTATAACTTTGGGAATTTAATAGATGTGTAACTTCTTCAGCCAAGTTATTTATCCTTTTTGTACTTCAGTTTCCTCATCATCATATTGGGGATAATAGTACCTAACTCAGAGTTGTTGTGTTAATTTAAGTAAAGTGCTGGCAATGGCACCTGGTACATAGTAAGTGCTGTTTAAATACTTGCTATTTTCGGTAGTAAAAGTTAATTTTAGGAATCTCAAAGTTATTTTGCACATTTTCAGAGTCACTAGAATAAGTATATACTTCTGAATATGATACTCTAAGAAAAATACAAATTTGGGTACACGAGTTTGATATATCTAAAAATAAATTGATTATATATGATCTTCTGGTTTACTTTTCAATGTCTGATATGGATTCAGAGAATACGGTGTCCCAAATACATCTCCTAAAATAAAAATATGATGTCTTCATTTTAAGGGGAAATTTTAGAACTATTTTCATTTTCCATTTTTGAAACATGAACTTGTAAAGGGATGTTAAAACTCTGGTTTATGTCAATTAAAATCCCTTGCCTAAAACCTGAGAAAAAGAAAACTTCATTAGTACTTGACAGTTATCTTTAAATGCTAAAGATAGAATTGTTAAAATGTTCAATAACCTACAGGATTTGTTTTATTCCAGGCAAGGCTGCTCACATTAAGACCTTTGGTTAAGTCACAGGAAAAGGACCAAAGTCGTTCCAAATTGGCTGGTATTGTTGACTGTTCTGTACTTATTTCTATTTCTTCTTCCTCTTCCTTCTTAACCTCTTCCTCTGTCTCTTGTTCAAGTTTTTCACCTTCTAGAAAGTCTTCAGGTTCTTCAGGTTCTGGTTCTAAAATTAAATCACAAAAAGAGATTATTTTCCTCTATACCTACAGAAGCCTGGCAAAGTCTCCAAACAACATCTCTATCTATGAGACACTTCAAGCACCAGTGAATCTGTTGGAACATATGGCCCAAGTGACAAGGCATTCCGAATGACCGCCTGGACCTGTTGTAGAATCCTGTTGTTCTGGGTCCCACTCAAAGGAGCACCTTTTCAGTTCACTCAGTTAATGAGCCAAGTAACACGTCCGGATGAGGAACATGTTGCCTCCAAAGAAGGAAGAAGTCTACTAGGCATTGTAACTTTTGTTTGGTTCTAAGAGGGGCAAGATGAAACAATTTATCCTTCACTTTGGTAGGTATATCTTGACATACCCCATACTACAAAAGACCCTTGGAAATTTGACTGATGTGGAAAGCCCCTAAAAAATTTTATCAGATTTATTTCTCACCCTCTGGCATGCAAATACCTTAACAATAAGTGTACTTCTTGTTCACTGGGTTCAGTCAGCATAATATCATCAATACTATGGACCAGTAATGGACCAGTGTGATATTTTGTTGAAGGGAAAAGTACCTGCAGACTCAATTATGACATAAAGCTAAAGAAGAGAGGCCTCAGAGGAAACCAACTCTGCTCACACCTCGATCATGGGCTTCCAGACTCCAGAATTATGAGAAAGTAAATTTCTGTTGTTTAAGCCACACAGTTTGTGGTATTTTGTTATGGCAGCCCTAGCAAACCAATACAGCCCCTACCTATTTCTCTTCTAGAGACATGATGATCAACTAGCCAATGCCATGGGTTTCTGTGAGTCAGACTATTCTGATTTCTGCTTTGCCTGCTATGGCAATCATAGCAGGCAACCTCCTTTTCCTTTGGTAATTAAGTGTTGCCACTTATCTCCTGCCATTCAGGATCCAGTTTTTAAGGATTTCAGTTTACTGGCAGCAGTTCCCACTGTAATGTCTGACCTACAGAGAAGAGTGACCACAGAGTTCTTCAAGGATGTTGGGATACCCCCTCGCAAATGTATTTCTCACAATTGTGGTAAAAGGTGTATTATCCTTCTGCAGTGGGTGAGAAAGTTGTCATGATAAATCCACCCTAACATTCCAATGTCCCTAAGCCTTAGGATACCTTTCTCTATAGCGTCCCAAAGCAGTTCTGACTTCAACTTCATTTAGTGAAAACCACATTTTGGTCCAATATTAGCTAACAAGAAAGAAAGAAAAAGAAAGAAAAGGGAAGGAAAGGAAAGGAAAGGAAAAGAAAGGAAAGGAAAGGAACAGAAAAGACAAGAGAAAATTAGAACCATTTCTAATCCCCTGAGCTCCAACACTGGGTCCAGAATATCTGCTTAGTGGACCCATATCAGTAAACTTGATCTGATGTAACTTTATATTCCTTCCATCATTACCCTACACCCTTAATATCCATTCCCACATATATTCCTCAGATTTCTGCCTGTATAAATTGGAAAAATCAGCAGTCAATTCTGCAAGAAGTCATAACAACCCCCAAAATGTGTATAGACCTAACAAGTTAAGTAACATGAAACAAAAAAAAAAATAGATCTGAAATGAGAATAAACAAATCCACAATTACAGTTCAGATTTCAACACTCCTCTCTTAATAACTGATAGAACAGGTAGACAGAAAATCAGTAAGGATACAGATAAATTGAACATCACTATTAACCATCTTGACCTAAGGACAATTATAGAACAGTCCATCCCAAAACACCAGTATACATATTCTTCCCAAGTATCATAACAAATTCTTTAAGATAGACCATATCATGGATCAAAACAAACAAAAAGACCTTAACAAATCTAAAAGAATAGAAATCAAAGTATATTCTCAGACCATAATGGAATTAAATAAAAAATTAATCATAGAATACAGATAGAAAACCCCAAAATATGTGGATATTAAGCGATATTTATAAATAACACATGGGTCAATGAAGTGGTCTCAAAAGAAATTTTAAAAATTTTTAATGAAATGAAAATACAACATATAAATTTTATGAAATTCAGCTAAAGCAGTGTTTACAAGGCATATTTTAGGAAAGAAGAAAATTAAATATATATTTTACATATGTACCACCTATTCTATTCCTAGGTATTGACCCAAGAGAGACAAAAGCAAATGTCCAAGCAAAGACTTATATACCAATATTCACGCCAACTTTATTTGTATGGTCCCAAACTGGAAATAAATATTGATCAACAGGAGAAAGAATAAACACAGTGCAGGATAGTCATACAATGGAATACTCATCAGTAATAAAAAGAAATGAACTATGATACATACTACATTGGTGAATCTGAAAATAATTTTGCTGAGTGAAAAGAAGCCAGATAAATAAGGGTATATAATGTATAATTACATTTATATAAAATTACATTTATATAAAATTGCTATATAGGGATATAAAGCAAAACAGTGGTTTCTTAAAGATGAGGTGGGGCAAGGAGGAACAGGAAGGAAGGATTCTAGAGGACATGAAGAGAAATTTGAGGGTGATGAATACATTCGGTACCATTATATATCATTGTATATATCATCGATTGTGATGCTGTATTAAAGCCTATTAAATTATATACTTTAAATATGTGCAGTTTATTGTATGTCACTTATACCTCAAGAGCTGTTAAGAAATAACAATGCCATATCACTCTTTAAATGAACCCAAGATAATATAAATATTGTAGCATTTTTTTAATTGTGAGAAAATTCATTGATATGTGTAGATTTTAGCTGTAGAGTTTAATAGGTTTTGATAAATATACACACCAATGTAACCAACACAACAGTCAAGATAGATAGAGAACATATCCATCAACCAAAAAAGTTTCTTCATGCCACTTTCCAAGTAAGCTCAACCCCCCACAGCCAAACACTGGTTTGATTTCTATCACCTCAGATTAGTTTTGTTTGTGATAGCATATCACATAAATGGGTTTGTTGGTATGTATTCTTTTGTGTCTGGCTTCCTTCACTTGACAATGCTTTTGAGATCCATCAAGGTTACTATGTATGTAAGTAGTTCATTCATTTTTTTTTTAATTTTTTATTTCTTTTCAGCGTAACAGTATTCATTGTTTTTGCACCACACCCAGTGCTCCATGCAATCCGTGCCCTCTCTAATACCTATTACCTGGTTCCCCCAACCTCCCACACCCCGCCCCTTCAAAACCCTCAGATTGTTTCAGAGTCCATAGTCTCCATGGTTCACCTCCCCTTCCAATTTCCCTCAACTCCCTTCTCCTCTCCATCTCCCCTTGTCCTCCATGTTATTTGTTATGCTCCACAAATAAGTGAAACCATATGATAATTGACTCTCTCTGTTTGACTTATTTCACTCAGCATAATCTCTTCCAGTTCATTCATTTTTATTCCTGAGTTGTGCTCCATCATTTGTTTATGCATTGACCTGTTGATGGACATCTGGGCTGTTTCCAGGTTGGAGCTATTATGAATAAAGTTGCTATGAGCATCCTTACATAAGTGTTTTTTGCAGACATATGTTTTCTTTTCTTGGGTGAATACCCAGGGACAGGGGTCACTGGGTGGATCTATGCTTAACATTTTAAGAAACTTCCCAGCAGATTTCCAGCATGGTTGTACAATTTCAAACTCCTACAGCAATATATAAAAAACCCAGTTACTCCATATTCTTGCTTGGTGTTGTCAGTCTTTTTAATTTTAGCCATTCCAACTAGTGTACAGTGGCATTTTGTTATGGTTTCAACTTGCATTTCCTTGACAACAAATCATGTTTAGTACCTTTTAAGGTGTCTACTGATTATTCATGTATATTTTAGTGAAGTTTCTGTTCAAATCTTTTGCCTATTTTTTATTAGACTGTCTATATTTTTTCAAAAGATTTTATTTATTTATTTGACAGACAGAGATCACAAGTAGTCAGAGAGGCAGGCAGAGAGAAAGGAGGAAGCAGGCTCCCCACTGAGCAGAGAGCCCAATGCAGGGCTCGATCCCAGGACCCCGAGACCATGACCTGAGCCGAAAGCAGAGGCTTTAACCAGCTGAGCCACCCAGGTGCCCCAAGACTGTCTATATTTTTATATGTGTATGTGTCCTTTACATATTTCTAATTTATGTCTTTGGACAGAGGTATGTTGTAAACATATTCTTCTAGACTGTTACTTGCATTTTCCCCCCTAAACAGTGTTACTCAAAGAGCAGACATTTTAACTACCTCAAAAGCCTTACCAATTTTTTTCTTTCATGTCTTGGGATTTTTTGTGTATTAAATAATCTTTTCTGATGCTAAGATCACAAACATTTTCTCTTTTGTCTTCTTCTAGAACTTATCATTTTAATTTTTTTTTTAAGATTTTTATTTATTTATTTGACAGAGAGAGATCACAAGTAGGCAGAGAGGCAGGCAGAGAGAGAGGGAAGCAGGATTCTCGCAGAGCAGAGAGCCCGATGCGGGGCTCGATCCCAGGACCCTGAGATCACGACCTGAGCCGAAAGCAGAGGCTTTAACCCACTGAGCCACCCAGGCGCCCCTCATTTTAATTTTTATATTTAAATCTATAGCCCATCTGAGTTAATTTATATATATGATATGACATGGAAGTTGAGGTTCATTTTTTTCCCATGTGGATATCTTATTGTTTCAGCATCATTTATGAAAAGATCAGTCTTTTAAAATTAGTTCACCTTGGCATATTTGTCAAAAATCAAGTGACCATATAAGTCTGTGTTTCTGGACCCACTCCTATTCTATCTCAGCCATCTATATGTCTACCCTTAGACAAATATCACACTTCCTACATTACTATAACTTTATAACAAATCGTTTGTGATCAGATAGGGTAAGTCAACTTTATTCTTCTATTTCAGAATTGGCTTGGTTATTCTAAGTTGTTGCTTTGCCATATAAAATGGGTGATCATTTTGACAATTTAATTATCTTTAAGGAAAAATTTTAAATACTAAGAAATGTTTCTTACTTTCACTCACATTTTCCAATTCTAGCACTCCATTAGTTTGTGTAGATCCTAATTTCTGTTATTATTTTTTATCAGTCTGAAGGACTTCCTTTGACACTCCTTGCAATGCTTGTCTGCTGGCAATGAATTCTCTCAGCTCTCATTTGTCTGAACATGTGTTTATTTCACCTTGATTTCTGAAGGATATTTTCTCTAAGTGTAGAATTTTTTAGCACAGTAAAAATGTCATTGCATTGTCTTCTGGCTTCTGATGAGAAATAAGGTCATTGTTAGCTTTATTCTCCAAATGTCATGTTTTTCTCTGGCAATATTTAAGATTTTTTGACATACTACTTATGATGTGCCTCAATGTGGTTTTCATTGTGTTTATCTTGTTTAGGTTTCATTGAGCTTCTTATAATTGGTTTAAGATTTTTTTAAGTACGGAAAATTTTCAGTTACCTTTCTTCAAATTATTTTTCTGCTTCTCCTCCTCTCTTTTCCACTACTACGAACCCAATTTCATGTATGTTAAGTCACATGACCTTGTAACACAAGTCACTGAGGCTCTTTTTTCTTTTTTTTCTTTTTAGCCTTATTTCTCTCTGTATTTCAGTTTGGAATGTTCCTACTGCTTTGTCTTTAACCTCACTGATACAGATCTCCTGGTCTGATAAGACCATCCATTGAACTTTTCACTCAAGTATTAGATTTTTCAATTCTAGAAGTTCAGTTTGGCTCTGTATGTAGCTTTCATTGCTTTCCTCATTATATTCTTATTTCCCTTTAAATCCTTAAGTATATGTTAATAGCGTTTTCTTTAATAGACTTATTTTTTTAGAGAAGTTTTACATTCACAGAAAAACTGAACTTAAAGTAGAGAGAATTCCTCTACACTCAAACTCATATGTGCACAGAAAAAAATGGAACTTAGAGTTCCTCTACACTCAAACCCAGATACATGCACAACCTCCCTCAGAATCATCATCCTGCACCAGTGATATATTTGTTATAATCAATAAACCCACAATGACAAATCATAATCACCCAAACTCCATAGTTTACATTAGGGTTCACTCCTGGTGTATAAATTCTATGGTTTGGACAAATGCTCAATGACATGCACTCATGATTATAGTAGTCACAGAGAATAGTTTCACTGCTCTACAAATCTTATGTTCTCTGCCTATTCATTCCTCCCAGCCCTCAAGTCCCTGGCAACCAATGATCATTTTACTGTCTCCATATTTTTGTCTTTTCCAGAATGTCACACATTTGGAACTATACCATATAATGTCTTTTTATACTGGCTTCTTTCATTTAGTAACATGCATTTAAGTTTTCTCCACACCCATTCATGGCTTAAACATTTATTTCTTTTTTGTGCTGAATAATATTGCATTGTCTGGATATGCCACAATTTATTTATCCATTCACCTATTGAAGGAGATCTTGGTTACTTCCAAGTTTAGGCAATTATGAATAAAACTGCTGTAACCATTTGTGTGCAGGTTTTTGTGGGTATGTAAGTATTCAACCACACTGGGTAAATACTAAGGAGTGTAATTATGGACCATATGGTAACAGTATGTTTAGTTTTGTAAGGAACTGCTAAACTGTCTTCCAAAGTGGTGGAACTATTCATCGTGCAATCCCACCAGCACTGAATGAGAATTCTTGTTCCATATCTTTGCCAGTATTGGTGGTGTCAGTGTTTTGGATTTTCATCATTCTAATAGGTATGTAGTGGTATCTCATTGTTGTTATAGTTTACAATTCCCTAGTGAGCTTTGATGTTGAGCATCTTTTTATATGCCCATTTGCCATGTGTATATTTGGGGGCGGAAGTGTCTGTTAATGTCTTTTGCCCATTTTTTGATCATGTTGTTTTTCATTATAAAGTTTTAAGAAATATTTATATATTTTGGATGAGTCCTTTAACAGATATGTCTTTTGCAAATATTTTCTCCAGTCTGTGACATAACTTCTTATTCTCCTCATAATGTCTTTTACAGTGGAGAAGTTTATCATGCCTTTGGTGTTAAATCTCCAAAGTCATTGCTATACCTTAAGATTATTTAGATTTTGACTCCTAGAAGTCAACTCCTATGTTGGCTTCTAGGAATTCTGTAGTTTTGTATCTTATATTGAAGTCTATGACCTATTTTGGGTTAATTTTTGTGAATGATAAAAGGTTGGTGTCTGGATTCTTTATTTTGCACATAAATGACCATTTGTTTCAGTACCATTGGTTGAAAAGATTACCTTTTCTTCATTGAATTGCTTTTTCTTTTTTGTGAAAGATCAGTTGACTATAATTATGTGGACCTATTTGGGGGCTCTCTATTCTGTTCTGCTGAAATATGTGTCTCTTCTTTTGTCTGTACCACACTGCCTTCACTACTAGAACTTTACAAGTGTTGAAGTCAGGTAGTGTGTGTCCTCCAGCTTTGCTCTTCTCCTTAAATATTGTGTTCACTATTGTGGGTACGCTGGACAAAATTCAACACCCATATATTTTTTAAAATGTTTAGAAAACTAGAAAGAGGCAGATTCCCTCAAACCAACAAAAGGTATCTACAAAAAGTTACACCTAACATTGTATTTAATGACAAAATATTGAATACTTTTCCTTAAGCTTAGGAATAAGACAAAGATATTTGCAGTCTTGGGGCAGGTGAAGATATCTTAAAGAGGACATGGAAAACATTAACTACAAAATAAAAAAACTGATAGATAAGACTTCATTAAAATTAAAAACTTCTACTATCAAAAGAAAAACATATTGGTAAGTTACTGACTTAGACTAAAGAATTGTAATACATGTATCTTTCAAAGAGCTTATTCCAGAATATATAAAAATAAACTCCTACAACTTGATTTTTAAAAAGAAAAGATAATTCAATTTAAAATGGCAAAGGACGGGGCATCTAGGTGGCTCAGTGGATTAAGCCTCTGTCTTAGGCTCAGGTCATGGTCTCAGGGTCCTGGGATCGAGCCCCACATCAGGCTGTCTGCTCAACCGGGGGCTTGCTTACCCCTTCCCCTCTGCCTGCCTCTCTGCCTACTTGTGATCTCTCTCTCTCTGTCAAATAAATAAATAAAATCTTTAAAAAAATGGCAAAGGACTTGACCAAACATTACACAAAGGAAGATATATAAATGACCAAAAAAAGCACATGAATAAGTATTCAACATGATTAGTCTTTAAGACAACATTCATCAGCCTTGATGAATCTCAAAAACATTATGTTGAGGGAAAGAAGCCAGACACGAAAGAATACAAGTAGCCCTGGAACAATATAGGTTTGAACTGTGTGGGTCCATTTATATGTAAGTTTTTTTAAAGGGAGTTAACAGCAAAAGCCACAAGGCATTTATTTGCAACTACCCAACCCACTCTCCAAAGATGGAATGGAAGGCAACCAGCACAGAGGCAGCACTTGCTACATGAGTGCCAGGGGAGGCCTACTGAGGGAAGGTCTGCAGGTCACCATAAGTGAGGGTAGGGTGGTCAGGTAGCGCATCCAGGGCTAGCAGGCAGAAGGCTGAGCTAAAGCAGAAGAATACACCCAGAGGGCAGTGATGGCCTTGTGCACAGAGCCCCACAGAGTCCTCTACCCACTGGCTTCCAGAGCTGCTTCAGGGGAGCCATGGGCCTTGGTCCTGTTGCAGGCCCTAGTGCAGATTCTTCCCTGTGGTGGTTGTGCCCATAATCTGTAACCCGTGTTGGCTTCAGGTCAGAATTAAACAAAAGCCTTACCTGTATTACCAGAAACCCCAGCATTATGAAATCTATTTGGGAACTATCTGTCCTATAATGGGAGGGATGCTGGATTTCTTTGAGTTCTTTTACCCTCTCTCTTCTTGTGAAATCAGAGTTGAAGAGCACCTATGGGGTACTCTTATCAAAAGTTCCATCACTTATGTGCTGGCCAATTTAAATACATATGACTGGTTACCTCCTGATACCCTGCTATATTCAAAGAAATTCTGTATTCACCTTTGTGCAAAAAGAGAAAAAGAATAACGGTAGTTAATGTGGGGCAATAGCCCAAGGGCCAGTGGAGTAGGAAAAGTCAATATCACCTCAAACGGAAAATGTGGGGACTCATCCACAAGTGTCTTTGGGGGCAGGAATTAACCTATACATTCTGGATGGTGCGGCACCCAGCTGACCTTGGCATGGTGACTGAGGATGGCACTGCCTGGTAGAAGCTGGACTGGTGTCCGTGGATATCCTCTTTTACCAATCCATAAATGATATTTTTGCTCCAATATCTATATTAATGAAGTCTTTGGATAGGGGAAAAAGGAGCTTCCCTAGATTTTAATTTTATAATAAAGGCATTTTAAAAAGAAAAAAGAGAGAGAGCAGCGTACTCCTGTTTGGCTGCAGCTGAAATGGCCACCTCCAAGTAGTACACCTGGTATACAACTCTAGGCAGTGGTCCAGCTCTGCTGTGCCTCTAGACTTCCTCTACCACCCATGGGCCCACCCAGCAGCGGCTGCTGGGCAGCTGAGGCCACCAGACTACAGAACTCTGTCATTCTGGGACCGGCCCCTCCCACTGCCCCTGGCCCAGGCTAGTGTATGTACAAAACTGTAAATGTATTTTCTTTACCTTATGATTTTCTTAATACCATTTTCTCTTCTCTAGGTTGCTTTACTGTAAAAACACAGTATATAATACATATAACCTACAAAATGTGTGTTAACTGACTGTTTATGCTATTGGTAAGGCTTCCGGTCAACAGTAGGCTGTTAAGTTGTGGGGGAATCAAAAGTTGTACTGTGCCAGGGTCATCATCCCTAAGCCCTGCCTTGTTCAAGGATCAACTGTACTTACTATATGAGCCCCTTATATGATATACCAAAACAATTAATCTATGATGAGAAATATCAGATTAAATGCCTATTTATGGGGGTTAAGGTTTAACCGGAAGATAGCACAAGGAAAATCTTAGGGTTTATAATTTATTCTAGGCAATGGGAAGTTACTGCAGTTTTTTTAACAGTTAAGTTACCATGTTCAAATCCAAGTGTAGGATACATCAGCAGAACAGGATAGTAGAGTGGAAAGAGAATTTGAATGAGATCAGAAGAACTTGTTTGAATGCCTACCTTTGTCATAGGCTCTAAACTTGGAAAGTTTCTATGCATCTCATCTTCTTCATTCAAAAAGTGAAAGGTTGAGTTAATCTCTAAAATCTTTCAAAATATTCTGTGAACATGAGTTGGGATTTAGCAATGAGAACAGGAAGAATGCCCTTGCAATACAATTAAGGAAAGATAATAAGCACCAGAACTTGGAAGGTGTCAGTGGCAATGGATTGGGGCTTTACATATGAGAAAATAATTCAATGCAGGGGCAAGAGAGAGAAAAAAGTCACAGAAGCTTATGAAGATTTTAATCTAAGGGACTGCCTCTTTTTGTGGGCTCTATAGTTTGAACTCTAATGTTACTTGGATGTTCAATGCTAAAAGCTGTATAATATGTGTCTTTCAATAAGTGATAACCCAGTCTGGAGGTTACATTTAGAAATAATTCCACTTAATTCTTTTAATTATTTGAGCTTGTCTAAACGTGATTTTTTTTTTAAAGATTTTTATTTATTTATTTGTCAGAGAGAGAGAGAGAGAGAGGGAGAGAGAGCAAGCACAGGCAGACAGAATGGCAGGCAGAGGCAGAGGGAGAAGCAGGCTCCCTGATGAGCAAGGAGCCCGATGTGGGACTCGATCCCAGGACGCTGGGATCATGACCTGAGCCGAAGGCAGCTGCTTAACCAACTGAGCCACCCAGGCGTCCCTAAACGTGATTTTAAAAAAGATTTTATTTATTTGTCTGAGAAAGAGAGAGAGAGAAAGAGAGAAAGAGAGAGAGGACTCGTGTACAAGCAGGGGGAGAGGCAGGCAGAGGGAGAAGCAAGCCGAGAGAGAAGCAGGCTTCCCACTGAACAAGGAACCTGATGTAGCACTCGATCCCAGAACCCCGGGATCATGACCTGAGCCAAATACAGACACTTAACTACTTGAGCCACCCAGGCATCCCCAAATGTGATTTTTAAAAATACCTTTTAAAACAGGAAGCTGACGATAAGCTGCAAGTTTGGGCTGAAATAAATTTTCCATTAGAACTCGTTCCATAAAAAATAAATCCTGACGAAACTTGTCAGATTTCATTATTGACTCTGAGCGATCCTCTTCATCATCATGGATTTTAGTCAGAATTACGTTTTCTATATCCATTAAAGAACTAGCTTCACTGTCTGAAAAATACAAACATGACGCAATGATAAAATAATTTAAATAGTATTAGATGATTCATGTATTCTAAGTATTATAAAAATCACATTTTGTCAGTACTTGTTTTCCTCCAATATTCAAAACTTCAATAGACACTTATTGAATATCTTTCATGTACCAAGCACATGGAATATATACATACATTATCTCATTCTGGAATTCTTAACCACTAAAAAATGTATTATCAGAAGATAAACAATGATAACTTCATAGATAATTTATATCTGTATACATTGTTATTCAAATTTAAATAATATTATTAGTCTTCACATGGAGGTCTGATTTGATTGTAGTTTTTTAGAAATGCTACACCACTGTGTTAATTTTTTTTCTGATGCTAAAATAAACTACAAAAACTTAAGTGGATTAAAACCATGCAGATTTATTATTTTGGAGTTCAGTAGGTTAGAGGTCTGACCAGGTCTCATTGGCTAAAATCAAAAAGTTGATAGGATTTTGTTCCTTTCTGGAGGCTCTAGATATTCATTTCCTTATCTTTTTCAACTTCTAGTGGCCACCCACACCTTTCTTGGTAGACAACATCTTCACATCTCTCCAACCTTCTTCAGTCATTACATCTCTCTATGCCACAGCTCAGAAAGCTCTCTACTTTAAAGTATCCATATGTTTAGATTGGGATCTCCCATCTACAGAAACTACAGCAAAGACCCTTGGCCACATTTTCCCCTCCTTTCTGCCTCCTGACCCACGCTGGTGCTTCTCTTATAGCCCACAGCATAGAACGTCCCCTCCTTTTGAGATCCGTGAGTAATACAAGCTATCTTTTCAATGGCAGTGGTGTCCTCTTCTGTTGGCCTTGCCATGCCTAAATAATAATAAAATCCACAGTTAAAAAGTATCATCTACAAGAAATCAATTTAAATGTAAAGACGCAGATAGATTAAAGGTAAAGAGCAATATATACTATGTTAACACTAATCAAAAGAAGATGGAGTAGCTATATTTAATTTCAGACAAAGTTGACTCCTGAGCAAGGAAAATTATCAGAAATAGAGAGGAGCATTGCATAATAATAAAGAAGTCAGTTCTCCAAGAAGACACAGCAATCCTAATCATTTATGCAGCAGAAAACAAGACTACAGAATATTTAAGGCAAAAACTGATAGAACTGCAAGGAGAATCAGACACATCCACTGTTATAATTGGAGATTCTAACACTATTTTAATAGAATACATGTTTTTTATCAAGCTCACTTGGAATGCTTGCCAAGCTAGACCACATTCTGGGCCAGCAAAGCAAACTTCAACATATTTAAAAGAATAGAAATAATACAAAGTATGCTTTCAGACCATAGTGGAATTAAACTAGAATTCAACAAAAAGATACCTGGATAATCCTAAAATATTTGGAAATTTTAAAAAAATACATTAAAAATAAGTCAAAGAAGAAGTCTTAAATGAAATTTTAAAATATTTGAAACAAATCAAAGTAAAAATATAACATCAAAATGTGTGAGATTCAACAAAAAGAATGCTTAGAGGGAAATTTAAAACACTGCATGCATATATTAGAAAAGAAGAATGATCCAAAAATTAGTAATCCAAGCTTCTATCTCAGGGCACTAAAATAAGAAGAGTAACATAACCCTAAAGCTAGCAGGAAACAAATATATATAAAAATTAAAGCATAAATCAGTGAAGTTGAAAACAGAAAATCATCAGAAAAAAATCAATGAAATTAAAAGTTAAGTCTTTGGAAAGATCAACAAAATTCATAATCATCAGTCACATTAACCAAGAAAAAAAAAAACAGAACATAAATTGTTAGTATGAGCAATAATAGAGGTGTCATCACTACTGATCCCATAGACCAAAGGAATAATAAGAAAAACTGTGCATAACTCTATGTTCACAGATTTGATCACTTAGATGAAAGGGAACGATTCGTTGAAAAGACATAACCTACCAAAACTCACACAAAGTGAAATAGATCATCTGATTAGGCCTAACTCTGTTAAAGAAATTAAATCAATAATTCATAAAGTTTCAAAATAGAAAATAAGCCCAGATGGTTTTGCTGGTGAATTAAATCAAACACTTAAGACTTGTTTATACAATCTATTTCAGAAAATAAGTAGAGTGAACACTTCCCAATTCATTTTGTTAGGCTGTCATTACTCTAACACCAAAACCAGGTGAAGACATTACAAAAAAGAAGAATTACAGAACAATATTGTTTATGAAAATAACACAAAAATCCTCAACAAAATATTAGCAAATCAAATCTAACAGTGTATAAGAAGAATTATATACTCCAACAAATTAGGGTTGGTTCCAGGTATGCAAAGTTGGTGCAACACTTGAAAATCAGTTAATGTAACCCATCCCATCAACAGGCTAAAGAAGGAAAATTACATTAGATTCAGAAAACTCTTTTGACAAAATCTAACACCCACTATGATAAAGAAGTCCCAGGAAACTGGGGTACCTGGGTGACTCAGTTGATTAGGCACCGGACTCCATTTTGGCACTGGTTGTGATCTCGGGGTCATGATCTCAAGGTCCCCAGATTGAGTCTCAAGTCAGGCTCTGTGCTCAATAGGGGGGTCTGCCTCTCTCTCTCTCCCTCTGCCTCTCCCCCCACTCACACGCACACTCTCCCTTTCTCTCTCTCTCTCTCTGTCTCTTAAATAAATAAATAAATCTTAAAAAAACCAAACAAACCAAAAAAAAAAACACCTCCCAGGAAACTAAGAATAGAAGTGAATTTCCTCAACTTGATTTTTAAAAAAATCTGTGAAAAGCCAAAAAAATCTATGAAAAACTAACATATTTAATGGTGAACACCTGAAAATTTCCACATGAAGGTAAGGAACAAGGTTAGGATGTCGCCTCTCACCACCTTCATTCAACATCATACTAGAAGTCCTAGCTAATACAATAATTTGAGGAAAAGAAATAAAAGTTATACAAATTGGAAGGAAAAAAACTTTGTAGATGACATAGTTGTTTATGTAGAAAATCCAAAAAAAGTAAAAAAAAAATTCTCCAATTAATAAGCAATTAGAGCAAGGTTACAATATATAAGTTTAATATACAAAATCAATGGCTTTCCTATAAATGAGTAATGAACAATTGAGAATTTTCTGAAAATGATAAATTCTCTTTAAACTTGATTTTCAAAAACATTTCCTGATTTACTATTTTTAAATATTACATTTGTTTTTGGGTAAAATGGGTGAGAACAGAAATATTTCAATTTAGTTTATGAAAATTTGCCAAAACTTTACCAAAACTTGCCAGGGTTTAATTACTCTGAAATAAAGACTACCCTTTATATGTAGTGATATCATTTCATAAGAAAAATGACTCCGAGTTTAGAATAGGGAGAGTAAAACTGTATAACTGCATAACCACAAAACAATCAGAAGTGGAATTTAACAAATTTCCTATAACTGGACTTTGTAAAAATTCTTCCATGTTACTAAGTATATTTGGAAAGTTAAAATTTTGCATTGACTTGAATTAAAGCATTTAATCTCAAAACTTAGAATACTAAAAGCTAAAGTTTTAATGTAGGATTTCTCCATGTTAGTAATATTACATTTTTGCCACGTAATTTCTTGTCGTGGGGGCTGTTCTGTATATCAATGGGTTTTTTCCTTGGCATTGACCCAAAAGATGTCCTCATAGTCAGGACAACCAAAAATGTCTCCAGATACTGCCAAATGTCCCCTGGGGGAAGTAAAATTATCCCCAATTAAAAGCCATAGTTGTTAATTTATCTCCATTTTAATCTGTCACAAAGTTAGTATACACTTTTTCTTAGAAATTATACAGTCTACGGAAAGAAAGAGAGAAAATTATGGAACCCATATGTTCCTATATATATGAGAGAGAACTTAAGAGCAAGTAAAGAAGCAACAGAGGAAGATAAAATCTTTGAAACTCTTGACAGTTATCCAAAAAAATTAAATTTTTGGTTCAGAGTCCAGGATGATGCGAAAGAGTAACAATGCTATTTCTGAGTAAAAGTTGTAGTTTCATGTTCCACCAGAAAGTAAGTATTGTAACTGGTAAGAAAGAATTTATTTACAATGGCATGTGAAAACATCATTTAAATAAAAACTGAAAGAGTGTTCGCTTAGGCAGCAATATAGTAATATTGGAAAGGTACAGAAAAGATTAGCATAGCTCCCATGCAGAGATGACATGCAAATTCGTGAAACACTCCATTTAAGAAAAAAAAAAACTGAAATAAATGAAATCTTACTTTTTTCTATAGTACTCCCTGGTACTCTTTGCTCATGATCTTTAGAAGCTATACTTGCTTTAGTATTTGATTCAAGCATAGATTGTTTTGTTGGTAAAGATGAAAGCTCCATAGTATTATAAGAATCATACAAATCCCAAGTACTGGACATTATACCTAAATAAAGAGAAAGGTAAAAGTTATTTTAAATCAAATTCTAATAAATTAGCTTATACATAACTAGTTATAGCAAAATCTAAGATAAGAACATCTATTGCTTAAGAAATGAATACTATTTTTTTTACAATAGCAGAAAGTAAAGATAAAAAGAAATAAATCATGAGAACAAGTTGAGATCTTTAGCTATCACACTTTTTGCATCTACATATACATTAGTGTTTTAATGATAACTCCAAATTATCCTCACCATCCTTTCTGATCCCCACACCTCTCACCCCTCTATCCCAAGCTGATGGTGCATAATCTCATCCGTCTGTCAGTGTATAGGTCTTGCTTGATATGGACCTGGACAACCATGTCACAATAAGGATTTAATGTTCTTTTAAATTCTATAGAACTTTTAATTTATAATCATCTAATTCCATTTTTATCACAAAAAAATCTCATATGCTTATGTAAAAAGATTATACTTGTTGGGAAATTGGTTGACTGTTCTCAAGAAACTTGTACAGTAATATGGTTATTACCTTCCCTTTTTAAAAATTTTTGTTTGCACTGGCTATAATTTTTTCAAATGAGCAAATATAACAATGGTCTCCAAAGACTGAAAATGTTATTTATCTGCAAATTAAAAAAAAAGTTCCAACCCTTTTCATTATTGATATAACAATGAAAATTTCATGTAGCAATTATTTTATCAGTGACCATGTAATAAAATATTTCTATGTGCTAAGCTTACAAAAGTTTAAAGTACAGTAATTTAATAATTCTTTTCTCTAAAAATCAAAACAAGACCTGGATATAATAAATGCAACTACTTCATTGTTATGACTTTTATTTTCATAAAATAAAATGAAGGAGCTTTGGATTTCACAGTGTTTTCAATTAGTGAGAATGTTAACTCACAGTTCATAATAACATTTCTATTTTATTGAACTTATTTTAATAATATCTAACAAAGTTATACACAGAATAAATACCTCATCTATTTTGCTGAATTGAAAAGGATACAATTTCCATGTTCATAAAGTAAAAGACCATAAAAAGAAATTATGTCTTTGAATAATGAATTGCCTAACCTTCTTTTTCTTACTTTAACTGAAAGTTTAGTAATTTGAGTATATAGGAATATACTGTTACATTGTCAGCAATAATTGCTACATAAATAAAGGTACGTGTTATAAATGAGCAACATAAAATGTTAGGGTGATTTAAAGTTGTTTCTTGTTTGAAGATAAATAACATTGGTAATTTTAGTTTGGGTACCATCATGACATTTATACATTTGAATAAATTAACCTAAGAAATAAAAAAATCTCATACCACATGCCATAATATTATGTAAAAAATGAAACAATAAAAATAGTGATTGCTTTTTGTTCATTTTTGGGGGGATGGAGTTTTTTAAGTTTTTATTTAAATTCCAGTTAGTTAACATACAGTGTAATATTAGTTTCAAGTGTACAATTTAGTAATTCAACACTTCCATACAACACCTGGTGCTCATCACAAAAGTGCATTCCTTAATCCCTATCACCTGTTTAACCCACTCTCCCACACACCTCCCCTCTGATAATCAGTTTGTTCTCCATAGTTGAGTCTGTTTCTTGGAAAAAAAAAAAATCGAATGACTGTGACTTTCCAATTTTATACTGGTATATTCTACTAAGGAAAGTTTTAACTAGTATCGGAATGACATATTCCCAACTATACCTGTGTTTTGAGCATTTTTGAGTCCAGGATATGTCAAAATAGTTTTTACCCATTTTAAAATATTGTTTCTATTTACTGGTTTAATTCAGACTATAAAAAGAGAGCAATTAGCCATATAACATTTATAGAAAAATAATTTTACTTGTTAGCTGAGTAAAAATATATGCTAACTATTAAAAAAGAAGAAAAGATAACTATGACTCGTATTTCCATCACCCAGAGATAATAACTGCTAACATTCCAGTGTATGTCCTTCCAGATTCACATATTAACAAATACATAAGTGTATTTTCTTAATAAAAATGAGCTTATATCACTTGTTTTTATAAAAAAACACTTTATTGTAGTATAATATACATATAAAACAAGATGACTTTATGAAATCAATAGTTGTAGGATTTAACTATATTTTTAAAATTTAACCAGGAATACTAATACATTTATTGAATTACCCATTGATTTGAAATGGCACTTTTAGCATAAATTACTATATGTATACTGTTGGATGGAAAATTTTTTCCTCACTTTCTATGCATCGTCACAGTGAACTTCAACTAAATTAACACCTTGGTCTCTCGATGTCCCTCATTCACTCATTACCAGAGAAAAAGTGACTGACTAATCCTACGGGAGAGTTTAGGAGAAGGAATTGTGCTCAGACAATTTTGAATTCTTTTGTTAGGTCTGTTCAGTGGCAGAAAGCATGCTTTCTGGTCCATTCTCACTCCTAAAAAGGAGATCTCTGCTTGTCTAGCTGTGCCATTTATGGCTGGTAAGATCTATTCTGGAAGGAAGAAATGGCAAGTCCACTGAGCTGCAGATTTGAAGCTACATTTTTTTTTCAATTATCTTTATAAGTAACAAAGCTAATATTTGATTTCCAGCTGACTCCTGAATCTCTTTCAGTTTCATTCCAAATCAGGCAAAGAAGACATGTGTTTTTTTACTGATCCATAAGACTTTATTTTTTTAATAAATGGTTTATTGATATTACACAACAAAGAATGACAAAATTATATTATCTATATTTCTAGACTTACTGGCCACCCTATAGAAAGCATCTTTGGAATAGAAAAGAAGTTTTAAGAATTTGTTTTTCCCATAATCATAAAGCTGCCATACTCAGTCTAAGCACAGATAGTGCAACATTTTCCTCAACCCACAGGCTTCAGTCCCTTTACCAACTGTAATAGGCTTGGGTCACTCACAGGAGAAAAACACTGTCAGCATCAATATTTAGCAGCATTTCATTTTTTTTGTCTTGAATAATATACTATACTTTTTAATTTTAAATGGTCTTATTACTTCTTTACACAAAATGTGACCTAATATTTAATTGGTTAGTATTGATATTTTTAACATAAACTTTATTTTTTAAAAATAGGTTTGTTTATTTATTTATTAGAGAGAGAGTGAGAGTGAGAGAGATCACAGAGGGAGAGGGAGAAGCAGCCTCCTCACTAAGCAGGGAGCCTGATGTGGGGCTTGATCCCAGGACCATGACCTGAGCCAAAGGCAGATGCTTAATTGAATGAGCCACCCAGGCACCCCTAAACTTTCATTATTTTAAATAAAATTTTTCTGTGAAATACATATCATTCACAGAAGAGTATATAACACATATACACGTGGTATAAAGAATTACTATCATGTACTCACCAGTCAGGTAAGAAATAGAACATCTCCAGGTGCTTAGAAGTCCTGGACACTCTTTGCTCTAACCTTCTTCCTTCTAGCTCCCTCCAACAGAAGCACATCCACTTTCCCCAAGTTTTGGATAGGTCATTCTCTTGCTTTGTTCTAAGGTTTTTCTCCTGTGGTAGATGCTGTCGGTGCCCTGCCCATATCTGCTATGCAATACCTGTGACTAGCCAACCTCCAACTCCAGCATCCATATTGCTTTGTTTGGGGCCATTTTTTGCTGCAAAGACCACTTTGATGTCCACAAATTTGGCTAGAAGTGCCAACAAACTAACAGGCCCATTACCTTCAAACAATGATTTAGAAAGTTAGAACATGATAAAATAACTCTGACTCCCAAAATTCTCTGGCAGTATTGAATTCCAGTTACCCAAAGAGGTAATTTGTTAGATAGTATATACTTTGCTGACTGCCTACCCTTTCTTGTTCCACTTACTAACTCCCCTACTAATGTTTCCTAGGGTTACCTCCAAAATAAACAATGGGCACTAGGAACCCTTTTTAAGAGGTTTCTTCTTGGAAAGCTTGTGAAGTTCAGAATCCACAGGCACGGAAGGCTCTCTGACATATGCATACCTACACAATATATTGTCTAGTTTTTAAAATTGGATAGCAAACATTATCACAGATGCATTAAAAAAGAACAAAATAATCATTATTAGATGAGGACTACTAAAGGAGGACTCTCAGGAGAAGATCATCAGAACAGTCTGTGTCATACTCTGACTTCAGCTTCCCTGAGAGTTTACAAGAGCCACTAAGGAAGAATTCACATGGTGAGACCATTAATACCTCCCTGGAAACACAGAACATAATCCACTGAGGGCACCTGACCAAGGTAGGCATTGAATATCCAATGAAAGTATGGTCAGTTAAGTGGGATGCTCTGTATTTTCTGTTTACTGTGGCTTCTCTGCTGCTCTCAGGGTAAAACAATATATTTGTGCAATGAAGTGAGTTTCCTCAACTTATCTAAGAGGGCCACTGGAAAGGAGAGTAGAACTATATTAACAATGGTAAAAGCAAGCTAGATATGAAAAAGAATTGGCAGATTCAGCTGAGCATTCTGTATGAAGTTAAGAAGATGGGACTTGGTTTTCAGTTCCACAGAATGGAGTTTGGAGGTTACCACTCTGTCCTAAGAACAAGTGAAAAATTAAACAGGATGAAAAATCAACAACTTTTCTTTGGATCTGAAAGAAAAGTAAGAACATAGGGCAAACCACTGCCCCCAAGACTGGGGAGATGGACAAATGAATACAGGGAGTCATGGCTTATTGGAACAGACCCAGGGGTGGAAACCACTGTGGGAACCAGTGCCAAGATAGGAAACCTGAACTATAATTGATGAATTGCTGGAGGCTCACTGTTTGTCTCACAAGTCTGAGAGTCAAAAAACTGCACAGGGTCTCAGTCACAGGGAAGTCCCCAATTTTGTGAGCTTTATCTCCAGGAGCTTGACCAAAGTCCCAGAATATTTTTAAAAATTCCCTTGTGGTTCTAGCAGGGGGAGGGAAAAAGGAACCATTGTGGAATATGCTAGAATACTCTGTTCTTCTTTCTTTTTTTTTTTTTAAGATTTTATTTATTTACTTGACAGAGAAGATAGAGCACAAGTAGGCAGAGCAGCAGGCAGAAGGAGAGGGAGAAGCAGGCTCTCCGCTGAGCAGAGAGCCCAACGCGGGGCTCGATCCCAGGACCCTGGAATCATGATCCAAGCCAAAGGCAGCAGCTTAACCAACTGAGCCACCCAGGCACCCCTGGAATACTTGTTCTTAACAAGGACTGCCTTCAAGAGAAACTAACCAAAGGACAACCTGCTAGGGTATTATCAGACTATAACTGACCTGGGGAAAGGGCAATACCAAATACCAGTACCTTTGAGCCATTTTGTCCCACCTAAGGGGAGGGGGTGGAGAAGAAAACAAACACTTGTGAAGTTCAGAATCCAGAGACCCAGGCACATTAAAAGACTGAGACCAAATCAAAGAACTATTGAATGCTTGCCTCCTCCACACATTACCACCACATTACTATAAAAGGCTATTATTAAAAACACAATAAATAACAAGTGTTGGGGAGGATGTGGAATAAAGGAAAATTTTGTGCACTGTTGATGGGAATGTAAACTGTTGCAGCCACTATAGAAAAGAGCATGGATTTTCCTTTAAAAATTAAAATATAAGTATCATATGATCCAGCAATCTTGCCTCTGGGTATTTATCTGAAGAAAACAAAAACACTAACTCAGAAAGATACCTGTACTCCCATGTTCATTGCAGTATTAATTATATAGCCAAGATATGAAAGCAACTTAAATGACCCTTGATAGGTAAACAGATAAATAAAATGTCTCACACACACACACACACACACACACACACACACACACATAAACACACACACGCACTGAAATATTATTCAATCATAAAAAGGAAATCTTGCCACTTGCAACAACAGGGGTGGGCCTTGAAGACATTATGCTAACTGAAATAAGTCAAACCAAAAAAAAAGCAAATATAGTATGATCTCACTTATATGTGGAATCTAAAAAAACAAGCAAAAAAAAAAAGAAAGAAAGCAAGAAAAATCCCAAGTTTATGAATACAGAGAACAGACTGATGACTGCCAGAGGACAGGGAATAGAGAGTTGGGTGAAATGGGTTAAAAATTACAAACTTCCAGTACGAAAATAATCTGTTTTATAAGCCTGAAACTAATATAATGTTACATATCAATTATATCTCAATTAAAAATTAAATTTAAAAGAATTAGAGCAAGAAATCAGTGAAACTGAAAACAAGGAGCCAATAGGGAAAATCAATGAAACCCAAAACTGGTTATTTGAAAAGATCAATAAAATCAATAAACCTCTAGCTGGAATAACTATTTATGCTGGAATTTAGCTGGAATTTATGCTATTTAGACTTTCTTTTCATAAAAAAGCTATTTTTAAATAAAAAATACATAAATGAAAGTGGGGACATTACTACAGATCCCATGGACGTTAGAAGGATAACAAAGGAATACTGTGAAAATTATACGCTCACAAATTTAATAACCTTGATGAAATTCAGGATTAATTGCTTGAAAGGCACAATCTGCCAAAACTTACACAAGAAGAAATAAACAATCTGAATAAGCCTATATCAACTAAAGAAATTGAATTTAAAAAAAAAAAAGAAATGGAATCAATAATAAATTCCCAAAACAGAAAACACCAGGCTCAGATGGATTCGCTGCTAAATTCTATCAGTAATTTAAGGAAAACCTTATACCAAATTTCTATAGTCTCTGTCAGAGGATAGAAACAGAGGGAATACTTTCTAGCTCATTCTTTGAGACCAACACTGAATACCCAAAAGCAGACAAAAACATTACCAAAAAAAAAAAAAAAAAAAAGGCAGACAGATAACTCTTAAAGAACATAGATGCAAAATCTTTAATAAAATATTAGAAATCAAATCCAACAATGTGTAAAAAGAATTAAACGCCAAGTGAAATTTATCCCAGGTATGCACAACTAGTTCAACACTCAAAAATTAAGTAACGCAATCTATCACAGCAATAGTCTAGAGAAGAAATATATGTGACCATATCAATAAGTTCAGAAAAAAGCATTTGACAAAATCTAATATCCATTCATGATAAAAACTTTCAGTAAACTAGGAATAGAAGGGAACTTCCTCAACTTGATCAAAACATATACAAAAAAGCTACAGCTAACATACTTAATGGTAAGAAACTAGAAGCCTTCTCACTAAGATCAGGAATCAGGGAAGGATATCCCCTCTCATCATGCCTTCTCAACATCATATTGGAAGTCCAGTTAATGCAATAAGACAAGAAAAGGATAAAACATACAGATTGAGAAGGGAGAAATAAAACTGTCTTTGTTTACAGATGACATGTTAATGTATATAGAAAATCTGAAAGAATGGACAAAAACTCCTAGAACTAACAAGTGATTAAAGAAAGTTTGCAGGACACAAGAGAAATACATAAAAGCCAATAAAAATTCTTTTCCTAAATGCTGGCAATGAACAAATGGAATTTGAAATTCAAAACATACAATTTACATTAGTGCCCCAGAAATGAAATAGTTAGCTATAAACCTAACAAAATATGTACAAAATCTATACAAGAAAAACCACAAAAACTTTAATGTACAAAATCATTCATGTAATGGAGAGACATTCTATGTTCATGTTTAGGAAGACTCAATATTGTCAAAATATTAGGTATTCCCAAATTGATCTACAGATCAATGCAACCTCAATTAAAATCCCAGCAAGTTATATGGTGAATATAAACACACTGATTCTAAGTTAATATGGAGAAGACAAAAGACTCAGAATAGCCAATAAATATTGAAGAAGAACAAAGTTGGAGGACTAACACTACTATAAAGCTACAACAATCAAGATAATGTGATATTGGTGAACAAATAGACACATAGTTCAATGGAATAGAATAAGGGCCAGAAATAGACCCACATCAATATAGTCAACTGATCTTTGACAAAGAAGCAAGTACAATGGACCAAAGATAAGTCTTTTCAACAAGTGGTGCTGGAACAACAGGATATCAACATGCAAAAAATGAATCTAGACACAGATCTTATATCTCTCACAAAAATTAACTCAAAGTTGAATATAGACCTAAAGGTAAAATGTGAAACTATGAAAATCCTAGAGGATAACATAAAAAGAATATCTAGATGACCCTGGGTATAAGGATGACTTTTTAGATACAAGATGAAAGGTCTGATTGCTAGGCAAAAACTGATAAGCTAAACTTCATAAAAATTAAAAATGTTTGTTCTGTGAAAGGCAATGTCAAGAGAATAACAAGACCAGCCACATATTAGAAGAAAACATTTGCTAACGCTACATCTGATAAAGTACTGTTGTCCAAAATATACATGTATTTCTTAAAACTCAACAACAGGGGCGCCTGGGTGGTTCAATCATTAAGCGGCTGCCTTGGGCTCAGGTCATGATCCCAGTGTCCTGGGATTGAGCCCCACATCAGGCTCCCTGCTCAGTGGGAAGCCTGCTTCTCCCTCTCCCATTCCCCCTGCTTGTGTTCCCTCTCTCACTGTGTCTCTCTCTGTCAAATAAATAAATAAATAAAATCTTAAAAAAAAAAAAAAAAAAAAAACTAAAACTCAATGAGAATAAAAAATAACCTAATTTAAAATGGGCCAGAGAGCTTAACAGACACTTCACCAAAGATATACAGATGGCAAATACTATATGAAAATATGCTCCACATCATATGTCATCAAGGAAATACAAATTAGAACAGCAAGGGGATGCCACCACACACTTATTAGAATGGCCAAAATCTGGGACACTGACAACACAAAATGTTGGTGAGGACATGGAACACCAGGAACCCTCCATTATTGCTGACAGAAATGCCAAATGGTACAACCACTTTGGAAGAAACTGGCTGTTCCTTACAAAACTAAAAATACATTACCATACGATTCAGTAGTATGTTCCTTGGTATTTACCCAAAGAAACTGAAAGCTTATTATTTCTACACAAAAGCCTGCCATAGATGTTTATATCACCGTTATTGATAAGGGCAAAAACTTAGAAGCAATCAAGATACACTTCAGTGTGTGAATAGGTTCGATTTTGTCCTCTCCAGAGAGAAAGTTCTGACATCTTTTAGAGTATAAGAGAGGACTTTGCTCAAAGCATCTGTATTTGATTCCTTTTTGTGACTGAATAAGATTTCACTGAATGTATTTTACACATTAGGTTTATCCATTCATCCACTGATGGATATCTTGGTTGTTTCTTCTTTTCGATTATGATAAATACTGCTGTCATGAATATGTGTGTACCTGTATTTGATTACCTGTTTTCAATTCTCTGGGGGGGGACATATATATCTCTCTTGGGGGGAATATATTTCAGTTCTCTGGAGACATACATATATTTATATATTTTTTATATATTTATATAAATATATATAAATACATTTTTATATATTTATTTTAATTATCTGGAGACATATATATATATATATATACATACACATACATATAGATAGATAGATAGATAGATAGATATAAAATAGTTGTGCAATGGCATCATATATATATTTTGGGGGGCATATAATAATTCTATTTAATTCTATGAGGAAACACCAAACTGGTTTTCTTGGAGCCTACACCATTTTGCATTCCCACTGGCTGTGTATGATGGCTCCAGTTTCTCAACATCCTTGTTAACACCTTATTTTCCATTTTTAATCACAGCCATCTTAATGGGTAAGAAAAGGTAACCTGTGGTTTTGATTTGAATTTCTATAATGATTAATTGAACATTTTCATGTGTTTAATGATTAATTGAACATTTTCATGTGTTTGTTGGCAATATGTATATCTTCCTTAAAGAAATGTTTATTTAAGTCCAATGCCCATTTTTAATTTTTAATTAAATTTAATTTTTAATTGGGTTGCTTATCTCTTTGTTCTTGGATTATAAGTATTCCTTATATAGTCTGGATACTGGAACTTTATGAGAGATAGGATTTGCAAATATTTCCTCCCATTATGTAGGTTGTACTTTCACTTTTTGAATAATGTTTTTTGTGTACAAAGGTTTTCTGATGAAGGCCAATTTATCCATTTTTCCTTTGTTCTTTCTTCTGTTAGTGTCATATCTTATCAATGGACAAGAATCCATCCTAAAAGCAAAGGGCAAAAATATTTATCTGTGTTTTCTTTTAAGAGTTTTATCATTTTAACTCTTATATTTAGTCACTGTTCCATTTTGAGTTAAGTTTTGTAGATGGTATGAAGTACAACTTTATTATTTTCATGTGGCTATCCAGTTGTCCCGATGCCATTTGTTGAAAAGATTATTTTTCTTCCATTTAATGGTCTTGGCACCTTTATCAAAAAAATCAGCTGACCATATATGTGAGAGTTTATTTCTGGGCTCTCTATTCTTCTCGTCTATATACTTGTTTTTATGCTAGTACAACCCTATTTTGATCACTGTAACTTTATAGCAAGTTTTCAAAACAGGAAGTGTGGAAAGAACTTTGTTCTTTTTCAAGATTGTTTTGGCTATTTGGAGGATCCTTTGATATCCATAGAATGATTTATTTTTCTATTTCTTTAAAACATCTTTGGGGGTTTTGATATGTATTATGTTGCATCTGCAGATTGGTTTGAGGATTCACATCTTAACATTATATTGTTCAAACCATAAACACAGGATATCTTCACTTATTTAGGACTACTTTAATTTCTTCAACAATGTTTTGTAGTTAACAGTATACAAGTCTTTCTCCTTTTTGGTTAGAATTATTCCTAGGTATTTTATTATTCTAGATGCTATTGTAAGTACAATTATTTTAATTGCCTTTTTGAATTGTTCATTGATAGTGTATAGAAATACAACTGAATTTTGTGTGTTGATTTTGTATCCTGAAACTTACTGAACTTATTTATTATTACATATTTATTTATTTATTTTAATTTATTTATATTTATTACTATATATTATATTTTTTATATATATACTGAAATTATTTATTAGCTCTAATAGTTTTTGCATGAATTCTTTAGGATTTTGTATACTTAAGACCATGTCATCTGTGAATAAAGGTATTTTTATTTGTTCCTTTCTGACTTAATTTAGTCTTTTACTTCTTTTTCTTGCCTGATTGCTTACACTAGAACTTCCAGTACAATGTTGAATGAAAGTTGAGAAAGCAGTCTAGATAGAATACATTTTATCTATTTTATTCTTGTCTTGTTCTTGATCTTATGGGGAAAGCTTCCAGTTCTTTAGCATTGAGTATAACACTAGCTGTGGGGTTTTCATAAATGCCATTTATCAGATTGGGAAAATTCTCTTCTATTCCTAATTTGTTGAGTATTTTTATCATAAGACTATGTGTATTACATTTATTGACTTACATATATTGAATTACCTTTGCATTATTGGGATAAATGCACTTAATCATAGCGTATAATCCATTTAATGTGGAGCTAATTTAGTGTACTAGTATTTTATTGAGGATTTTTGCATCCATATTCATAAGGAATAATGGTATTAGTTTTCTTTTCTTATGATGTCTTTGTCTGCCTTTGGTATCAGAGTAATGCTGGCCCTATGATTTGTAAGTATGCTCTTCCATTTTTTGGAAAATTATTTTTTGAGGGGTTGGTGTTGCTTCTCTTTTAAATGACTGATAGAATTCACTAGAGAAACCATTTGGTCCTGGAATTTTCTTTTCTTTTCTTTTTTAAGATTTTATTATTTATTTGAGAGAGTCAAAGAGAGAGAGACACAGAGAGAGAGAGCACCAGTGGGGGGAAGGGCAAAGAGAGAGGGATAGCAGACACCCATTCGTGCAAGGAGCCTGATGCAGGGCTCAGTCCCAGGACTCTGAGATCATGACCTGAGCCAGAGTCAGTTGGCTGCTTAACTGACTGAGCCACCCAGGAGCTCCTGGGATTTCCTTTATTAGGAAGTTTTGATTATTAATCCAGTACCTTTACTTATTATACCTCTGTCCAGATATTCTATTTCTTTTTGAGTCAGTTTTCACAAGTTGTGAGTTTCTAGGAATGTGTTCATTTCATTTAGTTATCTAATTTATTGACATATGGATGTTCATTTTTTAATAAATGATTGTATTTCTGTAATGTCAGTAGTTATGTCTCCACTTCCATTTCCCATTTAGTAATTTGAATCTTCTATTCTTTCTTAGTCAGTCTAAGAAAAATTTTGGCAGTTATGTTGATCGTTTCAAAGTACCAACTTTTAGTTTCATTGAATTTTTTTTTCTCATTTTGCTTATCTCCACTCTAATTTTTATTATTTCCTTCCTTATGCTGGCTTTTGTAGTTTTATCTTCTTTATTTCATTGCTTAAGGTGTAAAGTTACTGATTTTTTAAATTACTTTTTTATTGAAGTAGAATTGATACATAATGCTACATTAGTTTCAAGTGGAGATCTTTTAAAATATATCTACAGCTATAAATTTCTCTTTAAATACTACTTCCTCTACATCTTGTAAGTATGCTATGTTGTATTTTCATTCTCATTTGTCTCAAAATATTTTCTAGTTTCCCTTGTGCTTTCATCTTTGATCCCCTGGTTGTTTAAGAGTGTGTTGTTTAATATACAAATATTTTTAAATTTTCCAGTTTTCCTTTTGTTACACATTATGAGTATCATTACATTGTGGCAGAAAAGATTTCAATTTTTAAAATTTTATTATCTGTTGTTTTGTGGCCTAACATAATGATGTATTTTGGAGAGTTTTCCATGTGAACTTGAGAAAAAAGTGTGTATTCTGCCATTTGGGGATGGTGTGTTCTGTGCATGTATGCTATATCTAGGTTATGTTATTATTCAGGTCCTCATTTTTTAAATTGATAATCTCTCTGGTTGTTCAACTCATTATTGACAGTGGGGTACTGAAGTCTCAACTCTTACTGGAACGGTCTATTTCTTCCTTCAATCCTGTCAATTTTTGCTTCGTATATTTGGAGGCTCTTTTGTTAAATACGTATGTTTATAATTGTTATATCTTCTTTACGAATTGAATCTTTTATCAATATGTAATGTTCTTGGGGCACCTGGGTGGCTCAGTGGGTTAAGCCTCTACCTTCGGCTCAGGTCATGACCTCAGGGTTCTGGGATCGAGCCCCACATCAGGCTCTCTGCTTGGCAGGGAGACTGCTTCCCCCACCCCCGTCGCCTGCCTCTCTACCTACTTGTGATCTCTGTCTGTCAAATAAATAAATAAAATCTTAAATATATATACTTTTTTTTTTTAAAGATTTTATTTATTTGACAGACAGAGATCACAAGTAGACAGAGAGGCAGGCAGAGAGAGAGAGGGAAGCAGGCTCCCTGCTGAGCAGAGAGCCCGATGTGGGACTCGATCCCAGGACCCTGAGATCATGACCTGAGCCGAAGGCAGCAGCTTAACCCACTGAGCCACACAGGTGCCCCTTAAATATATATACTTAAATACATATATTTAAGATTTTATTTATTCTATTTAATTATTTATTTATTATATTTTATTTAATAATATATTTTATATTATATTTATATTACAATTATTAATTGTATCATATATACAATTATTATATAATTGTAATATAAATATATGAATTATATATAAATATATAAAATATGTAATAATTATAGATATAATATATAAAATATATAAATATAATATAAATATGTATTATATATAAATATATAAATTATGTATAAATCTGCTTTTTCATTGGAGAGTTTATCTATTTATTCAAAGTAATTATTCTTCAGGAAGGACTTCTGCCATTTTTGTCTTCTTCATGTCTTATGTATTTGTTCCTCAATTCTTCCATTACTGTCTTTTGTGTTTACTTGATTTTTTAATAGTGTTCTGCTTTGATTCCTAATTTTCTTTTTTGAAAATTTTAACTTATTTTCTTGGTGATTACTTTAGAGATTACAATCAATTTCTTAAAAATTTAACAATCTATTGTGAATTACTACTACCTTACTTTAGTAGTATACAGGAACTCCTATACAGCTCTATCACACTCACTTTATGTTGATGGCACAAATTATATCTTTATACACTGTGTGCCTATTACTATAGATTTATAATTATTGTTTTATGTATTTATTTTAAATTATATTACAAAAAATAGAGGAGAGACAAACCAAAATTATAATACTGCTTTTGTATTTATCTACGTAGCTACATTTACCAGTGTCCTTTGTTTCTTCATGTCTTCAAGTTACTGTCTGTGGTGTCCTTTCATTTCTGCCTTAAGGACTCCCTTTAGTATTTCTCATAAGTATTTAGTATTTCTCATATTCTACTCTATTTGTGCTGAATTGCCTTAGCTTTTGTTATCCGGGGAAATCTTAATTTCTCCTTCATGGGAATATATTTAATCTTAATTATTTTATGTAATTTCTCCATCATTAGAATTATTTGAAGGATATAGAATTCTTGGTTGACAGTTTTCTCTTTCATCTCTTTAAGTATGGCATCCCAATGATCTCTGGACTCCATGATTTCTGCTGAGAAATTGGGTGTAATCCTACTGAGGATTCCTTATATGTAATAAGTCCCTTTTCTTTTGCTGCTTTCAAATTCCCTTTTAACACTTAATTATAAGATCTCTTTGCTTATCGTTTTTGGAGTTTATTGAGCATCTCAGACATGCAGATTCATGACTTTTATTGAATTTTGGAAGTTTTTTGGCCATTATTTCCTCAAATGTTTTTTGTTTATCTTTTTTTTCTTCTACCATTCTGAAATTCCCTTTATGTTTATGTTGGTATGGTTGGTGGGGCTCCATAGGTCCTTTGAGCTGTGTTCATTTTTCTTATTCTTCTTTTTGCTCCTCAGACTGGATTATTTTTATTGACCTGTCTTTTAAGAATTGCTGATTTTTTTCTTCTGCCTGCTCAAATCTGCTCTTCATAACTCTAGTGAGTTTTTCCATTTCAGTTATTATACTTTTAATCTCTAGTATTTGTTTGGTTTTTTTTTATTCCTATTCTTTATTTGTTTGTACATCATTCTGGTTTGCTTTAGCTTTTTGTCCACAGTTTCCTTTAGCCTTATCAGAATATATAATACAATTGATAAAAAGTTTTTGGCTGATAAATGCAATGTCTGTATTTCCACAGGGAGTTTCTGTTGATTTCTTATTTAAACAGGCTATGCTTTCTTATTTCTTTCTGTCCTTTGTAATTTTTTTTTTTTTTTTTTTGAGAACTGAACAGTTTGAATATAATAATGTGGCAACTCTGGAAATCAGATTCTTCTTGGTCCTTGGGTTTTTTTTTTTTTTGTAGTTTTCTGTGAGTCCTAGTTGTTTGTTTGCTTAGTGGTGTTTCTAAGCTATTTTTATAAAGACTGTATTCTTTGTTACTATCATCTTAGAAGTGTTTGCTTTTTGGCTTTTGGTCAGCAGGTGTCCTGACAGAGATTTCCTTGAACATCTGAATTTCTCTCCCCATCAGAAAAAAAAAAGAGAGCAAAGAGAAAAGAAAAAGAGAAAAAAAGAACAAAACAAAAAAGCAAAGGGGAAAAAAACTCCCAGTCTTTGTAGATTGAGTCTGTGTTAAGGTGTTCTTTTAATGCTTAGCCAGACTGTTTACAACTATGCCTTAGCCTTCACTTCCTGTTTGTACTGAGCCTAGAGATCAGCCAGAGGTGAAAGATTAGGATCTTTTCAAGTCTTTTCTGAGCATGCATCCTGCCCCAGGCATGCACAGGACTCTCTAAATTTCCCTGTATATGCAAGCCTCTTTCAATATCTTAATTTCCTAAAGAAACTCCCTCCCTAGCTTTTTCTCTCAGGGTTTTAGGGTGTTTCTTGTTTGACTCCATTGTATTCTCTTGCCTCTAAGAGAGCTGAGCTGTTCATTTGCCTTTCAGTATTTGTGAAGAATGCAGTATGCACAGCGGCTTTACCACCTGAGAGTGCTGAATTTAAAAATAATAATAATAAGACAAGTGCTCTGTGTCAGTCCTTCAGGTAGCTCCTAGACAGGTTGAAACAGAGAAATCAACTCCGTTAAGAATAAAGTCTGCTCTGCTCCTTCTGGAACCAGAGGCCAGGGTCTCAAACTGGGACAGCAGACTGCTGTCTTTAAGACCACCACCACATTTGTAAGGGGAGTATGGCAAGAGCTTTCCTACTAATTATAATTAAGATGCCAAAAGCTTTCCTACTAATTATAAGTTGCTTTTTTTTAAATTTAGTACTTGCTTAGAAGTTTGTCTATTTTAATCTTTCAGAAGAACTAGCTTATAGTTTTGCTGAACAACAAAGGCCATTAAAAATTAAAAACTTTCTTTTAATTACTTTTGGCCCTACTTCACAGATTGTTGGCTATGCAGGGTTATTAATTTATAAACACTGAAAGACAGTAAGTGTAATAAAGGACACAGGCTCTAGAACCAGACTGTCTAAGGGTATTACTGTGTACTGTAATAGCTGAGTGACTTCAGCAAGTTGGCTAACTTCTCTTTGCTTCTTTCTTCCTCCAAAATGGAAAGTAACAATAGTACCTATCTCATAGGGTTGTGGTGAGAATTAAACCAGTTAATATAAGTGAAAGGCCTAGAATAGCACCTGGCACATTTTAAATGTTATTAGTTATGGTTGATACTCTGTAATAGTAAGCAGGCAGTTTCTCCAAACATTTCATAAACAGTTGAAGAGTATAAAATTCTATAATAGAGTTTCTCTAAAAATCAAAATTGATAATTATGTCATCTAAATCTTTTATATTTGTATTTATTACTCATTATTTGTCAAATTCTAAAAGCTGTAGATTACAGTACCCAGCTATTATTGTGATTTGGCCAAAGTATTTCTATTTTTGCTTTGTATGTTTCAATATTAATTTCTTAATTGACAGACTCAAAGAATGTTCATTAAAATATGGTCATTTATCAAGCAGAATAAAATATAAATTACCTTTGTCTTCCTTTACGATTTTGTCACATTGAACCTCTTTATTCTTTGGAGCTCCATTAATAGTCTGCATCATCCTTTCAACATATAAGTCATTGCCTAATCTATTTCTACAGAGGGTCTCATAAGTCCTGTTTCTCCGACTATAAAAAACAAATATTTAACTCATTAATAAAAATTATTACCACAGATCTTTCTTCTTTATATTATGCTTTCTCTTTCAAATTACCTTCTTTAATGTGGATTGCACCAAACATGAAGTGAGAGTTTAAAAAACCCTTTAAGGAAAGACTGCACTAAATCACCTCCAAAGGATTCTATTTACTGTACCTCCCAGCATCCCTACTACTGTCAGTGCCCACCAACAATATGCTAGCACTATCTCCAGATAGGTTTTAAGAACTTTGTTGTAAACACTGAAAACTACACATTTCCCTTAAGGTACCACTTTTGTGTCATCCTGTAGGTTGTCTTTTCATAACTATTTAATTCTGAGTATTTCTTAAATTTCTATTATGGTTTCTTCTTTGATTCATGAGGAATTTAGAAAATGTGCTTTGTAACTTCCAAATGTGTATGTGAATATGTATCTGTGTTTTTTTTTTTTTTGTATCTGTGTTTTTATTGAGGTTTATGTTATTAATTTTTAACTTAATTCCATTTGTGGCCAGAGAATTTAGTTTGTATGGTACTATTTCTTTGAAATTTTTGAAACCTTGATTCATGGCCTTCTGCATGGATGATTTTTATAAATGTTCTGTGGGTGCTTGAAAAGAGTGTATGGTCTCTAATTGTTGAATGAAGAGTTGTGATCATTAAATTATGTTTCTGGTCCAAATTTTCAATATCTATGTGAATTTTTTATCTGGTTGACATAAAGTAATTAAGAGAGGCATGTTTAAATCTCCTACCTTAGTAGGATACTTACCAAGTTTTTAATTTGTGCTTCATATATGTTGAGGTTATTTTATTAGGAATATTTAAGATTGAAATTATTTTTACCTTCCTGTCATTATGAAGTGAACTTCTTTGCCCCAATAATGCTGTTGGCTTAATTGTTTCTCTGCGGATGATATGCCTTTTCTTTCTTTTTTTCTTCTGTTTTTAAAATCTTTTAATATTTGATATCTTGGACTATCAGTACAATGTGTTGAATCCACTTCATTTTTGTGGATTTTTTTTTTTTTTAATTTATTCCTGTTTCTGTGACATGGTGTCTTTTAAGAGCTTGGGAAAGTCCTTACCCACTCTTTTGAATAGTTCCCCTCCTCCATTCTTCCTATTTTGACTTTTTGAAACTAACCAGATGCATGTTAGACCTTTATTCTATTGTTGATGTCTTTATCTTCTCTTTATACTTTATATCACATTTTTCTCTCCAAGGTTTATTTTGTATAATTTATCCAGATCTATATTTCAATTTATTAAATCTCTGTTCAATTATGCCTTGTTTAAATTTAACATTTACTTTTTAATCTCAACAATTATATAAGTATACTTTATTTTACAGTTATTTTTAATGTTTTTACAAATATGAGTCATCATTTTGATAGGTTCTTAATGTTAGTACGGTGTTAACTTTATCTTTTATTTAAATATTTCACACATATTCTATATTCTATATCTCATAATATAGCCCTATTAAAATCTCATTATCCACAGATCTCATGATGTAAATCTAGGGTTTGTTATTGCTTTAATTCTCATTCATAATGGCTTCTTTATTGGTTTGGTGTATTTTTACCAAACTCAAGCTGAGGGAATCTTAGAAGTCTAAATGGGATATGATTTCCTCCAGAGAAAATTCATGTTTGCTTAAGATAGTAGCTATGAGACCTAGGATTGATTGAGATAACTGAAATCCTTTTAAGGGTCGTTGATTAATACAAAAATATCTCTTTCAGTTATCTCAATTTGCCAGGGACCAACGATTTTAATAGACTCTAGATCCATGTGCTAATTTTAACATTTGCTTCTAGTATCTCTCCCTCTCTGATTTCAGATCATTTATTTATCCATTTGCTATTCTTTACTTTCCTTTTTTTGATGTTAAGAGCTTACCCTTATGTCTTATGAGCTTCAAAGAATGTTATTCAGGATCTACTTGTACTATATTTTGAAGTCCAAAAAAAATTCTAGGTCATTTTATATTTGGATAAGAATAATGCCTTAAAAATATTTTAATGATGGATTTTTTTAGTACTATTAATCATATTCAAAGTATATTTGAATCTAAATAATCTGAATAACTATCAATAATCTATTTTTAGTAGCCAAATTAATTTCAGACAGAGCAGACTTCAGAGCAAGGCAAATTACTAGAGAAAAGAGGGGCATTACATAATGATAAAAAGGTCAATTCTCCAAAAAATGCATAACAATCCTTCATGTGTATGTATTTAACAACAAAATTTCAAAATACACAAGGCAAAAACTAAAGACCTATTTAAATTAATTAATAAGGAGAAATGGAAAATCTGCTCTAATACAGTAAATTCAGTTATTTTCCCATTACATATTTTCCTTAAGTTTTTAATATAAAAATGTCAGTCCTTTCTTTTTAAACTGGACATAATTTATACAAGCATAAAAGAAAAAATCATTAAAATATATATTGAAACTTTGAAGCTTCTTTTATTTCTTTTATTATTTGATTTAGTAGTTTACCTACTTTTTGAAGAATAAGGTAAAGCTATGGGTTCTTCCTCCAGAAAAGAAGTAAATACAACATAAATACTTTACATATCACTTCATAGGGCACATAAATAACTTTATATATAATTTCACCAAGCACATATGCCACCACTATTTATCCAGGAATCCCCAAAAACAGAAACAAGGATAAGAACCCCTGACTTAGCACTTAAATTACAGAAGCAAATAGACAATTGAGCCATACGTACATGACCTTCGCAGCTTCTTCAGATTCCACAGAAACCATGACTGTTGGTAGGTTAAAAAACCTCAGTGTTTCTGTCTCTGTGAGTATTATCTCTATAGTCTTCTGTAGGTCTTCTTTTGTTACAATTTTTTCAGGTGTTGCCCTCACAACTCGTAAATCTAAAATACATGACTTAATAAAAATCATTTACTAATTGCTATTTTTAATTTTCATTTTACCAAAGTATCATGATGGGTCATGCATTGGAGGTGGCTTTATGTGGTCAAAGAACAGACCATGTTGCGGGATGTATTCAATCCCTCTGACGCTGGGAGAGATTATAATAATCATATCCTCCGGTCTCCCTCTGAGAGGATGATCTTCCCTGCTGCTGCAGACACTGCGGATTGCCTAAGTTTTCATTGCTAAGGCTTTCTTCTTTCTCTTGCTCTTTCCACGAAGAAAATCAAGTGTTTAGCTTTCTTAGCCTCTCTTGAAGCTAGAGGTGACCATGTGACAGAGCTCTGACCAATGAGAGAACAGTGGAAATATATAGGAAAGAAGGCGGCTCCTGGGGAAATTTTTACTTTCCTGATAAATAAGGGTGACACGACTGAAGCTACTGCCTTTCTCCCTCTTTCTGCCTCGATTGTGGATATAATACCCACAGCTGGGGCAGATATTTTGAGACCATGGAGCAAAAAGCAAAAAGCAAGAAGTGAAAAGAAAAGTTTTAAGGAAAGAGAATTAGCAGAGCTGTCAAAGAGTCTGACAGTCAAGACACAAAATCAAATTCAAAAGTATTGACCTTTCAAGTTCTTTTAATGTGAGAAAAATAGGTGATAGTTTAAGCTAATGTAGTTGGGTATTCTCTTACTTGTTGTCAGAGCATTGTTATTACATATCTTAACACCAAAGACTCTCTCAAGCACCTTCCCAACCTTATGAATACTTTCATCAACCCTCATTATCATCTCAGAGGAAGAGACACCCTTACTGCACTCCGAGGCAAATGTTCCTTAGGTAGGTACCTATTTCTTCCAGCACTTTTGATCAGCCATTATTTTGTCATTCTTATATCTTCATTTTCATAACCGTTTATCTCATGTTTTATGCTCTGCCTGGAAGGAGCCACTCCTATTTGTTCTCCTGACAAATTACCAATCACCTTTAAAAACCCAATTCAAAAGTCTATAATGTTCTCTATGAATTCTTTTTCTTTCCCCACCTTCAAGATGTTAATCTTCACATTCAAAGCGCTCCCATTACATTGGCATATGTCCTATTAGGACACTGATCACAATATATCAGAAGGACTTGCCTCCTGAGTTAAAAGCACTCCTAAGGCTGGGTGGTGCCAGTGAGTCACCCTGGGAACTTGTACGCTACCTTGGTAATTCTCATGTAGCTACTCCTCAGTCCAGCCTTTGGGAATCATTATCATAGTTCTTTTATCTCAAGTACCTGACAAATCATAAGCATATTTGCTAAGGAAATAATGGGCTGTTACTGAAATAAATGACATTATTTTCATTACCTGTAAAACTAGTCAGTTTTTCCCGTCTGTAGGATGGTTCTTCGAGGTCTTCTGCTATTGAGTCAGTAGTAGATAAACTTGATTTAGAAACTGTACTACTTCCTAAAACTGACCTTTAATAATGAAAAACATTACTCATTTATTTAGGTATTCTTATGGGTAATTAAATATATAAATAAAAACATTATCATAGTGAGAAATCAAATATAATATAATCATGTAAGAAACACTGATAAAAAGAGACTACTTCTTGAAACAGAGTTGGTTTGTAGTGCTCCTTAAGTAAAAAGTCATTATAAATATATTTTAGAGAGAAAACATGTCAAACCGATGTCTAAAGTCCTTCGATGGATTCCCAATATATTTAGAATAAAAAGCTAAAATACAGTCTACCTATCCAGTCTCTCCATCTCCATTATCACTCTTCCCCTGCCCCACTTTTCCTCAATCTTGTGGTGCTCTCCTATTTTAGAGTCTCAGCCTGGAACCTCCTTTCATTTTTCACCAATTTCCTGCTCATCATTCAAATCCCATCTTAAATGTGATTTTTTCAATTTTATAATGGTCCTCTCAAGATTTAATTAAAAGAAAATCTATATACTGGTTGGGAAATCAACAAACTAAAGAATACAAAAATAATTTCCTTGAACAATGAACTTAGTATTACTTCTTGATATTATATACCTTTTTTCCTTTTCTATTTATAAGTCCAACTGTCCTCCAAAAGGAGAGGTTCAGTTTACAGGAATATTATTTGTTGTGTGGAGCACTGCTATGACTACTCTGTGCAAATTTGGAGGCAGACTCTCGAACAGCATATTTTCTCTTAAATTTTGTGCTTAGTTAACATCTGGAACTTTTAATTTGTCAGATTGAAAATTACACATTCAAATATTTCCCCATAATCTTTAGATTATTTTAGAACATCATGTTTTATTATTGCGAAGACTCTGAACTTCTCCACTTTAAGCATTCAAAAAATTTCAGTAATGTGTCTACATAATACATGCGTAACATTTCATTTAAAAAAAATTATGAAACAGAAGAGAAATCAAACCCTAGGAGAAGAGGGATTTGCAGGGAAGAATGGAGTTGGGGGCCACAGAAAAGGAAAGCTACTTCTTCCCATCAATTGCAACAGAGAAGAAACTGAAGAAGTATGTCTGTGGGTATGTGATGCTAGCCCCACCTTTTGGTTCCTCAGGAAATCTTGAGTAAAATCTACATATATCGCTCACAAAGGTTTTGGTGTATCAGGGAACTCTTAAGTCATGCAAAGTTCTACATCTAAGTAAAACATGAGGGGAACACCAAGATGGCACACTAATGTAGAGTGGAGTTGGGAGTCTGAAGACAACTGACTTCTAAGTTACATATATGCAACTGAAATAAAAAGACAGTACGTATGATATAAAAAAGAACAATAGAATAGTATACTCTACCTTGTAAACTGCCCTAACATACTAGGATTTATTGTATTCTGATACAGGCTATAGGAGGATATATATTCTGATCCATATGATCCTTCTTGTGATGTAAATAGTTTATTTGGCTTTGCTGTTCCCATATGTGGGTCTTGTTGGTAAAGAGGTCGGGGAGTAACATCAACTCCAAGTGCATTAATTACCTGTGGAAAGTGGTTATTTAAAATGAAATAAGTTTAAAAAGGGGTGGGGATGTTTCTGAATAATAGGTCCTAGAAAATTATATTAGTTATAACATTTCTTTCGTTTCTGATTTTATTTATTTGAACCTAATTTGAATTCCCTCTTCTTTTTTTCTTGGTGAATATAGTTAAAGATTTGTCAATTTTGTTTATCTTTTCAAAGAACCAGCTTTTAGTTTTACTGGTCTTCCCTATTATCTTTTCTGTCCCTATTTCATTTGTTTCTGTTCTAATCTGTTATTTCTTTCCTTCCACTAACTTTGGGCTTCATTTGTTCTTTTTCTAGTCCTTTGA
Organism: Enhydra lutris kenyoni; assembly: GCF_002288905.1. NCBI lineage: Eukaryota > Metazoa > Chordata > Mammalia > Carnivora > Mustelidae > Enhydra > Enhydra lutris. The sequence goes on from NW_019154093.1 coordinate 35,024,208, forward strand.
GGTACAAAATTAAGTTGTTTGAGACTCTGTTTCTTGAGGTAAGTATTTATCTCTAAGAACTTCCCCTTTAGAATTGTTTATGCTGCATCCCACAAATTTTGGTATATTTCTTTTCTTTTTTTTAAATTTAATTTATTTTTTAAATTTCTTTTCAGTGTTTCAGAATTCATTGTTTATGCACCACACCCTGTGCTCCATGCAATACATTCCTTCCGTAATACCCACCGCCAGGCTCACCCAACCCCCACCCCCCTCCCCTCCAAAACCCTCAGATTGTTTTTCAGAGTCCACAGTCTCTCATGGTTTGTCTCCCCCTCCAATTTCCCCCAACTCCCTTCTCCTCTCCATCTCCCCATATCCTCTGTGTTATTCCTTATGCTCCACAAATAAGAGAAACCATATGATAATTCTGTCTCAAGGTATTTTTTTCTCTTTTGATTTCTTCTTTGACCCATTAGTTACTCAGTAGCATATTGTTTAATCGCCACATTATTTTTGAGCTTTCCAGTTTTCTTTGTGTTATTAATGTCTAGTTCCCTAACACTGTGGCTGGAAAAGATGCTTGATATGGTTTCAATTCTCTTCAATTAATTAAGACACATTTTGTGGCCTAACATATGTGCTATCCTGGAAAACGTTCCATGTGTATTTGAGAAGAGTCTGTATTCTGTTGCTTTTGGTTGGTATCACCCTTTCTGAGCCTCTATTCATTTTCTTCATCCTTTTTTTCCACTATGTTTTTGGCTTGTGTAATCTCTATAGACCTATTCTCAAGTTGGCTAATTCTTCCTTCTGTCAATTAAAATCTATTATTTAGCTTCTCTAGTGAATGTTTAAAGTTTTGATTACTGTGCTTTTCAAAGCCAGAATTTCCATTTGGTTTTTTTTTATAATTTTTTTTGGTGCAACCCAGAAACTTCATTTTAATTTTAATTGAGATATAACTGACACATAAGATTGTATCCATTTTAGGTGTACAACATAATGATTTGACATATATGTATATTACAAAATGATTACAATAATAAGTTTATATAAAATCCATCACCTCAGGGGCACGTGGGTGGCTCAGTCGGTTAAACATCCAGCTCTTGGTTTTGGTTCATGTCATGATCTCATGGGTTATGAGACTGAGCCCCATATGGGGCTCCATGCCCAGCAGGAAGTCTACTTGGGGGGTTTCTCTCTTTGCCCCTCTCCCACTCACTTGCTCTCTCTCTAAAATAAATAACAAATCTTTAACCAAAATAAATTAAAATCCATCACCTCACATAGTTAAACAAAATGATTTTTTGTTATGATGAGAATTTTTTTTTTTTAAGATTTTATTCATTTGTTTTAGAGACAGAGAGCATTCGGGGAGGGGCAAAGGGAGAAGAGAATCCTAAGTAGTCTCTATACTGAGTGGGGAGCCTGATGTGCGTCTGATCCCAGGACCTTGAGACCAAGATCTGAGCCAAAACCAAGAGTTGGACGCCCAAGCAACTGTGCTACCCAGGCGACCCATGATGAGAACTTTTAAAATCAATATTCTCAGGAATTTTCAAATATACAATGTAGTATTTTTTTCAAGTTTTTATTTAAATTCTAGTTAGTTAACATACATTGTAACATTAGCTTCAGGTGTACAGTATAGTGATTCAACACTTCGAAGTAATACCTGGTGCTCATTTACCAGTACACTACTTAATCCCCATTACCTATTTAACCTATCACCCCACTGATCTCCCCTTGGTAACCATCAGTTTGTTCTCTATAGTTCAGAGTCTGTTTCTTGGGTGGCCTCTCTCTTTTCTTCCCCCTCATTTATTCATTTATTTTGTTTCTTAAATTCCACATATGAGTGAAATCATATGGTATTTGTCTTTCACTGACTGACTTATTTCACTTAGCATAATACTCTGTAGCTCTATCCATGTTGTTGCAAATGACTAGATTTCACTATTCTTATGGCTGAGTAATACTCCATTGTATACATATATACACCACATCTTCTTTATCCATTCTTCAGTCAATGGACACTTGGGCTGTCTCCATAATTTAGCTATTGTAGATAATGCTGCTATAAACGCTGGGGTGCATGTATCTCTTCTAATTGGTATTTTTCTATTCTTTGGGTAAATACCTAGTAGTACAATTGCTGGATTATAAGGTAGGTCTATTTTTAACCTTTTGGGGAAGGTCCATATTGTTTTCCAGAGTTGTTGCACCAGTTTGCATTTCCAACAGCACAAGAGGGTTTCCCTTTCTCCACATACTTGCCAACAATAGTTGTTCCTTATATTGTTGATTTTAGCCATTCTGACAGGGTGAGGTAGTATCTCATTGTAGCTTGATTTGCATTTCCCTGATGATCAGTGATGTTGAGCCTCTTTATTGATGTTTTCTGAATTGGGTGTGACAGTTATCATCCATCTTTTTACTTCTTTAATCATGGTCTCTTTAGTTCTATGCTGGGAAATAAACTGAGGAATTTAGAAGGGAGGAGGGTGGGGGGATGGGTGAGCCTGGTGATGGGTATTAAGGAGGGCAGAGATTGTATGGAGCACTGGGTGTTATATGCAAACAATGAATCATGGAACACTACATCAAAAATTAATGATGTACTGTAACGGTGACTAACATAACACAATTTTTAAAAGGGGGGGCAGAGGGGAGGGAGAGGGATAAACAGTCTGAGCTAAGCATGGAGCCAGACTTGGGGCTCTACCCCTGGACCCTGAGATCGTGACTTGAGCCAAAACCAAGAGTTGGATACTTAACCAACTGAGCCAACCAGGCACCCCTTTTCTAAGAGTTTTATAGTTCCAGCTGTAAGAACGTGATACATTTGGAGTTATTTTTTTATATAAGCATCCTACATAATTCTTTAGCATGTAGATATCCAGTTTTTCCAACACCTTTGTTGAAAAGACTGTCCTTTCCCCATTGCATAGAATTAATATCTTTGTTAAAAATCATTTGAAATTGTGTGTAAGGGGTTATTTCTGGGCCCTCTATCCTATTCCATTGATCCAAATATCTGTCTTTATGCTAGTCATGCACTGTATTAATTAGTACAGCTTCATACTAAGTTTTGAAATCAGGACATGTGAGACCTTCCACTTTGTGATTCTTTTCCAAGACTGTTTCGACTATTTGGGGTCTCTTAATACTCCATATGAATTTTAGGACAGATTTTATTTCCACAAAAAATGTTACTGGGATTTTGATATGGATTGCATTGACTCTGTATCTTGTTTTGGGTACTATTAGTATCTGAAGAAATATTCTAATGTAGGGATGCCTGGGTGGCTCAGTGCGTTAAGCCTCTGCCTTAGGCTCAGGTCATGATCTCAGGGTCCTGGGATCAAGCCCTGCATTGGACTCTCTGCTCAGCAGGGAGCCTGTTTTCCCCTCTCTCTCTGCCTGCCTCTCTGCCTACTTGTGATCTCTCTCTCTGTCAAATAAATAACTGAAATCTTTTAAAAGAAATATTTTAATGTATAAACAAGGGATGTTTTCCCATTTATTATTGTTTTCATTTCTCTCAGCAATATTTGTAGTTATCAGTGTACAAGTCTTTCACTTCCTTAGTTAAGTTTATTCCTAAGTATTTTATTCTTTTTGATACTATTGTAAATGGAAATCTATTTTCTTAATTTTCTTTTTGGATTGTTTATTGCTAGGTATAGAAACACAACTGATTTTTGTGTGTTAACTTTCTATATTACAACTTTGCTGAACTTACTAGTTCTCAGTTTTTGTTTTTGTTTTTGTTTTTAAATGTGGCATCTTTGGGAGTTTTCTACATATAAGATCATGTCATCTGCAAACTGAGATTTATGTTTTCCTTTCTATTTTGGACAGTTTTTATTTCTTCTTCTTCACTAATTGCTCTGGCTAGGACACCCACTACTATGCTGAAAAGTATCAAAAGTGGGAATCCTTGCGTTGTTTCTGATTTGAGGGGAAAAGCTTTCGGTCTTTCATCACTGAGTTTGACATTAGTTGTAGTTTTTTCAGAATGCCAGAGAAAATCCTTTTTCAGATTAGCTATATGGTTAAAAAATTTTTTTTTAAATAATGAATGGATATTAAATTTTTTCAAATGCTTTTTCTTTATCTGTTCTTATGATCCCATAGATTCTTCTCTCCCAGTTTATTAATATGGCAAATACTATTGATTTTTAAATGTTGGAACAAACTTGCATGCATTATCTGCAATTGGTCATGATGCACTCACTATCCCTTCTACATATTGTAATACCATACGATATGTTTGTGTTGTATGTAAGCATAACATACACATAATACATAAAATGCATACACTATATGATTGTTATGGACTGGATGTTTTGTACACCCAAAATTCATGTTGGCTCCCTAATTCCAATGTGATGGTACTGGATGGTAGAACTTTTGAAAAGTAATTAGGTCGTGAAGGTGGAGATCTCATGAATGGAATTAGTGAGAACCCTTCTGAGAAGAGGCCAGAGAGTTAGCTAAATGTCTTTCCACCATGTGATACATTGGGAATACATTCAGGATACATTGAGAATTTAGCAATCTGCAACCTGGAAAAGGGTCCTCACCAGAACCCAACCATGTTGGCATTCTAATCCTGGGCTTCCAGTCCCAGAACTCTGAGAAGTAAATTTGTTTATAAACCATCCAGTCAAAAAGTACTTTGTTATAGTTGCCTGAGATAATGGTACATGTAATATGTTTGCAAATATATAGCATTCACTTATTAAAATTATATTAGCTGGTTTTCATTTTTTGGCTATTATAAACAAAGATGCTATAAACATTTGTGTCCTAGTTTTTATATAAACATATACTTTCTTTTCTCTTTTATTATTTTTTTTAAATATTTTATTTATTTCCCAGAGATGGAGAGAGGGAGTACAAGAAGGGGGAGTAGGAGGCAGAGGGAAAAGCACCCTCCCCACTGAGCAGGGAACCTGACACGGGACTCAATCCCAGGACCCCAGGATCATGAACCGAGCCAAAGGCAGACGCTTAACTGACTGAGCCACCCAGGCACCCCACTTTATTTTCTCTTCAGTAGATACCTAGAAGTGGAATGGCTGGATGGTATAGTAGATATATATTTAACACTGAATAAACTGCCAAATGGTTTTTCATTTTCCATTCCTACCAGCAGTGTATGAAAATTCTGATTCCTCCACATACTTGCCCACATTTGGTATGATCAGTCTTATTAATTTTAGCCATTCTAATAGGTGTTCAGCAGTATCTCAGTTTCAATTTGCATTTCCCTAATGACTAATGCTGATCATGTGCTCATTTGCTATCTGTATATGTACTTTGTTGAAGTATTTGTTCAAATGTTTTGCTCATGGGGTGTCTGGGTGGCTCAGTTGTTAAGTGTCTGCCTTCAGCTCAGGCCATGATCTCAGGGTCCTGGGATTGAGACTCGAGTTGGGGCGGGGAGCGGGGGGTGACTCTCCTCAGCAGGGAGTGTGCTTCTCCCTCTGTGCTCATTCTCTCTCTCACTCTTTCTCTAGTAAATAAAAACAAATCTTTAAAAAATGTTTTGCTTGTTTTAAAAATTAGGTTGTTTTAGTATTGTTTTGAGAATTATTTATATATTTTGGATCCAAGTACTTTATCAGATATATGCTTTATAAATAATTTTTCCCACTGTATGGCTTCTTTTTTCATTCTTTTAGCAATGTCTTTCAAAGACCAGAAGCAGCTCTCATTTTGATGGAGTCTGATTTACTAATTTTATCTTTAATGGACTGTGTTTTTTTGTGTCATATCTAGAAGTATCATTGCCTAGCCCATTCAGATTTATATATTACATACTTGTCTGTATATATATTATGAGTAAACGTTTTAAAAATTCAATTCTTAGTTTTCTAATGAGATAACTAATTTTGTGACAATTTATTTTACCATATTTTCTAGAATATATTGCAAAGGAGAATGGATGTTAGCCTTACTATCTATATTATAGCTAGGTTAGCTATTATTACTACCAGTTCTTAAGGTCATGAACAGACTTTCCTCACTCCACTCTAATGTTCTCATTATTAGTAATGAATTATAGGAGCCAACAGCAAATACTATGCTGTAAGATATGTTATGTGGTGAAGACTCTAACAAAATCAATATATCGATATTAGAAGTGAGTTGGTTATTTCAAAGCAGTATATTTTCCACCTTTAACATTTCAGTTAAGTTCTTTATGGTGCCATTTTCAAAGAAACTCAGAATTCTAAAGAATATTACCTGGGGCACCTGGGTGGCTCAGTGGGTTAAAGCCTCCGCCTTCAGCTCAGGTCATGGTCCCAGGGCCCTGGGATCGAGTCCCACATTGGGCTCTCTGCTCAGCAGGGAGCCTGCTTCCCTTCCTCTATCTCTGCCTGCCTCTCTGACTACTTGTGATCTCTGCCTGTCAAATAAATAAATAAAATCTTAAAAAAAAAAAAAAGAATATTACCTGTATGGGTGTCCTTACGGTGGGCATATTCATTTTTTCTGTTTTTATCTCAGGTAGAACCATCAAGGTTTTTGACATCGCCATTCTGCTTTGGTTTGCACCAAGATATCCTTTTGTTTGCCCTCCTTTTACTGTGTTAGTAAAGCTAATAGATTTCTTTGGCTGTGGGCCAATGCTCCTTTATCAGGAAAAGAAAACATAATACAAAGGATCCATGACTGAAGGAAAACTAACCAACAAGAAAAAAGCAGACTTTCATTTAGAAACATGGAAACAATCTGAACATATAAACAAGAAATAATAATAGCTACTTGAGAGTTCATCCTGTGTAAGCAGAGTTCTAGAATATTTACCTGCATTCTGTCACTTTTGTCTCACAACCTTTAAGAGGCTGCTATAAATATCATTTTATATAAAATCACAGAGGCATAAGAGGGAAATATTCCTCCTAGAGTTGAAATTTGAAGTCAGGCAGTCCAATCCAAAGTCTAAACGGATTTCTCTAGGTCTTAGTTTCCTTATTTGTAAGATGGGGATATTAAATAATGCCTTATTCATGGATTATTATGAGGATTAAATGGATTAATTTGTACATTATGGTTAGGAAGTCCTTGGCACATAGTAAGCATAAGTCAGCGTACAGTATAGCTACATAGGCAGAATGAAGCATGAGTAATAAAACCTGGAAAGAATATTGTGCTCCTGTCTAAACAATTGCATAATAATTTTTAGTAAGAAGAGAAGATAAAATCAAAACGTTTGCATACTGGAGGATAAAAATATGATTTTACTTTTACATACTCTACAAATTCCTTAACACAAAAACCCTCCTTATCATTCCTTAACAGAGTTCTAGTACTATGATTGTATTATGGATTTCTATAAAAAAAGGATGATATTCCTTCAGATTATAAAAAGGAAATCTGTTTCCAAAGCAAACATTTTATTTTTTTTATTAATTTTTGATTTTTATTTTAAGTAGGCTCTATACCTAACTTGGGGCTCAACCTCATGACTCTGGGATTAAGAATTATGTGCTCTACTGACTGAGCCAGCTAGGCGCCCCAGACCCCCAAAGAAAACATTTTAAATGATACTTTTACTTTTCAAATCATAAAAGATCAGACAAGAATGAAATATTTTTAAATGACAACCATCAATCCACTTTTCATATTTTATTTTTCTTCATAGCATTTATTACAACTGGATGCTTTTTCCTGTTGATCACTCCTTTACTAGAATATAAGCATCTTCAGGGCAAGAAATCTGTCTTGTTGGGCGCCTGGGTGTCTCAGTGGGTTAAAGCCTCTGCCTTCAGCTCAGGTCATGATCCCAGGGTCCTGGGATGGAGCCATGCATCAGGCTCTCTGCTCAGCAGGGAGCCTGCTTCCTCCTCTCTCTCTCTGCCTACCTCTCTGCCTACTTGTGATCTTTATCTGTCAAATAAATAAATAAAATCTTAAAAAAAAAAAAGAAATTTGTCTTGTTAATTGCTATATTCCTAGAACCCACAACAGTACCCAGTATAGTGTGGTCACTAAAAAAGCATTTTTTAAATAAATGAATTCCATTCATGTGGAATTTCAAATTTATATTCCTTGAAAGTATTTTACTCTCTCCTCCTTCCTACAATGTCTAAATGACTTTATCTTCAACATCTCTAAGAAAATAAGATCAATCAGGTAAAAACACCTTAAATTACTTCTCCGTTGTCATTACATTTTTCTATAAACTCATCTAAAATCTACATCAAAATCCTACAAACTCATCTAAATTTATCTTTCTTTCTTCTTTCAGTAAAAGAGGTGCCATTGCTAACTAAGGCTTATCTTTCTACTTCTGCTCTGAAACTTGTCCAGTACTACTTTCTTAGGGACTTTTGTCCATCAATAATTTCCTATCTGCTATATATTACTTCCTCGAGCATATAATTATGCTCCAGTCATCCCTTCAACTTAGAAATCCTTCCTTTAGTTATGTCTTCCTCTGTGTGTTACTTTATCTACCCTTCCTTTCATAGTCTCTTTAGACAATACTACTACTTCCTTATTCCTCTTATTTGCTCCATAATTCACAACAGTCTAGTTCCACCTCTCCTCTGCTGCAGAGACAACTTTCCTTAAAATCACCTAGACCTTCAACTTGTCAAATCTGAGGGACTCTTTTCAGTATTTATCTTTGTAGCATCTGACAGTTGACCCTTCCTTCTTCTGTGACACCACTATCTCTTATTCTTCAACCTCTTTGGGACCTCTAGCCACCTGATCCTTCCATTTTCTACTAACTAGTACCTTTTAGTTTTCTCTCTTTAATCTAGAATCCACAATTCATCAATTGAATCACTCTCTTACCATTACCTTCAATTTGTATTTTCTGTCTCCTTGATCTTTTGCCCTCCTATCCTTAAAAAAGCTAGTCTTCCTATTCTATTTTTCCTTTATTAGTTTCCTCTTTTGAAGATTACACTTAGACTCAAACCTCAGTTATTGGTTTGTTCTCTCTCTCTCTCTCTCTCTCTCTCCACACACAGCACACACTCTCCCTGAAAAAATGTAAAAGAACTCATGGTTTCAATGACCACTTATATTCCACTTTCTTATGGCGGTCTACCATAATCACCACCACCTCCTTTCTCCCATTCCCTATTAGATTTTATATCCTTAGTTACCGACACTCTCTCTCTGTCTTGAATACTACTGGCATAATTCCTGAGTATTTCAATATCCATGAAAGTAATCCTTCTAATGCTATGGCTTCTTGGCAACTTGAACCTTTCTCACATACATAAGAGAGAGAGAGAGAGAGAGAGAGAACGCATGCAAGCTCCTGTGGAGAGGGAGGAAGGGAAAGGGAGAGGGAGAGGGAGAATCTTAAGCAGGCTCCATGATCAGCACAGAGCTGAGGCGGGGCTCAGTCTTAAAACCCTGAGATCATGGCCCCAGCCAAAATCAAAAGTTGGATGCTTAACTGATTGAGCCACCCAGGTGCCCCTACACCCTCTTAATACCCAATTTCAAACAACTATATTCAATTCCCTTCAACTCCATTATCACCTTCAAACCCTTGATTCTTTTTTTTTTTTTTTTTTTTTTTT
>NW_019154093.1:35033855-35181219 GCF_002288905.1 Enhydra lutris kenyoni
CCCCCCATTAACCCTCAGTTTGTTTTGTGAGATTAAGAGTCACTTATCAAACCCTTGATTCTATCATGTTTACTGCTTCACCCACCCCTCTCATGCAATCTCTTTTCTCCTGCACATAAGGTTAATAAATGTAATAGTTAATTAGGCATACCTTGGAGATATTCCAAGTTCAGTTCTCGGCTACCACAATAAAGCAAATATCACAATAAGGTGAGTTAAATAAATGTTTTGGTTTCCCGGTGCATATAAAATTGTGTTTACACTATACTGTATTCTATTAAATGTGTAATAGCTTATGTCTAAAACCACAACATACATACCTTAATTAAAAAATACTTTATTGCTAAAAAATGCTAATCATCATCTGAGCTTTCAGTGAGCCACAATCACTGAGCACAGTTCACTATAACAAATATAGTAATAAAAATGTTTGAAATATTGCAAGAATTACCAAAATGTAACATAGCCATGAAGTGAGCAAATGCTGCTTGAAAAATGGTGCTAATAGACTGGCTGGACACAGGGTTACCACAAACCTTCAATTTGTATAAAACACAGTATCAATAAAGTGCCACTATGAGAAGTGCAATAAAATGAGGTATGCCTGTATTATAATCCTTACTTACACTCTCAGCCTCCTCTTCCTTTTTTAAATTCACTGTACTTGCTGGCAAAACCAAAACTTTGATCAATTCCAGTTATCTTCTTACTTTGAGCCTACACCTGTATATTAACCACATTTCTATCTTCTATAATCTTGGTGCTTTACCATTTGCCACAAATTTAGGCCCAATAGGTCTTGTTCTGGACAAATTGATATGCTCAAGTCATTGTACCTTGGTTTCCTGCCTCCCTTGTTACACCTTCCCCTCCCAGGGGCACAATTTCCCAATGCAAACCAGTCTATCTCCAACTGCCTCCCTTGTCAGGCCCTCACACTCTGGCCCACTATATACCTTCCCTCATCACCCTATAATCAGGTACCAGACAATTAAGGATGGCTCCTATGTTCCAGAACCCACTGAAATTATTCAAACTAGTCAATCTTAAGCCTGCTTGCCATGCCTGACCTGTACTTTCCCACCAAAACCACAAAAAAGAAAGGCCCACAGTTCCTCCCTTTACTTCTGCCTGATGGTTGACCCCAGTGCTTCCCCATGAAGGCTGCTGTGGCATTGCCTGCCCTCTCCTCTTGGAAACTATGAGTAATAGATGATTTTTTTCAATGGCAGTCATCTCCTGTTCTGTTGACCCTACCATTCTTCAAATTTTCTATGAATATGCTATATTTTAATTCAACCTGTACAGCTAAATGAAGCTGGAGAAAAAACATCCAACTATGACGCTCATCTTAAATTATGGATCATTAACTTAAAGTCTTTAATGTGCCAGCAATCATACTGTATTTTCTTGGCTCACTTTTTACTATACCTTCTAAGGTCACTATTTCATACTTCTTTCTTCTTGAATATCAACATCTACTCCCATCTTTACTTTCAGCTGATTAAGTGAGAGAACTGAGCTAATCAAGTGACTTTTAGATATTTCAAATTATTTCAAATATTTCAAATATTTCTACTGTCACAACTATGCACCTGATATATCTATACCTGCATCCTCTATTTCTCTTTCATTACTCTGGATAAATTACTTATGATTCCAGCTTAGATCAATTCCTCTATTCATGTACTAGATTCAATTCCTTTCTATCTATTCAAGGACATTGCTCTAGTAATTCTTTCATGCTTTTCTTGCTCTACTGCATTATTCCTTTTAGCAGGTAAACATGCTATTATTTCTTCTATCATAAAGAATTTCTCTTGATTTAGTCTACCTCTCCAGCTACCATCCATTCATCTTTCCTTTAACTATAGCAACTCCTTCGAAAGAACTGTCTGTATTTATCATTTCTAATTTCCCTTTGCATATACTCCCTTGAACCTGATCCAGTCAAGTTTTAGCCCTTATCATTCCACCAAAAGAATTCTTACCAAGGTCCAGTCATCGCTGCAATATTAATCGCCAATGTTCTCATCTTATTTATCAGCAGAATTCACCCAGCTGCTCCTTTTTTCTTTGACTTGTTTTTTTTTTTTTTTAAACTTTGATTGTAGGACACTTTCCTTATCTGGTTTTCCTCTTACTTTTTCTGCAATGTTCATTCTTGGGACTTCTTCCTGTATCAGAGCTTACGTGAACTCATCCAATGAGTCCATGATTTAAATACCGTCTATATGATAATGACTCCCAAATATATATCTCTAACTATATCCTTCCTCTGAACCCTAGACCCACATACCCACCTGACTACTTGACATTTCTGACTCAAAATTAGCATGTCCAAGACTGAGCTCCTGATAATTTCCCCCTTACCTTGTTCAGCAAACTTACAAGACCTCTTGCAGTCTTCCCCCATTTTTGTTAAAGGTAACGCAATTCTTTCAGTTGCTTGGGTGAGAATACTTCAAAATATATCCTGAAAGCAACCATTTTGTTATCAACCTTGTTGCTACCATGCTGGTACAAATAACTATTCTATCTCTCTTGGATTGTTGCAGCAGGCTTCTACCTCTTCTTGCTTAACCCCAACTCCCTGAAATTTGCCCCACATGGCAGCCAAGAGTGATCCTTTAAAACGTAAGTTAGGTCATATCACACTATTCTGCTTAAAATCCTCCATTTGTTTATGATCTCATTCATAGGAAAAGCCTAAGTCTTTACTATGACCTAAAAAGTTCTACACGCATTGTTAGATCTTTGACTTCATGTTCAATACTCTTTCCCTTGTATATTTTGCTCTTGTCACACTGGCAATCCTTGATATTGTCAGGTGTATTTCTCTATCATAGTTTGCCTTTGCTCTTCCCTTTGCCTGAAATGCTCTTCTTCCCAAAAATGTACATGTTTGGCATCCTTTCTTCAGGTCTTTACATAAAACCACCTTCTTAGTGTGGCCTCCTCTGGCTCCCTTATCTAAAATGTCAAATACTCCTCTCAAACATTTCATAAGCCCTCACTCGATTTTTCTCATTAGGACTTACAAATAACCAAATGCACCTTTTTGTTTAAATAATTTATATATATATATATATATATATTTTTTAAATAAACATATGATAAATTTTTATCCCCAGGGGTACAGGTCTGTGAATCGCCAGGTTTACACACTTCACAGCATTCACCATAGCACATACCCTCCCCAATGTCCATAACCCCACCTCCCTTCTCCCAACCCCCCTCCCCCCAGCAACCCTCAGTTTGTTTTGTGAGATTAAGAGTCACTTACGGTTTGTCTCCCTCCCAATCCCATCTTGTTTCATTTATTCTTCTCCTACCCCTTAACCCCCCATGTTGCAGCTCTACTTCCTCATATCAGGGAGATCATATGATAGTTGTCTTTCTCCGATTGACTTATTTCGCTAAGCATGATACCCTCTACTTCCATCCACATAGTCGCAAATGCCAAGATTTCATTTCTTTTGATGGCTGCATAGTATTCCATTGTGTATATATACCACCTCTTCTTTATCCATTCATCTGTTGATGGACATCTAGGTTCTTTCCATAGTTTGGCTATTGTGGACATTGCTGCTATAAACATTCGGGTGCACGTGCCCCTTCGGATCACTACGTTTGTATCTTTACGGTAAATACCCAGTAGTGCAATTGCTGGGTCATAGGGTAGTTCTATTTTCAACATTTTGAGGAACCTCCATGCTGTTTTCAGGAGTGGTTGCACCAGCTTGCATTCCCACCAACAGTGTAGGAGGGTTCCCCTTTCTCCACATCCTCGCCAGCATTTGTCATTTCCTGACTTGTTAATTTTAGCCATTCTGACTGGTGTGAGGTGATATCTTATTGTGGTTTTGATTTGTATTTCCCTGATGCCGAGTGATGTGGAGCAGTTTTTCATGCATCTGTTGGCCATCTGTATGTCTTCTTTGCAGAAATGTCTGTTCATGTCTTCTGCCCATTTCTTGATTGGATTATTTGCTCTTTGGGTATTGAGTTTGCTAAGTTCTTTATAGATTTTGGACACTAGCCCTTTATCTGATATGTCGTTTGCAAATATCTTCTCCCACTCTGTCAGTTGTCTTTTGGTTTTGTTAACTGTTTCCTTTGCTGTGCAAAAGCTTTTGATCTTGCTAAAATCCCAATAGTTCATTTTTGCCCTTGTTTCCCTTGCCTTTGGCGATGTTCCTAGGAAGATGTTGATGTGGCTGAGGCCAAAGAGGTTGCTGCCTGTGTTCTCCTCAAGGATTTTGATGGATTCCTTTCTCACATTGAGGTCCTTCATCCATTTTGAGTCTAGTTTCATGTGTGGTGTAAGGAAATGGTCCAATTTCATTTTTCTACATGTGGCTGTCCAACTTTCCCAACACCATTTATTGAAGAGGTTGTCTTTTTTCCATTGGACATTCTTTCCTGCTTTGTCGAAGATTAGTTGACCATAGAGTTGAGAGTCTATTTCTGGGCTCTCTATTCTGTTCCATTGATCTATGTGTCTGTTTTTGTGCCAGTACCATACTGTCTTGATGATGACAGCTTTGTAATAGAGCTTGAAGTCCGGAATTGTGATGCCACCAACTTTGGCTTTCTTTTTCAATATTCCTTTGGCTATTCGAGGTCTTTTCTGGTTCCATATAAATTTTAGGATTATTTGTTCCATTTCTTTGAAAAAAATGGACAGTATTTTGATAGGAATTGCATTAAATGTGTAGATTGCTTTAGGTAGCATAGACATTTTCACAATATTTATTCTTCCAATCCAGGAGCATGGAACATTTTTCCATTTCTTTGTGTCTTCCTCAATTTCTTTCATGAGTACTTTATAGTTTTCTGTGTATAGATTCTTAGTCTCTTTGGTTAGGTTTATTCCTAGGTATCTTATAGTTTTGGGTGCAATTGTAAATGGGATTGACTCCTTAATTTCTCTTTCTTCTGTCTTGTTGTTGGTGTAGAGAAATGCAACTGATTTCTGTGCATTGATTTTATATCCTGACACTTTACTGAATTCCTGTACAAGTTCTAGCAGTTTTGGAGTGGAGTCTTTTGGGTTTTCCACATATAGTATCATATCATCTGCGAAGAGTGATAGTTTGACTTCTTCTTTGCCGATTTGGATGCCTTTAATTTCCTTTTGTTGTCTGATTGCTGAGGCTAGGACTTCTAGTACTATGTTGAATAGCAGTGGTGATAACGGACATCCCTGCCGTGTTCCTGACCTTAGCGGAAAAGCTTTCAGTTTTTCTCCATTGAGAATGATATTTGCGGTGGGTTTTTCATAGATGGCTTTGATAATATTGAGGTATGTGCCCTCTATCCCTACACTTTGAAGAGTTTTGATSAGGAAGGGATGCTGTACTTTGTCAAATGCTTTTTCAGCATCTATGGAGAGTATCATATGGTTCTTGTTCTTTCTTTTATTAATGTGTTGTATTCACATTGATTGATTTGCGGACGTTGAACCAACCTTGCAGCCCTGGAATAAATCCCACTTGGTCGTGATGAATAATCCTTTTAAGGTACTGTTGAATCCTATTGGCTAGTATTTTGGCGAGAATTTTTGCATCTGTGTTCATCAAGGATATTGGTCTGTAGTTCTCTTTTTTGATGGGATCCTTGTCTGGTTTTGGGATCAAGGTGATGCTGGCCTCATAAAATGAGTGTGGAAGTTTTCCTTCCATTTCTATTTTTTGGAACAGTTTCAGGAGAATAGGAATTAGTTCTTTAAATGTTTGGTAAAATTCCCCCGGGAAGCCATCTGGCCCTGGGCTTTTGTTTGTTTGGAGATTGTTGATGACGGTTTCAATCTCCTTACTGGTTATGGGTCTGTTCAGGTTTTCTATTTCTTCCTGGTTCAGTTGTGGTCGTTTATAGGTCTCTAGGAATGCATCCATTTCTTCCAGATTGTCAAATTTGTTGGCGTAGAGTTGCTCATAGTATGTTCTTATAATTGTCTCTATTTCTTTGGTGTTCGTTGTGATCTCTCCTCTTTCATTCATGATTTTATTTATTTGGGTCCTTTCTCTTTTCTTTTTGATAAGTCTGGCCAGGGGTTTATCAACCTTATTAATTCTTTCAAAGAACCAGCTCCTACTTTCGTTGATTTGTTCTATTGTTTTTTTGGTTTCTATTTCATTCTGATCTTTATGATTTTATGATTTTTTTATTTCATTCTGATCTTTATGATTTCCCTTCTCCTGCTGGGTTTAGGGTTTCTTTCTTGTTCTTTCTCCAGCTCCTTTAGGTGTAGGGTTAGGTTGTGTACTTGAGACCTTTCTTGTTTCTTGAGAAAGGCTTGTATCGCTATATATTTTCCTCTCAGGACTGCCTTTGTTGTGTCCCACAGATTTTGAACCGTTGTGTTTTCATTATCATTTGTTTCCATGAATTTTTTCAATTCTTCTGTAATTTCCTGGTTGACCCATTCATTCTTTAGAAGGATGCTGTTTAGTCTCCATGTATTTGGGTTCTTTCCAAATTTCCTCTTGTGATTGAGTTCTAGCTTCAGAGCATTGTAGTCTGAAAATATGCAGGGAATGATCCTAATCTTTTGATACCGGTTGAGACCTGATTTAGGACCCAGGATGTGATCTATTCTGGAGAATGTTCCATGTGCACTAGAGAAGAATGTGTATTCTGTTGCTTTGGGATGAAATGTTCTGAATATATCTGTGATGTCCATCTGGTCCAATGTGTCATTTAAGGCCTTGATTTCCTTGTTGATCTTTTGCTTGGATGATCTGTCCATTTCAGTGAGGGGAGTGTTAAAGTCCCCTACTATTATTGTATTATTGTTGATGTGTTTCTTTGATTTTGTTATTAATTGGTTTATACAGTTGGCTGCTCCCACGTTAGGGGCATAGATATTTAAAATTGTTAGATCTTCTTGTTGGACAGATCCTTTGAGTATGATATAGTGTCCTTCCTCATCTCTTATTATAGTCTTTGGCTTAAAATCTAATTGATCTGATATAAGGATTGCCACTCCTGTTTTCTTCTGATGTCCATTAGCATGGTAAATTCTTTTCCACCCCCTCACTTTAAATCTGGAGGTGTCTTCAGGTTTAAAATAAGTTTCTTGTAGGCACATATAGATGGGTTTTGTTTTTTATCCATTCTGATACCCTGTGTCTTTTGATTGGGGCATTTAGCCCATTAACATTCCGGGTAACTATTGAGAGATATGAATTTAGTGCCATTGTATTGCCTGTAAGGCGACTGTTACTGTATATTGTCTCTGTTCCTTTCTGATCTACTACTTTTAGGCTCTCTCTTTGCTTAGAGGACCCCTTTCAATATTTCCTGTAGAGCTGGTTTGGTGTTTGCAAATTCTTTCAGTTTTTGTTTGTCCTGGAAGCTTTTTATCTCTCCTTCTATTTTCAATGATAGCCTAGCTGGATATAGTATTCTTGGCTGCATGTTTTTCTCATTTAGTGCTCTGAATGAGAGCTCTTTCTGGCCTGCCAGGTCTCTGTGGATAAGTCTGCTGCCAATCTAATATTTTTACCATTGTATGTTACAGACTTCTTTTCCTGGGCTGCTTTCAGGATTTTCTCTTTGTCACTAAGACTTGTAAATTTTACTATTAGGTGACAGGGTGTGGACCTATTCTTATTGATTTTGAGGGGGTTCTCTGCACCTCCTGGATTTTGATGCTTGTTCCCTTTGCCATATTAGGGAAATTCTCTCCAATAATTCTCTCCAATATACCTTCTGCTCCCCTCTCTCTTTCTTCTTCTGGAATCCCAATTATTCTAATGTTGTTTCGTCTTATGGTGTCACTTATCTCTCGAATTCTCTCCTCATGGTCCAATGGCTGTTTGTCCCTCTTTTGCTCAGCTTCTTTATTCTCTGTCATTTGGTCTTCTATATCGCTAATTCTTTTTTCTGCCTCCTTTATCCTAGCAGTGAGAGCCTCCATTTTTTATTGCACCTCATTAATAGCTTTTTTGATTTCAACTTGGTTAGATTTTGGTTCTTTTATTTCTCCAGAAAGGGCTTTTATACTCCCGAGAGGGTTTCTCTTATATCTTCCATGCCTTTTTCGAGCCCAGCTAGAACCTTGAGAATCGTCATTCTGAACTCTAGATCTGACATATTACCAATGTCTGTATTGATTAGGTCCCTAGCCTTCGGTACTGCCTCTTGTTCTTTTTTTTTTGTGGTGAATTTTTCCGCCTTGTCATTTTGTCCAGATAAGAGTATATGAAGGAGCAAGTAAAATACTAAAAGGGTGGCAAAGACCCCAGGAAAATATGCTTTAACCAAATCAGAAGAGATCCCAAATCATGGGGGGGAGAAAGGGGATAAAAAGAGGTTCAGAAAAAAAAAAGAAAAGAAACAATAAAAAAAGAAAATGAATAAAGAAAAAATATGAAAACGAAAATATATATATATATATATATATTAGATAAATTAGTTTAAAAACTTTAAAAAAGAAAAGGGTAAAAGTTAAAAAAATTTAGCAGAAGAAGAAAAAAAAGAAAAAAAATTGAAAAAGAAAAATTAAATTAACTGGAAGACTAAAGAATCATGGGGAGAAAGCCATGAGTTCTGTGCTTTGCTTTCGCCTCCTCTGGAATTCCGCGGCTCTCATTGGTATTGAAATTGCACTCATTGGTAGGTGAACTTGGTCCTGGCTGGATTTCTTGTTGATCTTCTGGGAGAGGGGCCTGTTGTAGTGATTCTCAAGTGTCTTTGCCCCGGGCAGAATTGCACCGCCCTTACCAGGGGTCAGGCTGTGTAATCAGCTCGGGTTTGCTTTCAGGAGCTTTTGTTCCCTGAATGCTTTCCGTAGAGTTCCGGAGGACGGGAATGAAAATGGCGGCCTCCCAGTCTCCAGCCTGGAGGAGCTGAGAGCTCGGGGCCCCACTCCTTGGTGCGCCCTCAGAGAATAGCGCCCAATTACTCCCGTCTCCCTGGCCTCCGGCCGCGCTCCGAGCTCACCGAGCCTATGACTGGTTCAAGGTAACCCCGAGCTGAGAGCTCACTCCTCGGCTCTGTCTGTAGCTGGCTTCCCCATTCTAATACCTGCAAGCTCTGCGACACCCAGACACCCCCGATCCTTCTGTGACCCTGCGGGACCTGAGGCCATGCTGACCCCGTGTGGGCTTCACCCTGGTTTAGCCTCTGGAGCGATGTCCCTCAGCAGAACAGACTTTTAAAAGTTCTGATTTTGTGCTCCGTTGCTCCGCTGCTTGCCGGGAGCCGGCCCCTCCCCCCGCAGTCTATCTTCCCGTTGCTTTGGATTCACTTCTCCGCCAGTCCTACCTTTCAGAAAGTGGTTGATTTCTGTTTCTAGAATTGCTGTTCTTCTTCTCTTCGATCTCCCGTTGGATTTGTAGGTGTTTGCAATCTTTAGATAAGCTATCTAGCTGATCTCCTGCTACCTGAAGTAGTCTCAGCCTGCTATTTCTCCGCCATCTTGTCTTTACATCCCAAATGCATCTTTTACTTAAATATCTTATGAATTAGTTGTCTCTCCCTAACTAGAATTTAAGTTCCATGAGGATAAGGATTTGGGGCTGTTCTGGGCTGTATCCCCAATATCTACAGTAGGACTAAACACACAGTAGCTGCTTAATGAATATTTGTTGGATAAATAATCCCTAAATCATTATATCTAACTCAAAACATGCAATCTTCATACTCAGATTTTTACCAGCCTACTGGGTGGCTCCAGCTAAACATCTATAGGACATCTCAAACTGAATAGATGCATAATGAATACATTTACTCATAAACCAGTTCTTCCTTTTTTACTCTCTATAGGACCCAAATAGAAATGAATTAGTGAATGATGTTACATTTATCAATTAGGTAGTTACTGGGATCTCATGAAACAGCATTATCAGTGAACTCCCCCACAACTTTGTATTGTTAAGTTTTATGGGAAGGAACTGTTTATCATGTCCACAGTTACAGCTCCAGCTTTTAGCATTCTGTCTGACAGAGCAGAAAATCAGAAAATATAGACCACTTTTTGAAAGAAATTGAAAGAAGTGCCTGTAGTCAATTATATGAGAAATTTATGGTACATCTCTAACTATAGTAGAAAACATGTTTTCAAAAGAAGCAAATTAGAGAAGGTAACCACTTTGAGGTTTCAGGAGGTAACCACTTTGAAAACCGCTACACGTGAAAACAGTCATCATACAAGTGGTCATGTAGAGCTGTATGTACAGTCTTGAGGTTCCCAAAGCAGGGACCTAATTTGTTTTGACTCCTGTCTCTTCATTTCTAGAGCAATAACTGAAAAATACAAGACATTCCTATAGAAAGAACTCCTGATAATCACTTCCATGAAAACAGGGGCAAATGACATTAAAAACATGCTGTACATACAGAAATCACACCATGAAATAAATCACCAGATGAAAATTAGGTGTGGTTTGTAAAAGTTTCTGCCTTAGTCCCTTCTTATTTTAGTGGGATGACAGTAATTCCAATGTAAACCAAATAAATTTCTTCCATTCATTCAAGTTATTTATAAAACACTGTACATAAGGCCCTGTGCTACACACTGGCAGGGATACAATATGAATCAGATATGAGCCCTAAGGAGCTCATAGTCTCATAAGAGATTAAACATGTAAATGATTATAATGAAAGCACAAAATTTTACTTGCCTCAAAAGAAGCGAAAGAGTAATGTGATCTGAACTATGCTTCAGAAAAATTTAGCTGTATACAGAAACATACTAGAAGTAAGACCATAGGTTAGATGCTATCAAAATAGTTCAGATGAGAAGTAATCAAGGCTTAACATGGGTGGCAGATGTAGAAATAAAACAAATACAAGAACACCTGTGTTTAGCATGTTTATTTATTTTTTGCATTTTGATGCTTTGACATCAAAGAACTTGCTGACCCTGGAGGGACTGCCCTCCAAAGGCTAATCAATTCCAACACATAGTAAGGGACTCACGGGCCAGCACCCTTTCGTATGAAACCAACCAATCCAGAGCCTAAACCCTTAACGAACTACTTTTATCCAGCTCTCTCAGAGATCTCACTTTCTGAGCCACTATCCCCTTGCCCTAATCACCCTTGCACAGGAACCAGACAACTAGAGATAGTTCCTAGACCAGAGCCTTTTGAAATTATACAAATGAGTCAATTCTAAACCTGCTTATTCTGCTTTGTCTGTACCTCCCACGGAAACCACAATAAAGGTTCTTGCCCATGTTTCCCTCCTGCTTATTCCACTTCCTGACTGGCCCTTTCCCAGGTGGCCTAGTGCAGCTTGCCATGCCTCCTGTTTCTATGGATCCATGAGTGTTTAAAAAAGCTTCTTCCCTCAAAAGAGTCATTTCCATGTCTATAAAACAAATCTCAAATAACCTTAAAACACAGCAGATATAGAACTGATAGGACTTGGTAACAGATAATAACAATGCTACTTAAATCTTACATTTCAAAGAACTTCCACCTATATTTTCTAATTCAATTCTTATAATAACTTGTAAGATACTTAATAGTCATATTTAACAAGTAGGAAAGCTTAAACTCAAAGGTCAATTTAAATGCTCAAACTCGTCCAATAACTCACAGGCTATTAATCTATTTGTACATTAACGTTGATAATAATATGTAACTCATAGAGTTAAGGTGATGATTAAATTAGTCTTTAGTTTTTAACTAAAGTTAGAAGTAAGACGTTAAATTGTAGATATGTTCATATTAGGTATCAGTGATATTTTGGTGGAGCTGTCTGGTGGCAGTTGACAATGCAAGAGTAAAGTGAATTTCAAGGAAGAGAAGGGAGACCTGGAGATTCAGATTTGAGAATTTTTGCACGGAGATGAAAATAAATGAACATAGTCCCAAAATAAAAACCTAAAGTCACAAAAAGAAGGTAATAGAGCTAAAGGAAGAAACAAGATAGTAAAAGAAATCAGAAAAGAGGCATTTAAACCAGTAATAAGTGAACCAGTAAAGTTCAGGGTTAAGGAGGGGAAGATCAATACTGTCAAATGCTGCAGAGGTAGAAAAGTTAAGAAAGCCCATTGAATGTGGTGACTTTTGAAATCTTTCAGTCACTTGTTATTGACCTTTGAATTTCTATACAGAAATAGAGACAACAGACTGCAAGGGTTAAAGAGTGAACATGGACGTTTCTGGGCCAACATGTACAGACCACAAAAGTCACTAATCTTATTTTTATCATAAGAAAAAGGCTTAGCAAACTGAAAAGCAACAGGTCTTTTTAGATCCATCAGATAATTTATAGACAAACCACTGGCCAGAAATTTGGACAAGCAGGAGAAAACAGAGAATCACAACTTACTGGGACCAGGGAATGGTAGGAAAACTAAAAGGTAATTGACTAATTGCTAGAGACTAAGTGTAAACTAATTTGAAAGATTAAAAACTCCCAAGGGCCCAGCCTCACAGAGGCCTACCATGACACCCATCAGGCTCTCAGGAAGATCAGAGAAAAAACACCCTCATAATTCCAGCAGAGAGATAGGACATGACCATTGTAAAATATACCCAGAATGTTCAGTTTTTCTTAACAAAGGTCTACCCTCAAGGAAAACTATTTTGGCAGAGCCTAACCAACATGGGGGTAGAGAAATACACAATTCTAAGTCCCTCTAGACTCCTTGTTTCACCTGAGGAAAAAAATCTGAGAAATACTTATGAAGGTCACAGCCCAGGGTCAGAGGCCCACTGAAAGACTAATTACAGGATTATGGAACATTTCTTCTTCTCTCAATATACCACCACCACACCAACAGGTCTCCTGTACAATAACGGGATTGAAATGGGAAGAACTACAAGGCTCAGACTCCATGAAGAAGTCTCTAGGGGAACCTAAAAAGAGAGACAAAAACAAGGACACTAAAGGAAATTAAAGCCTCATAAGCCTACTGCTACAGCAAACACAGACTAATTCCTCACCAGATAAACATAAAACCTCACACTAAAGGTTTACTTAACCAGTTCATATTACCTTATGCAACATGTTCAGCTTTCAACAAAAAATTACAAAGCATATCAAAGGGCAAAAACAGTCTGAAGAAACAAAGCAAGCATTAGTGCAGACTAAGATATGGCAGAAATTTTGAAATCGTCAAGATTGGGAATTAAATCAATTATGATTAATATGGTAAGGACTCTAATGGGAAAAACTGGATAGATAACATGAAAACTCTAAGAAAGAATCAAAAGGAAATGAATGAACATGTAAGTAAGTAGAATAGAGGAACTGGACAGAGAAGTGGGATAAAAGCATTGAAGAAAGAGTGGTTGTTTTTACCACAACGGAAGAGTGTTAAGCTAATGGGAAAGACCTAATACAGGTAAAATTGGAAAAAGTGGAAAATTGATAAATACATGTTTTATGAGATCCTTTCTGGAAATAGCATTAAGTCTTAAAAGGAGGAAGATGAGAAATAACATATTAGGTCAAATCAATGGTTGTAAACGTTGAAGTCTGTGAAGTTTTGCATTAACTGGATAACATGGCTATCTCAAAACATGAAGGTTATACCACTTCCCATCTCCCACCTGATTCTTTCCTTAATGGGTAATCTCTTATGAATTTGTCATTGAATTTGTCATTATTTAAGAAACTCCCAAGAGAATTCATGAATGCAACTTAATTTTACTTTGAGATTTCTATACCTGCAAATAAAAACAAAAACCAAACAGATGCCCAGTAACCAATAATACTGAACTACATTATTCATTCATAGGTCAGCAAATATTGAGTGCCTTCTTCATTCAAGTCAATAGCAGTGTACAAAACAAAAATGTCTGCCTCATGGAGTATCATAGTTTGGGTGAAGACACAGTGATGAATAAGTACATTATATACCAGGTAGGGATAAGTTTTATGGGTAAGTTTAAACAAAGGTTGGGCAACTGGGAATGCTAGGAATTAAAAGTATTATTATTATTTTATGGGGGGTGGTTAGAGAAGGACTTTTTGATAAGATGACATCTGAAGGAAATAAATGAGTCATGACACTATCTGGGGGTGCAGTGTTCCAAAGAACAGCAATTGTATAGGCCTTAAAATGGGAAAAATAATGTGCCTGATATTGTTGTAGAAC
Source organism: Enhydra lutris kenyoni (assembly GCF_002288905.1). Classification (NCBI taxonomy): domain Eukaryota; kingdom Metazoa; phylum Chordata; class Mammalia; order Carnivora; family Mustelidae; genus Enhydra; species Enhydra lutris. The sequence continues at coordinate 35,047,924 of NW_019154093.1, forward strand.
AATCAACCAAAGGGAAAGGTCCAAGGTGAGACCCTGTGAGACTGTAGTGATGTGAACTTCTACTCTGAGTGAAATGGTAAAAAACTGAAGGGTTTTGAGAAAAGCACAGTGACTACCACCTGTAGGCTGTTAGTAAGACCATTTTTTTCCAGAAAGAAATGATAGAATCTGCTGACAGAGTGGGGCATTAGAGAAGTCAGGGGAAATGGCAAGGTTTTTTTACTGAGTAACTGGAAGAGCAGAAATTGTCATTTACTGAAATGGCAAAGACTGCAGAGCAGATAAATATGAATTTTGAGATGCTTATTAACTTCTAAGTGCAGATGTTGATTTCTTTTTTAAGTGAAGATGTTGATTTTTTTAAAGTCTGGTTTTTGGAAGAGGTGCTGGCTAGAGATATAAACTTGTGAATCATCAGTGTTTAGGTGATTTTTAAAGGCATAAGACAAGAGTGAAGGAAAGGGGTTTAAAGACTGACCTCAGCAACACTCCAATATTTAGATAAGGGAAAGAAAAGATACCAGCAAAGTACTGTGAAAAGAAGGAGCCACAGAACAAGGAGACAACTAGGGAGGAGGTGTCCCGAAAACCAAATGAAGTGATTCAAAACTCGAGAGGTTGAAGGGTTAAGAAGAAACTGAGAAATAGCCATTGCATTTCGATGGATGCCTATTGCTGACCTTCACAAAAACCATTTTGGTGGAGTGGTAGGATGGAAAAAAGACACTGAAAACCATATTCAAGAAAGAATGTAAGTTTCTCTCCCAAGAATTTTCAACAATTTCTGTTAAAGAAAGATTAGCTCGGAGGGAGACTGGAGGAGAGATGTTGAAGGTCTGTCTTATCGAGAACAAAAGGTCTCTGGAAGTGTGGGAGAGTGGATGAATAAGAAAACTTTAGTGCAACTGCTGGGCAGCACTAAGGGACCATGTGAAGTTATGAGCAAACAAGTACACTGAGCTGCGCGCTCTTCTCCAGCCTCTGGTTCAAGTGTTGCAGAAACGGCAGAATGTCGCAAGCAGAAATGGGTTTTAAGGCATGATGGCATGAGGAGGCAGAAAAAACTTCGACTACAGAGCATAGTCAAGTTCAATCTTGTGGCTCACTGAACCTGAAAATTCAAAGGGGGCAACCGGCATTTCGCGGCTAACAACAGGAGTGTAAAGGAGGAAGAGCGGCTCTAAACAAAGCAGTTTGCTCCCGGAGAGCAAACACAGCAGTTGAGGGTTCAGACAGTCTGTACTAGGTCAAGTTAGGGGACATTGCCGGGGCATGAGCGCTTCGAAGACTGGCTGAACCCAGACGCAGAAAGAGACAGGATCTAAAAGGGCTCCCTCCGGGACCCAGGAGGATGGACTAAGGTTTTAGCGCCGAACTTACAACCAGAGGTTCTGCTGCTTGCGGCTGTTTACTGGAGAGACGGGCATGGTGGCGACAGGCTGTGGAGTGGTCGGCCACCCCCTTCCCTAGCTGCTTCTGGAGTCCCGGTACCCCAGCCCCCGGCGTTAGCGGTTCCGGCTGAGGCTCGGGAATGTTTGCCGGGCGTCATGGAGACAGAGGAGCCCCGGCTCAACAAGCGGCCGCGCGGTTGGCTGGCGGCTGGAGACCGAGGAGGAGGGCGGAGGCGGAGGGGAGGGCAGAGGGTTGGTGGAGCAAGAGGAAGCTCGGGACGACGACTAGAAAAAGGAGGCGGGCGGCCCGGGCCCCAGGCCCCTCCCAGGTTCTGAGTCTCCCCGGCTGCAGGCGGATGGATGGGGCTTCTTCAGGCGGTGGCGGCAGCAGTGGAGGTGGCGGCGGCAGCAGCGGCAGCGGCTGTAAGTGCAGCCTCCATAAACCATCCCTCCTCTCCTAGTCCTGATTGGGATGAGGGGCTCCTAAAGTGTCCCGGGTCCCCTTTCTCTCCTTCCCCTCCCCCATGGCAGAGTACCGCCCGGAAGACCCTTAACTTCCGGGGAGGGGCTGCAAGAGAACTAGCCCGGCTGGCTTCCCCTCCCGGAGAGCGCCGGCCCCCCGAGGCGCATGCGCAGCCGCCCTCCACGGCGCCCCCCTCGTCCCAGCTCGGTCTTTTGCTTTGGCGGTGGCGGTGGCGGTGGCGGCGGCGCGGATCTTCCCCGGCGTACGCGGCGCGCCGGGAATCCGCTGCGGTGTGAGTTCGTCTCGCCCAGTTCGCTCCCGCCCCTTTCTCCTTTGGGTCCCCGAATCCGGTCGGGGTGGGGCTAAACTGACCATCCCCCTGTGGCTCCGCCTCTTTTCCACTTTAGATCCAGGTTCGGTCCTAGCCTTTGGGGAGGTTCCTGCTCGCCCCGCAGTCCAGGTGGTGAGCGGGGTCCTGGGCGAGCCGGCCCCTTTCGGAGGGACTGAGGGAGGGAAGAGAGACTGGGAGAGGGCATTAATATGAAGGAACGAGGTCCTTCCTGTCTGTGGATAGATCCCTGGGGGCAGATGCCTCTCCACACAACCTTCCCCCTCCCCCGAATGGCCTTGTTTTTGCAGCTTTTCGTGGAAAGATCTCTGGCTTGGATCCCATCTCTGGTCGCCGTTTGCTGTGTGACCTTGGGCGAGTCACTACCCTTGTCCACGCCCCTGTTATCCCCAAAGCTTCCTCCAACGCTAAAACTCTTAATTTTGCAGAAAAGCTTATGCAGTTAGAAGACTGGCCGTCTACTGAGGCCGTTTAGCCCAGATGACGTGGAGTTGACTGAACCTTCTTTCTTCAATCATGGACGGAAGGAGGCGACCTATTTATTGGGTCGTTTTTATTCCTTTACCATCGGCTACAAATTGCATGCCTCAAGACTTATTAATGTTTTCCTAAAATTGTCATGGGATCCTTGTCCTAATTCCTGGCCATCTTTTTTAAAAACTAGAGACAGGCTGAGAATTAGAGACATGGTGAGCTTGTGGTATCATCATCTCTGGTCTCGTTACTACTGAGGCTCTCTTTCCTTTGATCCAGATGGTGTGGTGGCTCGATTCTCCCAGTGCCTGGCTGAGTTTCGGACGTGGTTAAGAACCAACTGGTTGAGGTTCAGTGCAGACAAGACGGATGTGATGCTGGTAGGCAGGGGCACACTTGGAGATTAAGGGAGGGAAAATCCAAACTCCCTCAAGTAATACAAATATTACATTACTCTTGCTGTATATTCCAGTGTTTGAGAACTGATGATGGGCCAATAATGTCCAGAGTTTGGGTGAGATAAAAATAACATGTAAACAATCTTAGGACTTTAAAAATAACAGTTTGTTATAATCTGATAAAATGGGGCCAATGGATAAAACTCTTTATGTAAAAATTATGAAAAAAACCCGAACTGTTTTTTGAAGTACCGAAAGGCTATGTAAGTGTTTTGGGGTGGCATTAATAATAAAAACCAACTAACAAAAAGATGATGCTGATTCTTGCATAGATGTGGGGCTTCTGAATGTAATGCATTACTGCTTTGTAACCTGCATTCTGCCTACTAAAGTAAAGGTAAACTCAATTTATCAGAAACGTCCTTTTTAGGTATTTTGATATTTAGGTATTTTCAACCAAATTAGTAGATAGATATTTGTCAGTTTTTACTTACATACCATGTTTAGGTTGACACTTTCAAATAAAAATTTTAGTAAATAGTTTACCAAATAGTCAAAAGGGACTCATGAACTCTGAAAATGGTTAGATAGAGAATTTGTTTTTAGGGTTTTAAATGCATTAATCTGTTTCATTCAAACAGCTCTAGAGTTTAAATTGTTAGAAATATTTTCTTGGAGCATTCTGAGAGGTTCCTGAGTTGCATAACATTTTGTTTATGTAGTATAGGTATATAGTACTTATATTTGAGTCAGGTATTGGTACTGAATAAAAGGTTCTATTTCTTAGGTATATGTAAATTATGAGACTTTTTTATTTATTGGTTAATTTAAGTACTGGTTGAAGTAAAATTGTGACCTTAAAATGCTTTTGTTAAAAGCAAAATAGTAACTGAAGGGTGTGTGTTTGTGTGTGTGTGTGTGTGTGTGTGTGTGTGTGTGTATTATACCCTCTGTAAAAATGTTTAATAACTTTAATGGAGTATTTAGTAAATTGCTTAAAAATAATTTCCCAATACAATAGCAGTTTTGAGAAGCTTAAATGTGGTGAAAGTTAATGTTAGCTTGCCTGAAAATAAGGAAGCATTTAGGTGGGGAATGGGAGCTCAAGAGGCATTTATTCAGGCTTTGTATAGTAATTTTTTTTTTGTTTTGGGACATTAGCCACAAACCTCACATAGGATTGGAATTAACCACACTTTAAGTTTAACTTTAAATACACAGTTCTAACAGAATACCATTTGGGAGATCACATAATAATCTAATTATTTTAAATAGCTGGTAGGTATTGGTGAATTTTCTCATACCTTTAACTCTGTCATGTCTTGTTTTTAAGTCTTCTAGTATCAGTAGGCATTAAAGATTTATATTTTGTTAAACCAAGTATAAATAATGATTGTTTGCACTTAAATACAAAGAAGAAATCTGTTGAATTAATCCAAAATGCTGAAAAACTCAGGGAAATGGAAGGAGGTAACAAGGAGATAGATTCTGGTTTAATAAAAAGGAGAATGTTCTGAACATAACAGTTTTTTTTTTTCTGAAAGAGCAGCCTCTTCATCAGACAGTAAGTCATTGGAGTGTTTTAGCATTGGCAGAAAACCCTGGTAGTGGGGACATGTGAGGGATTCCTACTTAGACCAGGTAGCAATTGACTAAAAGACCTCTAAGGTCCCATCTAACACTAAGATTCTGTGGCTAATGGATAGTTAATTTTTACATATTTGATACTGAGGAGATAAGCAAGAGATTTTGAGAAAGGCTGCTTTCCTTAAGGTGGCTTCTAAAATTTTGAAAGACAGTATATCATGAGAATAAAATGGGAATAAAACCATACTGAATTCATTAGTAATGTGTTACTAATACTTAAAATATTGGAGCTATTTCTCTTTATTTTTAGAGTATCTGAACTTAAAAAACACTGAACTCACATTTATTAACAAAGGGAAGAAAAAAATGTAGAGGGAATATTTCCCCCAAATGATAATTCCACTTAAAATTAGTAAAATGATACATAATTCTAATAAACTTAAAAGCCATTTATCAGCAAGAGGGATACACGGTCAAATAGGTCCCAGATTTGATTTTCCTGACAATTTCAGAATTCATTCAGTAGCTTAAGGGACCATGGTCCTCGGCTTTTTAATCAGAATTGGGATTTTTTGTTGAGGTTTAACTGAAGAATCAAAGAGTAAATGGGTTTAAGCAAGCGAGTTAGTCCTGTACCTTGCGTTTTGGCAACACTTTAAAATTTTCTTTTTGTGAACTAGCTAAATTTCATATATTAGCTTTGGTAGTTAAATGGGCAATCCTCCTTTATCCCCATGGTATTATAAAGCCTGAGTTTCTACCTCTAGGCCCCTTATTCTGTCTTTACCCACCCCAGATCTATACACATTAATTGTTCTTTGCCTTCAGCTGTTTTCCATCAAGCACCTCAAAGGCAAAACTATATAAACACAAACTGACTTTTCAGAAAATGATTTTTATTTTGAGTCTGAAGGACTAAGGTAATTCAGTAGGGTAACTCAGTGTCCCTATGCTAAAATACTTATTCCCCCAAGGAATCCTGAAAAACACTTTTATACTATAAGTATTCTAAAAAAATAAAATGAAAATACTGTACAGTACAGTTAATGGTAAAAATTGTTTGTAGATTTGGGAACCTTAAAGTTTTCCTTTCTCTTCTTTCCCTTGCTTTTCTTTCAGTAGAAAATGTGCATCAGATGTTTATGTTTAATTGGTTTACAGACTGTCTGTGGACTCTTTTCCTGTCAAATTACCAGGTAATGTCCTTTCACTTAGCAGCTACTTCATATGCCTGTAAATGCACAAATTATTCATGCACAAATTATTGGACATAAGAATTTCAAGTTAATTTTGAATCTTTGGAAAAAGAAACTTTAATAAGAGTCTTGAATTTTAAGGGAATACAAATAATTTAAAAAAACAGCCCATACTGCATTATAAGTTAAGTATTAAAGAAAAATTGTATATGTGCACATTTATGCAGTATATTGTATATTGTGGCATCACATTATTTGGAAGGAATGACTTTTTATATTTGGTTGATTTGGTTAATCATTTTTTAAATTGCATTAAGAACCCTGAACATTTGGGGGAAAACGGTCTTTTTGAAATTAAGATCTTTAAACTCCTGGTTTAGTAAAATATGTTAGTGCATGTTTTAATACCACCTTTGCATTAGCCAGTATCTGCCTTAGTAATGGAAGGGAAACATGTTTGTTATTTGTAGCCATTGGCCGTGCATTCATTAGAATTGGCATCAAGGCCAATTGGCAGTTCTAGGCCAATATTTTAAAATAAACTTTCAAATTACTGCCATTTCAGGCATTGCACATAAGCAGCTTTTCCCTCTATGCAGTCAATTCAGAGATCCATCAAAGAGCAGCTTTTTCGTACTCGCATTTTGAAATTTTCTCTAGTTGTGCAAAATTCAAACGTTGCACAATTATGTTGCTCCTGGCATCCCAGGAAGTGTGTGTGGGGGAAAAGCAAATGAGATGTGAGGATGGCAGAGTACCTATCCACAGTCCCTTTTCTTAATCTCTGCTCTGACCTCTAAGATTTGGGAATGTGTGATTTTACATTTCCTGTCGGGAATCAACCAAGAGAGATACTTGTCAAGAGACAGCCGCTTTTAAAGCGCGCTACTTTGCGTTGTTGCCGTTGTTGCATCACAGCAACATCCGTTTTCCAGCAAATGCACTTCAAAAAGGCCTACATGTAAAATATAACGTATCTTTTCCCCTGCGATGTGAGCGCTGGACGCAGCTTTTTTGGCACTTTTCCTTGACCTCTCTGGTCCCCTCAGGGCCGTCTCCAGCTAGAGTCGCGGATCCGCTAACGCAGGGGAGGCGCCGGGTGCTGAGATGCCCACCTCCCCCCACCCACGACACCCACCTTGACTCCGCCCCCTCCGCGCTCCTCCCGGGGAAGGCTGCCGCGGGGCCGCGCGCGCGCGACCGCCTTTTCCCTCCAGTCCAGCTCTGCCGGGGCGCCGCGAGGGGGCGGAGTGGGGTGTGGTGGGCGCGCTCGGGCGGCTCCTGCGCGTTCCCGCCGAGACAGCGGCGGCGGGAGCAGCAGAGACGGCGGCGGTGGCTGGAGTCCCGTTGCCGAGTCTCACATCCGGGTTCTGGCCGTGACCCAGCTGCGGCCGCCGCGGAGATGTGACCCGTCAGTACGGCAAATATGGCGGAGGTAAGGGAGCGAGCTCCCCCTCCCCGTCCCGGAGCCGGGCGCCCCTGGGCCCTGGCCGGGGAGGAGTGGAGTGGGCCTGGCTAGGAGAGGCCCAGCCCTGCTGGCGCCACTGCCCACCTGTTGTCCGGAACAGGCCGCGCTCTGGGCGGGAGCTTTCCCTGGAACTTAGTTGAGATGGGTCCGGGGGTAAGAGGAAGCGGAGGCGTAGTTGGACTTCGGGGGCAGTTTGAAGGGTCGAGTGCTGCGTAGTAGTGCGTGCGGAGAGGGGTGAAGGGGTGTGGGCGCCCGCGGGGCAGGGGCGTCGGTGGCGCAACTTCGCCGGCCGGTGCTAGGGGCCAAGAGAGGAGCTGCTGCTTCCTCTTCTTGCGAAGTTTCTTCCTCCCTCGCCGAGATGCTGTTGCGCCCTTCCGCGTCACCCCCACCCGTTTGCTCCTGACATCCAGTCTGTTAAATGGGGAAAACGTAAGGCAGAACGGCCTTTAACTCTCGTTTTCCCAATGGTGCTAAGATTTGCGTGGAGAAATAAACCTGGCCTTTCGCAGGCCGGTCGTTTAGGTTGGGGGAGTCTCCCTATATCTCCGAACAGTTCATTCCTCCTCAGGGTAGAACATTCTTTCTCTCTTCACATTTCAGAAGAGTTACTTTCTACCTTTCCCTCTCTTCACTTTCCAGGCATTTCCCGCCCCCCCCTTTCATATTAAGACTATCTATTACTGTTTTTCTCTTCTAATTTTTTTCCCCTTGTAGATTTCTTTTTCTCTTTTTCCAGTAAACGAGTCACCAAAGCCCCCTTTTCTCGGTGGTAATTGTTTTACGTCTTTGGGCTTCAAATCGTGGCGAACAACCACTCTTAATGATTGTTTCGAACTTAGTGTTGTGCCACTGGAGATTTAAATTTTTTTTCTGATTTAAACCTTTACACATTTGATTTTTTCTAATACTTTTTCCCCCCTTACCCTCAGAAGAATTCCGTTATTCTTTACCCCCTGGAGTTCAAGAAGTGATAGTATTTGGGGTTATTAGTCTTCTTTGAGTCAGAGCCTCACTAAATGATTGTTAAGGCATTTCCTTGTATGAATTACCATTTTCATGGTCTCGGAGACACCCCAAAACAGATTCAGGAGTAGGGTTTTGTTTTTGTTTTTGTTTTTTAACCATCCAGCCCTCAATTTTTGTGTTCCTTACTTGCTAAATGAAGTCAGTGATGAGTTAGTTGGTAATAGTATATTATCTCCTCCTTAAGCCTTGGGATACGGAAACTGTGTAGATTATGGAAAAATATTAATTTTTGACGCTTCTTATGTACCTGTTGAGTAGAGGGACCTTAAAATTAGCTGTTTTGTGCAGATGCTTTTAGGGGTGCTCCTTCTGCTTTCCCTATGGAAACTGACTTTATATTAATGTAGTGGAGTATTTGCTATTAAAGGAGCAAATTTCACTATAGCAGGACTCTTTGCTGCCAGTAATCTTTTTAAAACATTTAATACTTTTGATTTAAAACTAAATTTAGATCTTAGGTTTATTTCCATTTCTTTTGTTCTTTGTGGTTAAAGAATTTTATTTCAAGGCATATAGATTGGAGAAAACAGAGTACTTTGTATTTCACTTAAATGTGAATGGATTCATTCGACTGGGCTGAAACAATTTTAGTCCTGGTAAGATTTTAAGTGTTTCTTTTTTTCACATGTAAGAGAGGGAAGGGGTCATATGTGGCTGAATTTATCTACATTTTGTCAAATAGTTTTCAGTGGATTCCCTTTTCAGTGAATGCCTATTAAATAAGCAACAGTGTGATAGGTGATAAGGTTTCTTCCCTGGTGGTGCTGCTCACAATGGTTTGAGCTTTATGTTCTGTAGTCATATTTTAAGGCAACCTATTAGAGAAGGAAAATAACTTAGTTTGCAAATACAGTAAGATTTAGGTTTAAGAAACTTCACCCATAAATTTAACTGTTCGCACACTGAACACTTAATATGTAAGTAGTAGTATATTAATATTGTTTCTTGTTTTAGAAGTTAAAGATGATTGCATTAATATAAGAGAGGAAAAGCAATATTTTTAGTCAGTAATCATTTACTAATATTTTCAAGGGTATGTTTTAGTTTTCTTAAAAATTGCATTACTTGGAGAATGGAACGCTCATGTTCATTCGGAACGCATGGATAGTTCAATTTCGAGAGGAAAAGACCTTAAAAAAAAAAAAAAAGAGAAAACCTGAGCTTTGTTTTCAGTGCATTTATTTAGGAACCTAAAATCTTAAAGAAAAAAAATTGTCCTTTATAACTCCAGTGGTTTTATTTTTAGTGAATTTGGAGGAAGAACGGGGGATCCTTCTTCATCTGTGTCCCACAAAAAAATCTAAAGCAAGTGAAAAAGTGAAAAGTAAAATTAATTTTATTTTTCTGATCTCAATATTTTAGTAATTAGGATGATTTTAGAGACTAGTCATTTTAAAAAATTAGGTGGGGAAATGCTTGGTGTATAGAGTTCTATTGTGGGAGCTCTCAGGAGATTTGTTTTTTATGATGCCAATATAAAGTATGTGGTAAAATAAATCAAATGTGCTCTTGTACTTTTGTTTAAGTAGACTTGAACATTGAAGCTAACTGGTGAAATAACAGAAAATGCAAAGCAACAATATACATTTATTTGATAAATCTGAGGGGAAAACAGGTTATTGAGGAAATAATGTCTCTGGAGAAAAATGTAGATATTATGTTTCTGGGTTTTTTTAATTGTCGTTATTTTTTACATAGGAGAATGACCCTGACCTTGTTTTTCCTGAGAAATGTTTAATTCCTGAATATAAATTAATTTAGATGTAAATAGAATATACAACTTTTTCATATTTGATCTGATCATCTTAGGCAGTAGGAAGTATGTATTTAATGGTTCCTCAAATTGTGATAACATTTAAAACATATTTAATGTGCCTAAAAGAAATGGTACGTACTCCCCTTCTTAATAGTTTTTGGTACTATTTCTCATTACTTATTATCCCTTTGAATTGTTTATCAACCTTCTAAAAGGAGGTTCTCCTAGTCACACTTAAAGGAAGGAAATTACAGGGTAGTTGCAGTTTTACAGCGGCAATAAGAAAGAAAGCTTAAGAGGAAGAAATCGTTGATCCTTTGGGTTTTGTAAGGAATGTGGTGTAGGGACCTTTGGGAATGAACAATTTGTCTGTTATTTCAAAATTTGTAAACACAGAAGGGACTTTTCTTTTCCAGGAAAAAAAAAAAGCCACAGCATAGTGCAAGACCTATCTTTTCACCTCTGCTGTATTGTTACATAAAGAGAAGAAAATTTAATGAACTTGCTTTTCTGTATTTTAAGTATTTAAAAATTTTCAGAAATGATATACATAATCTGTTTATTCACTATTGCATCTATTTGTTTATTTCTCTTGAAAACAGACTGCTTAGTGGTTTTTAGTGTATTTGAATTTAATTTTTTAAGGAAATAGGATCATCTTGACTGCTCTTCTTGATAGCGTTAATTTCAGTTGTAAGAAAAACTTGTTTCTCTGCAGTGAATTTAGGCCTTAAATAATTCTCTGTAGTGGTAATGAATTTTTTTAATATTTATACTTAAGTGTATTTAGGATTTATCCAGAGTAATCAAGAATACCAATGTATGAGAGTCTAATAAAGTTAATTCAGAAGGAGTGATAAAGTGCTTGGTAAGGTAGGAAAGGTTAGCTGGAGGAGATACAGAAGTGGATTACTTTTAGAGACTTTTTGTACAGAAGACTAATCAGTTTCTCAAATCAGAAATAAAACACTGCCATTGAAGCAAGAAACTTAATAGTAAAAGCAGAAAAGTAATCACATATATAGAAATTTCTTGCTTGAGTGTTAGCTTGAGTCCCTGTATATTTCAAAAGATTCACAAATCTTTTCAAAATTCATTGCAGTGATTAAACTTTTAAAGTACTGGTCATCACTGGGGACCCATTCTCTTTGACTTATTCTATGGCTTTTAGGAATGACTTAAAATTATGTTTGTGTAGATAGGAAATTCATAAACTAGTACCCTTCAGAAAGCTTTTTGCAAATAGAGACCATTTTTTTCCAAAAGTCCTAGATTTAAAAAAAAAAAAAATTAGAAGAGGCTGTTAAACATATCCCATCCCTTTAGCTAAGTATTCCTTAGTAGTAATATGTCTTTTGAGGAAATCATATTAAAAGTAAAGAACTTAGATCTCAGAGGAAATTGAACTAGAAGAAGTCTAATTCTTTCTATCTTAGGGAAAATGAAACTGAGCAGAGTTAATGCAGTTTGTCCTAGGTTGTGCATTTAGGCTGTGGTACAATTAAGAGTGGGGCCTAGACTTCAGAATTCCTAGTGTTTAATAATAGCAGTTCATCCTCTGAATTATTATTACTGTAGATAGTTTGCTAGTTTTACCACCAAGATTTTCTTAATCTTTTTTATGGCCCAGAATTCCTCAGGGGAAATAAGTGACTTCGTTTTATATGGAGGAAGAGAAATGGTGAGCACAGTTCCCCTGTCTTCTCCACCTAGAGAAGGGCCTCTAACTCCTTTCTGGTTTCTATCCCCGTAACTGAGAATCTTTGATTTAGTGTCTAAATTACTGAGTAAATGATGATAACAAAGAAATGGTGATGGAATTGGTTTGAGGGGAGAAATTAGTTCAGTTATATTCATTGAAAATAGCTTTTTATTGCCTGGACTATAGGAATCTAATGATTACTTCATGCTTTTACTACTTTATTTTTTTAAATAATGGTAATATTCTGGATTACCGTGTTCTAGAAAAATACAAAAGAGAAACATTTGAACAAATCTGAGGCATTGAATTTGTTACAGCTGTTAGCAACCTGAACTGCTAAGTCATATATATGGGTGAAGGTATAGAAGTTAACAATTTCATTTTTTAGTTTGATTTGCCTACTCATAACTTTGTGTAACTGTCTAGTGTTATGTTTTCCATCTCAGATATTTATGTATGCACCTAAAAGAAAACTAGGTTATTTTTCTAAATTACATACTTGTTTTAAAAAAAAGTGGCAAGTACTAAGTTTTCTTAAAAATCTAGAAGTAGAGGAAGAAAATGAAAATAGCTAATAATAACCAATAATTCCACAGGATAATCTCCACTGACTTTCTTTAAAAAACAAAACAGTAATGCTAACAAGTGGCTAGAAAATTCCAACAGTGTAGAAAGGTATAAAATGAAAAAAACAAAACAAAACAAAACAAAAAACAAAAACCAAACCCTTCACTCTCCTACCTGTTTCCTAGAGTAATTACTATTAACAGATTCTTGTATATACTTTTGGAGAAAAAAGTTTTCATGTGTATTCCAGTCCAGTTTACTCCCTCCTCTATACCTTTTTTTTCCCATTTCTAATATATGCATAAGTAAATATGTATATATGGTTTTTATATCTTTTTCTCATTCTGCACAGATTTTTGTCTCATTCTTTTTAGTGGATTAATGTGTTTAACTATTTGGAAGACTTGTATTTCATTTCTAACTAGTTAAATGATAGACATTAAAATTTTTTTCCAACCTTTTGCTATGAACCACTTTATGGTAATGACTTATAGATATATCTTGGTATGCTTTTTTAGGCATATCAGTAGGGTAGTTTTATATTAGCAAAATGATCACTAGAATGGTTAAACAAACTCGTTTTTCTACTGATAATGTGTGAGTGTATTTTATTTTTATTTATTTATTTATTTTTAAAGATTTTATTTATTTATTTGACAGAGAGATCACAAGTAGGCAGAGAGGCAGGCAGAGAGAGGGGGAAACAGGATCCCTGCTGAGCAGAGACCCTGAGGCGGGGCTCCATCCCAGAACCGTGAGATCACAACCCAAGCCCAAGGCAGAGGCCCAACCCACTGAGCCACCCAGGCGCCCTGTTTTTATTTTTTTAAAGATTTTATTCATTTATTTGAGAAAGAGTGGGGGAGAGCATGAGAAGGGAGTGGGTCAGAGGGAAAAGCAGATTCCCTGCTGAGCTGGGAGCCCAATGTGGAACTCAATCCTGGGACTCTAGGACCATGACCTGAGCCAAAGGCAGTTGCTTAACCAACTGAGCCACCCAGGCACCCAGTATGAGTCCATTTTAAATACATTTTAATCTCCAATGAAAAATCTTTACTACTTGCATTTTATAGTTTGTGCTTTTTCTAAAATAGATACTGTTACAAATGAATACCTGCTTAACACCTTTAGTTTTATTTTTCCCCTCCTTCCCCCTTTCAGTTTACTGTGTCATTAATGGTACTTGTTTCAGATTTTCCTGGAGAGTATTGTTAGAGATACCAGTTTCTTACAAGACATAAATAATAGTCTGACATGACAGATGACAACTTGCAGTCACATTTTAAATATGCTTTGAACAGATGAAAGCCATTTTAAAAAAAGAGAAATTAAGGGGGAGGAAGGAGAGAAAGGAGAGAGGTAAAGAGAAAACATTTTTAATATATTTGTTTCCTTGGAACATATGGAAGCATTCAGGTCCTAGATTTCAGTTCCACCTTCACCACCTACCATGGAAGCTTGATCAAGTCACTATCTCTCCTTGGGTTTGCTAATCTATAAAATAAGTAGGCAGAGCAGATGTTATTGCCAGGTATATAGTTATGATCAAGTAACTTACTCATTTGAAAAAATGTAGTACTGTATCATTGTAAGCTGGTTCTGCTCTTCTCTTAAATACCTAAATAAAAAGTGTTCTCATTTCATACTGAAATTTCCTGTATTATGATACTAAACTCTTATTTTGGAAAATAATTGTTTTGTCTGTTAGCTGGGCAAAGGTAATGTTTATAGTATAAACTGTTTTCAAATGCCAGGTTTCTAGAAGTTTTATTTTTAATTTAATTGAATAGAATTAACTTTCAAGAAACTAATCACTCTCATCCTCCCCAAACTGAAATAATGGAATTTTATTTTGCACATAGAATACTAAAATACATGTCTAGAGGCAAACAATCCCACTTCCCCTCCCCACCCTAATCTGGGTCTGCGTCAGTCAAACACAGTTCTTGAAACCTTCCAGTATTTCTGACGTAAAATGACTAATGCCATTTTTGAATAATGGGTGTTCCACTTTATGCCAGCTAAGCTTACAAATGCTACTGGTCCTGTAAACATTTGGTATCTTAATTACTGGAGAATATTTGGGATCTTTTTCAGAACTTATTAAAGTGATAGATAACTTTATCCATAAAACAACAGTCAGTATGGTACTGGCATTTAGTGCTGTTTGAGGCCTTTTACAAACTATAGACACCATTCAGCATCCAGTATCTTCATTATTGCCAATATCTGACATCTGTGAAAATGTGTCTTTTATTCTTCTATAGGGTAATATTTCTAATCAGGAACTCCTTTTTTATAAGACTGTTAAGTGGAATAATTATTAGAGTGCTTAAAAAAAAAACCTTGATGTCCAAAGAGCCATTTCTTTTAAACTCCTAATTTGAAAGAAATGCTGGTTTTTCTTGTTTCTGCCTTGTAAATCATTTTGAAAGTTTACTAAAAAGGAAAAACAGCACTCTGAGGCTACTTGTGGATGGCAAACCTGGGACCAGATGAAGATAGTCATCATTGCTGTAGCCTTGGGCAGAGATTGTTCTTAAACTTGGGAAATAAAGTATAATTGCATGACATAAAAGTGGATTAACACTTCAAAATATTGATTTGCTCTGTAATAATTTGTCTGGTGGTTAAATCCATTTTGAGCTGGAAATATGTAGCTCTGCCCAAAAGATGTTAAGCAACCTAGAAACCCTTTTTATAGTTACATTACTCTATCACCCTGCTCTCCAGCTTCCTATTGGAGGAATAGAATTAAAAAGTAGCACTGTTTGGACTCTATTATGGCAAAGTAACTTTTAAGTAAAGGTAGTGGTGTGACACTTGAAGATATATAATACTGAATACTGTTTTCTGTTAAAAGTAGTTGATGTTATAGTCCAGAATCATTTTAAGCATTAGAAGGAAAAAGAAATAGGACCCTTGGAAAAGTGTGCTTCAAAAGAATCTAAGTTATCATGTACAATCTAGAATGTCATACTTAGTAAAATACCATAATGTAGACACTTTTCAAAATGGAGTTTTAATATCTCATAAGAAATTTGTCTAAGATGCCTACTTTTGAAAAATTAGGCACTTTCCTCATTTTATTTTGTTTTTCTTGGCTCTCTGCCCCCTTAGCAGAAAGAGGGAAAATACTGATCTTCCTCGACTTGTGATGGGGTTATGTCCTGATAAGCCTGTCATAAGTTCCAAGTATCATTAAAGGGGTGCCTGGGTGGCTCAGTGGGTTAAGTCTCTGCCTTCAGCTCAGGTCATGATCCCATGGTTCTGGGATTGAGCCCGACATTGGGTTCTCTGCTCAGCGGGGAGGCTGCTTCCCCTGCTCTCTCTGCCTACCTCTCTGCCTGCTTGTGATCTCTCTCTCTGTCAAATAAATAAAATCTTTAAAAAAGAAAAAAAGTATTAAGTCAAAATTGATTTAATGTACCTAACCTACTGAATGAACATCTTAGCTTAGGCTAGCATATCTCAAACATGCTGAGAAAACTTACATTAGCCTACAATTGGGTAGAATCGTCTAACACAAAGCCTATTTTATAATAAAATGTTGAATATCTCATGTAATTTATTGAATACTAGACTGAAAGCAAACAACAGAAAGGTTGTGTGGGTACACAATGGTTATAAATGTATTGGTTGTTGTTTACCCTCGTAATCGCATGCCTGACTGGGAGCTGCAGCTTACTGCCAGTGCCCAGCATCACAAGGTAGTGTCATATCACATATTGCCAGCCCGGCAAAAGATCAAAATTTGAAGTTCAGTTTCTACTGAACGCGTATTGCTTTTGCCCTGCGGTAAAGTCGAAAAACCGTTAAGTTGAGCCATCAATGTTGGAAGCTATGTACTAGAATAACCCTACCTCTTTGCCAGTGCTTTTGGCCTTCCAGCATCTTTGACATTTAATGGGCACGAAGTAGCTCTGAATGAATAGGAAAGGTTTTAATTATGAGTGTATGTCACTTGAAGCATATTTAGTTTTTGTTATTTATAGAAGTGTGTTTGTAGATGATTTGTTTGTAAATTTAGATAAAATAGAGCCACGAATTGTCAAGTGGTGATACTACTAAAATAAGTTGCTAGCTACCAATTTTATCTTTAAATTTTCTGAATGCTTACAGTTAAATACATGAGGAGTAGAATGCTACAGTAGAAGCAGCGTTGTCATTGGGACTGTTTGTAATTTTTCCATCAGATAACCTCTCTAGACTTCAGCTTGAAGCTTACTAATTCTGTAATGATTTAAAAATATGTTGTCTGTGAGTAAAGTTAACCTAGTGTACTGTTCAGTGCTTAATAACATTTTACTTTTCCCTTTTGCTTTCTTAAAATATAACTTTTACTTAAAATAATGTCTTAAAAGTGTTTTGGCCTCCCTTCTCCCACACATTTTAAGCCAGAGACCAGTTTGATAGCAAACCTTGTGTATAATTTCCTCTGTCTTCAATGGAAAAAATATTTTAGAAAGTTCCAAGATCTCAAATCAGATCTCTTAAACTACGAATGTTATGAGACCCATATTTGCCTTCAAAATCTGAATCAATTCCTTATCGTCTTTGCTTCTAGATTCAGGAGTGTTTGAAATTTTTCTCTATGTTTAAATAAACATAATGTCAGAGAAAGGATTATATGGAAGGTTTTAATTTTTCTTGGACAATTCATACATTAAAACTTACTGTGGTTTTTGGTATCATGCTTGTCATTGAATAATTCTGTAAATTTTGTAAAGATCTACTACATAAAGATGATCATTTTTCTTCTTTTCTTCCCCTCCCCCAGCCATCTGTTGAGTCTTCAAGTCCAGGTAAGTATTTTCTATGTTTTCTGTAATCTCTATTTGACTAACATTTGTCCTATGAGTTATAAAAAGGCTTAGAAGAGTTAGACTATCATCTGACTTGCTTTTCTTCTGAATGCTTCTTTTCTCTGGGGAAAAAGAAATGGATGAAATATTTGACTGCCCATGAAAGTACAGGTGAGGCTGCTGTGAGTTCAACCTCGTGACTATTTGTGGGTTCATTTTTTTATGAATTACTATGTGTATTTCTTACAGGTTTTAATTGCTATTTGATTTCAAGTATATATAAAGTGTATTTTTTCAAAAGGAGTCACTACTTAGAAGTATTTACTTGTGGAGGAAAGTCAAAGTATTTGAGAAAAAAATTAATGCATTTAATGAGGGAGAAAGTAAAACAAGAACATTCAAAAATGAATATTTAAAGTTGTAAATTAAGGTTATGTTTAGATTCAAACCGTATAGTGTTGGAGTTTCGTGTTCTCTTACAAATATGGTACAGATTCACTTTTTCTTAACTTAGAGGTTGCAAACATGTGATACTTGAACCGTATCTGGGCCACAAATGTTTTTTGTGTGGCCAGTTGCAGTGATCTTAAAAATTAGGATGTGTTGGGGTGCCTGGGGTGGCTCAGTGGGTTAAGCCTCTGCCTTCAGCTCAGATCATGGTCTCAGGGTCCTGGGATTGAGCCCCGCATCGGGCTCTGTGTTCAGCAGGGAGCCTGCTTCCCCCTCTCTTTCTCCCTGCCTCTCTGCCTACTTGTGGTCTCTGTCTGCCAAATAAATAAATAAAATCTTTAAAAAAAAAATTAGGATGTTTTATATAAAATCAGTATTTAGGCTTCTCACAATTAGAGGTTCTGGCACTACTGAGTATAACATTCCTGTATATCAACAATTGGTTGGAACTAAAGAGCAGTCAGGAAAGAGTCCAGTCTTTGCCTCAGTGTGCAGGGACTTCAAGAGAGAGGACTGCCTTCTGTAATGGAGTACGTGAATTAAGGAACAGCTCAGTATAGCATAAGAGTCAGAAAGGGAGTTCTCTGAGACATGGTAATGTTTTATTTGAAAACATATTAAATATTTAGGTACGATGTGTTACTGAATTTTCCAGATTATTGAAGCAATCTTCCTATGTTGTAAGTTTTGGAAAGAATGTTTGTAAAAATGGTTAATATATGCCATTTTTAATGGTTTGGGGTCCTTTTCATGAACACAACTCACTGTACTCTGTGTAGTACAATGAATTAAGTAGGAGCTATTCTAGAATATCTCTAGATCCCTTCTAAATGACTAGTGTGCTCAATTGACTGTGAGTTTTGTCATATTTATTTCAACTACAGATGTCTTACTCTTTCTAATGTGCTTGGAAATAAAGTATACTAGGCTTTGTGACATTTCTGAAACTCAAGGATTTTTTTTTAACTTCCTAGTTTATAAATATGTTCTGGATGGTTGAGGTTGGAAGTAATCTGACCTCAGATAAATAGTAGATTATTGTATCCTTTTTAGGACATGGACTTGTTCCCAATTTTTTTTTTCTTTCAAACACAGATATCTTTTCATTGAAAAAATAG
Organism: Enhydra lutris kenyoni; assembly: GCF_002288905.1. Taxonomy (NCBI): domain Eukaryota; kingdom Metazoa; phylum Chordata; class Mammalia; order Carnivora; family Mustelidae; genus Enhydra; species Enhydra lutris. Next base: position 35,066,674 of record NW_019154093.1, read on the forward strand.
ATTCTAGTTGTTTTTGTTAATGTTGTCATACCGCAAATAGACTTTTAGATATATATATTTTTAAAGATTTTATTTATTTGACAGAGGAAGAAAGAGGGATCACAGGTAGGCAGAGCAGCAGGGAGAGGGAGAAGCAGGCTCTCTGCTGAGCAGAGTCCAATGTTGGGGCTCAGTCCCAGGACCCTGCGATTGTGACCTGAGCTGAAGGCAGATGCTTAACTGACTGAGCCACCCAGTCCCCCCTAGATATTTTTTTATGGATTTTTGAGACATTCATCAGGTAATATATAGGCACAAAAAAAGTAATTACTTTAAAAGTGATATTAATAAATAGCTTTCTCATTTTTCCCTTGCATTTGAATCAGCTTAGGCTGAACTGGAATAGTGGAACTTGAAGAATACAACTATCATTGATGGCCTTTACTACTTGCTGAATGCTAGTTTGTTTGTTTGTTTGTTTTTTCACACTAAGGATTTTGAAGTACTGTTTATAATATCAGGCTTCTGCCCAGAGGGAATATATATTGCTCTTATAAGTAATACTGATTGTAGGTAATTAACAAAAGTTGGTGGGAAAAGAGTAGGAATAGAGGCTTCTGTGTAAAAAAAATTTTTGGTCCACTGGTAAAAGGCAGTGGCCTTTGTAACATCTGTACTTTGGAATTGATGGTACTAATAATAGTCACATGACCCAGGCTCAGTGGTTTGTCTGTAGACTTTACCAGTGTAAACCTGTGGAGGCACAATACAGGGTTTTACCTGGAAGACTAGTAACCATTAGAGGGGGTAAAGATTTAGGGAAGGGAAGGAAATAAAATGATTAAATAAGTGCACATGATATGTTATAAACAATTTATCTTTTGAATCTTTGAAAAGATATAAGGTACCTTTTAGTAATTTCATAGTAAGATGTAATTTTATGACCAAACTGATCTTTGCCTTAACTCTAAAGAAAAATATTTATTTACACAAAGCACCAGATTCCCTCCCTCTAATAATTTATTTAGGGATTTTTACCTCTAGGAAGACAGCCTAACAATATGTCTAATAATTAACAGAAAGGAATAGGATGGTTAATTGGTTTCAACAGGTAAAAAAAAGTCAGATAAAACCAAGAAGTCAGATTAAGGCAAGAAAAGAAGTGAAATTGAAAGTAGGAAGCAGTGTGGTGTATATGCAGAGAAAGAATTGGAGTGAGAAAGGGAAAAGGTCTACCCACCCTTTGGTATTTCATGTAGTGAGATGGTGAGGTGGCAAAACTTTAAATATAATTGGCTTTGCAAATGACAACAAAAAATGGGAGACTTTAGGTCAGTAATAGAATACTAATAACTTGATGCTGTGTATTCATGTGAGTTTTGTTTTGTTTTTTAGTTAGTGAAAATGCATAAGTAGTTAGGAATTAAGCATAATTAGATTTTTGCAGTATTTGCATTCATAGGAAATTGTATTATGATTAGGATAATAGTACATTCAGGGTGGTGGTGTGAGGTGGTTTTAGGATCTTCCTCCGTATAAAGGAGAAGAAAAATACAGCATCACTTGTAGGAATACATGATTATTGACTAAGCATCCTGGAAGATTGGTGGGTGAACTGAAAAGTTCTGGGAGTATTTTTCATTAAAAACTCAAGAAGGGATAATGTTTGGGACAAAACTGCAACTAAATTAGGGGTTCTCAAACTGCTCTCTTACAAAACTCTTGTGTCCAGTCCCTCAACCAGTACTAAGATGCCCTAATAAAATTATGCCTGGCTTTTCTTAATATGTAATATGAAATATATATATATATATATATATATATATATTTTTTTTTTTTTTTTTAAGGAATTTTTTCATCTTTTTTTTTTTTTGAAGATTTTATTTATTTCTTTGGACAGAGAGAGATCACAAGTAGACAGAGAGGCAGGCAGAGAGAGAGAGGGAAGCAGGCTCCCTGCTGAGCAGAGAGCCTGATGCGGGACTCGATCCCATGACCCTGGGATCATGACCCGAGCTGAAGGTGGCGGTTTAACCCACTGAGCCACCCAGGCGCCCCTATATTTTTATTTTTTAATAGATTTTTATTTATTTATTTGACAGAGAGAGACACAGTGAGAAAGGGAACACAAGCGAGCAGGGAGCCTGATGCGGGACTCGATCCCAGGATCCTGGGATCATGACCTGGGCGGAAGGCAGATGTTTAATGACCGAGCCACCTAGTTGCCCCTATATTTTTATTTTTAAGTAATTCTAAAACTTCGATAGTTTTTTTTTAACTCATTTGTGTTATAAGGTGGTACCTGATTTAGAAATTATGTATTTAGTTATTTTATATTTAATACCAATATTGTGTTCTTCAAAGAACAGAAAGAGTTCTGAGTGTTTCACCACCTGAGTTGGCTTGCAGTTCACACATCTTAGTAAAAATAGGTTCTCTTCAAGGCCCTTGGGTGGCTCAGTTGGTTAAGCATCTGGGTCTTGATCTCAGCTCAAATCTTAATCTCCAGGTTGTGAGTTCAAGCCCCGTGTTGGGCTCCATGCTGGGTGTAAAGCCTACTTAAATTAATTTTTTTTCTTTCTCTTTTCTTCTTCTTCTTCTTCTTAAGAAAAATCAGTTCTCTTCAAGTATTCTTTGAGGCAAGATACCTACTGTCTCTGAGGCTGGGGCTTGTAGGAAGCTTAAAGTATTATAAAAGCAGAGGCATTGGAATTAGCAGACCCAGGATTTAAATTCCATCCTTGCCACCCCACTGGCTCTATGGGTTTGAACATGCTGCTTAAACTCTCTGAGCCTCAAGTTTTTGTTTTTGTTCATAGGATTATTTGAAGATTAAATAAGATATAATGTATGTATGTTTAATGTATATAATGTATGGAGCAAAGATTAAACAAGATATAATGTGTACGGCGTGCTTGAGCCATAGTATCAGGCACACAATAAGCTCTCAAAAAATGGTTTTTACACCGAAAATTGAGGGAGATGACAAGACTCCTGAGCCTTGGGCATCCCTTTATCCCTAATAGTCTGTTTTCCCAAAAATCAACCTTTGACTCTGTTTTACTAACTGGTTCTCTTAATGGACTGAAGGAAGAGTATATTGGTATAATATATTCTAGTTAATGATATAACCTTTATTAACATAAATTTAACAGTTTAAGTTGATTGAAAAATTGCTAATTGATTTTTTAAATGTTAAATAACTTATTTATTAGTAAAAAAAAAAAAAAAAAATGCTTTTGCAAACTTAAGTCCAGGTTTGGCAATAACCAAATGTGGGAATAGTTTATAGAATGTATGTGCCGAGCACTTGCAATCTAAAATTACAGGCTTGACCCTTTTGAGTACAGCAGTATTCCCCAGCCACATGCTAAAAATAGATTAGCTTACACATTACACAATATTGGAGTATTTTTAATGACTTTTATAAGAGTTCTGTATGCAGTGTTTTAATAAATTTTGCTTTTATATTCTATATCAGAATTATATTCTGAAATCAAATAAGTTAAAAACAGCTACCTATATGTTAAAATACATTTTCATGGAAGAACTAAAAAAATAATATTTGCAGCTCTATTACATTAGACTATTTATTCATATGACTTTGTATTTCACATGACTCTATTCTCATGGGCCATAAGGGTTCATGCTCATTGGGTTTATTAAATATCAGATGATTAAGAATTGTGATTTTTCCCACATGAATGATCATTCTATTTTTGATATGACCGTGTATTCTTTGCAACTGAGATTTCATGGTTAGATGACAGTACTCTTTTTAAAAGCTGTATATACTTTTTTAAAAGCTATATTCTCCTCCCATCCTTCATCCTAGTTGTAATTTTAACTGTGAATATATAGAGGTGAAATGGGTAAAAAGTAATCCCTTAGAGAATTTTTGGGGGTGTTGGTGATGCGTGTAAGGGCAATAATTTTAGAAAACAAATAATACTCGATGGGCATAGCTTTTCCCTGATACTTTTATTTGACTTGTATCCAGCTTCATATAGCATACACATTAAATTAATATTAATAACATTTAATTTGGTTTACCACACTTTTTAAAATATTCTTTACCAGGAGGTTCAGCAACATCAGATGACCATGAATTTGATCCATCAGCTGACATGCTGGTTCATGATTTTGATGATGAACGAACATTAGAAGAGGAAGAAATGATGGAAGGAGAAACAAACTTCAGTTCTGAAATAGAGGATCTTGCAAGGGTAAATAAAACTAAGAGCTAGAGAATTAAGTAGTCATGGGTTTTTTTGGGGGAGAGAGGAAATACTTGAAATTTTGGTCCTCTGTGTTTGTTTTAGGGGAAAAGTGGTATTGTATATAATTGATACTGAAAATTTTTGTAGTCATAGGTGTGATATTTAAAGTTTGAAATGTAAGGCATTTTTTAAAAAGAAATAACTATTTGGAATAAAATTAAAATAGTTACTTTAATAAAACATCACAGGTATCCAGTAAAAAATGGGCTATATAAAGGGGGTGCTTGGGTGGCTCATTTGGTTAGGAGTCCAACTCTTGATTTCAGCTCAGGTCATGATCTCTCAGGGTCCTGAGATTGAGTCAGGTTGTTGGGCTCTGCACTGGGTGTGGAGCCTGCTTAAGATTCTCTCTCTCTCCCTCTGCCCCTCAACCCCTCTCCTGCTCTCTAAAAAAAAAAAAAAGTATGCTGAATTTCCTCAGATATACCTCTGTCCTTCCGCACATGCTGACCTTTTACTTACACCCTTTCAGAGCCACAATTACATAATAGTGGTTATTATCTGCATTTCCCATTTATTCATAAAATAGATAGTGTACCCCTTCCTGTCAAGATGACTGATGATTTTATTGTTCTATCCATCAGTCACTTTTCCATGTATTTTACTCTTAGCCGTATTCAACAGTTACCACTCCCTTCTTTTATTTGAATTCTGGAGTACCCCACTGTCCAGTTTTTCCTGTTTGTTTCTATTCAGTGCCCTTTGCAGACTCTTCTTCCTTCACCCAAGATTTAAATTTGGAATTCCCAATTTGCAGTTCTGGACTTTTCTTCTGCCTATAAATTAGTGCTCCTCAAAATGTAGTATGAATGTCAGCTGCTTCAGAATCGCTCATGGACTTGAGAAATGGCAGATTCCTGTACCTCTCCCAAGGCATACTGAATTAGAATATATACACTTCAAATTCGAAAATTACTAAATTAGGTGATCTAATCTAATCTATACCCATGGTATCAGTATTCTTCATTTTTCTAGCATTAATATATTTCCTATCCCCAGTTTTTTTTTTTATTTAACCCCCTGCTTGACATTTCTGCTTGGATAGCTCAGTAGACATCTTTAAATTTTAAATGTCCAAGGGGCACCTGGCTGCCTCAGTCAGTTAAGCATCTGACTCTTGTTTCAGCTCGGATCACAATCTCCAGGTTGTGGGTCGGAACCCACAGTGGCCTCTGTGCTCAGTGAGGAGTCAGCTTAAAGATTCTGTCTCTCTGTTCCACCCCCTGCTTGTGTGCATGTGTGTGCACTATTTCTCTCCCTCTCTCTCTAACATAAGTAAATAAATCTTCTTAAAAAAATTCTTGAAAAATAAAGTTTAAATGTCCAAAGCAGAACTGTTAATTGATGTTCTTCCTCCATCTGTTCCTTCCCTGTCTTCAGCTTAATGAAAAATGGCACTATATTGTACTTCGTTGCCTAAGTCAGAAATCAGGGAGTCCTCTTCTTTCATTCCCAGTACTCAATCCTAAATAAGCTGATCATTTCTACCCACAAATACACTTCTTACCTGACTGTTGTTCCATCTCTGCTGCCACTCTCTAGCCCAGGTCACCATCATTTCTAGCCTAGACTATTACAGTAACTTCCCAACTAGATTTTCCCCATATCCTCTTTTACCACTCTTCTCTCCAGGGTATTTCTGTAATAGCCATGATGGTCTTTTCAAAATACAAATCCATTTGTGTCATCCATCCATTTGTGCCTTTTACTTAAAATTTCTTCAGTGGCTTCCTGTTACACCAGAAGAAAATCCATATTCCTTGACTTGGCCAGCAAGCCATCTGCATGTTACCGTCCTTCATCCATGTATGATAGTGCCCCTGTCATGCTATTAAGTAGCCACACCAGCTGCTTCTGTTCTTAGGTGTGCTTTTTCTTTCTGCTTCAAGGCTTTTCAGCTCATTATTCCTCTTTGACATGTGCTTTCTGAGATTGCCTCCTTATCCTCTTGTCTGGGCTTAAAGTTGCCTCAGAATGATCTTAACCTGTCTCCTGATTAACTTTTTTTAACCACTATACCCCTTTCAATACTTACTTTATAAGTAACACAATTTGTATTTACATGTTTGTCTAATTTATGATCTGTATCCTCTTTCAGTTCCATGAGAGGAGGGACAGTGTCCGTTTTATTCCCTAGTGTATTTCCTGGTACTTAGCAAGAGTGGTCAAACATTTTGAATGAATGGATAAATCGATCTGGTATGCTCTAATTTAAAATATACTGCATATGTGATCTGTACTCCATGATAAAAAGAACAAAAGAAATAAATAAGACATTGTGTCAGTCTTTAAGCATTTGGAGTACATAATATCGTGGAAAAATGAATTTTTGTACTTTTGTACTAGTAAAGACTAATCTGTGTTTCAGGAGTTTAGTTTGGAACTTTTTAAAGTGTACATTTAAAGAGCTAGAAAAGAAATTCTATTAATATCTAGTCAAATCTTGTCAGCTGGCCCCATTTTGGATCTAATGGTAATTAGTGCTGGCTTAATCCACAGTGCCTAAGCAATTCAATATTTTATTAAGCCAAAAACAATTGGTTTTAGGGGCAATGATGTATAGTTGTTATAAAAAGCTTTCCAAGAAAGGATTAAGAAGCACCTGAAGAGCCTGGAGTCAAAACTTTTCTTTAGAAGAGGCTGGGAAGTCATTCAGAAGACAGGTATAATTTGTTTGAATGATTGAGAACCCAGGTGAACGTTCAAAGAATCACAGTCACTTCGTATATTCATTAGTGGAAAGGCAGTTATTTGCCTATATTTCATAGAAACTTCTGTCGCTTTAGATATATTTTCGTTTCTGAGTAACCTGTCCATGGGATAACATTTAAAGAAGGAAAATGTTATATTTTCCATTTTCTCACATTCTACATTACTAGATAATTGTGTAAATAGTTATTTAACAGGAGATAATCAGTACAGGTTATGGGGTAGAATTATGTTACTGTTTTCTTCTGTTTTGGAAAATAAGCTATTACATTTAATTAGTACAAAATTGCTAATGGGTTTTGCTAGAAGTTTGTATTGTCTTTTACTATTTCTTTTTTATTCTGCTGCCTCCAGGCTTTTATAGCCTCCCCAAATTTGCTTTCAAATGACCCTTCTTAGGGAAAAAAACTTAAAATAGAATTATTTGTAGAGGATATAGAAAGAAAGAGACAGGGAACCAGTCTTTTATCATTCTCTTCATCCAGACCATCTTACACCTTCTCAGGTGCTTCCTACCTTTTTCCAGAATAATTAAGGCTTAAGTTGAAGTTGCTCAAAATCACCAATGCTTTCATCTGTAACCTGCAGCTAAGCTAGTTCAGGGCCAATATAATTATAAACTCTTTAGTTATAAACCACTTTTTTTTCTTTAATTTAAAAAATGAGGACGATTTTCTCATATTGATTACTGATTTTCTTTTATAGAAATGAAGTATTACAGCTCTGTCAAGAATTGGGTAGTTGGTTTTTACCTGGCATGTTGGTTATATGAAATGAACTTTTGATGTAACCATGGCAGAATTCTGACAGTTGGTTTATTCAGGAGTTATCACTAACTGCATGGCCTGTAGTTTTAAGTTCATTCAGTTTGAAGTCTAAAATTTTAAGTGAAAAGTAGCTTTTCATAGACGGTGCTTTAATGTTTGTTGTTACATTTCAGTATAGTTCAATACAGGCATGAATCTTAATGTAAAAGGTAGTTATATCAGTTTACCATTTAAATGTTTTAGTAGAATTAGATACACAGGTTAGAATTTATTGTGGTGATCTTAGGAGGAGTGTCAGGATCATTCCTGTAGTAAATAGACTTTTTGCTAGAAATAGCAATATGCAGGTTGATTTAACTGTTTTTCAAATGTACTCTTAAAATTCACAGTCTTTGAATGGCACAATTTTAGTGGTGTGTTTAGGAGAAGAGGGATCAGGATCAGTGATCTCTTTATGTATTTATCTGTATTTTTAAAAATTAAAAATACAGATTAAAAAAGAATATTATACTTAATATTCACTTTGAAGTGCTAGACACATACCATCTGGTGAATCTCCAGAACTAGGAAATAAAGATTAAAATGTGAGAGATCGAGTATTTTTTGAAGTATACAAACAAGAATGGTTTTGAATGAAAAGAAACGCCAATGTGGGGATTATAAAGTTCAGTGCCTCCATCCCTTTATAGTTTATCTTATAGTGAAACCCCAACCCCAGGAGGTTGGTTACCTCAGAACTGTTTCTGTAGTCTAAACTGGATATAGTCCCCTGGACCATCCTGGCTGGAAATCAGTCTCTTTTCTTCTTCTTCCTCTCTTCCTTCATAAGCATTTATTGGTAAATCATTTGTGGTACAAGATAGGAGAAGAGTACTGTATCCATCCACCAAATGGCCCTTCAATAGCTTGTATCTGCTGTCACCTGCAGTCATTTCTAAATGACTAATCTGTTATGAGGGAGAGGGACCCACTCCTCTCCCAGCAGATGGACACCTCTCCAACCTTAAAATAATACTGAGTTATTTGATAACATTACTGTATTGTTTTGAAGTTAAAGGACAGATTTAACTTCATATAAAATGTTTGTCTTTTAAAAAGTCCATTTGTTTCACCTCCAGCTAGCCTCTCTTTAGGTTATGCAGACAGGATTGCTCCTGTTTTTGTTATAGTGCTTAGTGAACTTACTTCTTAAAGAAAACATAGTATGCAAGTATAGTCACATTCTTGTTTTTATTCATTTTGTACTGTGTCCATATCTTCCTTTATATTTCTTACAGTCCATCAACGCGGTACATCTTATTTCACATTCTATCAGGTTGAGGTACACTTAACCTAGGTCAGGTTTCAAGGAAGACAGTATATAGCATATATATGTAAAGGTATTAAAAAGCATTTAGTCACACTGCCTGGTCAAAAGTCAGCTGCAAGTTTGTGACTTTGGACAAATTATTTAACATCTTAAAGCTTCAGTTTTATTATATAAAAATTTAGTACAGTGTCCTACATGGTAATCACTCAATAAATCCTGGTAGTTATATCATTTATAAAATTCTCAAAGAAATTTATAACACCCAAACTGTGAACATCTACTTTTCTTGACCCATAATTTTCTCTTTCACTTTGTTTCCCTCATTTCTCTACTCTTAATCGTTGGTAATAAGACACTGCTACTTTAGGGCACCTGGGTGGCTCAGTTGGTTGAGTCTGCCTTCGGCTCTGGTCATAATCCCCACATCCCGGGATCGATCCTGCATCAGGTTCTCTATTCAATGGGGTGTCTGCTTCTCCCTCTGCCTCTGTCTCTTCCCCTGCTTATCCTCTCTCTCTCAAATAAATAAATAAATAAATAAATAAAATAAAACATTGCTACTTTATTGTGATGTTTCAGTTTAACTTGAGGAAATCCCCCTTACTTAATACCTTGTAGAACACAGACTTTAACAATATAAGTTAATGAGAGATTACCTAGAACAGGTGTACTGACAGTCCCTAATAATACCAGTATATTGTCAGCCATGTTTTATTTAGCTTTTAGTCTTTTTTCAGAGGGAAATGACAAGGAACATTTTTTTATAGGGTATCATTACCCCTTACATCAGAATATTTGGGGACAAATAATAGAAATCCATCTTGAACTAACTTAGGCAAAATGAGGAATTTAATGCTCATGTTATTTTATTAAGGGCAGGAGGATATCTAGGCTTTAAGGACTCAAGTGCCATCAGAAGATATTTTCTGTTTCTGCCGATCTACAGACCAACTGTCTTTATATGCTGTCAGTTTCCAGGTCTCCCAAGATGTACTGCTTTAGATAGTCTTATGTTTCTTTAGCTGCCACTGGTACAGATTTGGAAACAAACTATGACCAGGCTTGGGTCATGTGCCCATTCCAAACCTATGGCCAGGAAATGCAGTGATTCCAATTGGATCAGATGTTATATAGTCCAGAAGGTGAGCTCTCAATCAGAATACGTGCTTGGAAAGAAAGAAGCATTTCCTGGAAGAAGATGAATATAGAAGTTGAAAGAAAAAGGACTGGGGGGATGGGGAGGGGCAGACAACAATGAATTACCCTTACAAAATACTTGTTAAATCTTACGTACTTCTTTAGTGCATAGTAGGGACGTAATAAATGCTACTTGAATTTGAAACTGAGGATTCCTTGGCAAAATTGAGTTTGGTTTTTACTGTAGTTGTGGCTGTGTTTACTGCAAGATCTTTGCTTTATACTTTACATCAAGTAAGATATTTTTCATACTAATGTAAAACTCTGTTGTATTCCTCAGTGGGTCTTGATTGTTGCTTACGAACTTGTTGCATTCTTACTTGATATTAGGTGACAAAGGTTAAGTTAAAAGTTAATAACCTAAGCAAAAGCATAAAAGCTCTATATACTCTTTGTTTTTAAAATTAAGCAAGTATTTTCTTGGTGGAGTGGGCAACAAACAATTTTGTTTACACGTGATAGAGCACACCTAAAATTAACTTTGAAGTTTATTAGAACTTTATTAGATCTTTATTGCTTTTAAGTTTGGGGTGGGTTTTTTTTTTAGTGTTGTTTTTATATTTTTTTTAGAACTTTTTTGAGAAGTTCTATGAATGTGCATCTTTCTGGGCACAAGGAGCGTCTGGAACAGAGATTTGGTGCTACCAGGACCTCTTGATTGATCTTTACTTGTGGTTAAATCCCACTGATTTCTTCAGGGACTCTTGAGTTTTTGTTTTTGTTTTTTACACATCCACTAATTTAGTTTAAGTTCTAATTATACTACACATGAATGATAGCAGGGGATTCCATCCTACCTCTGTCTCTAAATCTTTTCCTGCCAAAGTCCATCTTGAACATTTTGTAATGTGTGTAATTTTCCTTAAGCCCTTCCAGTGCCAGTAACTGCTCAGCAGTTACTCTCAAATGGAGTCAAAAGTAGAGTATAACACTTCCTACTAGAAAACTTATCTACTAGAGAAAGTAGGTAAAAATACCAGGTCCAGCCTTTTTTAGTTTCTACAGATACCTTCTGCTCTAATCAGAGTAACCCAGCTATTCATTTTTGTTTCTATACTTGTGCAGTAGTCACTTGCTCTTGACTTGGGTGACTTTTCTTTATCTGCCAGTTCTGTTACTATTTCTTGCCGTTCAGTCAGATCTCCTCCATATGTACTGTGATCAGCCACTTGACTCTCCTCTGTTCTCTGCTTAGCCAATATTAGAAGTGTTGTTAAATTTTTCTTTTGAGAAATGAATTGTTATAAAGTGAGTAACGTTTCTTTTTTCTTTTTTTTTTTTTTGAAAGAGAACTTTTTATTACTTTCATGTACAGAAAACTCAAAATTTAGCTGGTTTGATGTCCAATTCTTTAGCCTTTGCCTTCTCCAGCTTGGCGGTATAAACCACCAACTTTGCACCCAGGATGTTACCTCCCCAGTGAGGGCGGATATCATCATATTCATCACTGTAATTGGTCCTGATAGCTGTCAGTGGCTTAGCCAGAGCTCATTGGTCTTCTGAGTTAATCTGTGTGAAGGCGACAGTGGTGCGGGTCTTCTTGTGGACCCGATGGCTCAGCTTGGCCTTCACCTTAATAATACAGTAGGGAACCCTCATCTTACAACACAGGGCAGGGAGGAAGATAGCCAGCTCAGTGGGATCCACAGCATGTGCAGTTACTACCAGCTGAGCCTTCTTGTTTTACACAAAGGTGGTGAGAATACTAACTCCTGCTGGAGGGACAGGTGACCTCTTAATAGGGACATCCCCTTTGCCAGCAGCTTTCTTCTCAGCCTGGGCCAACAATCTCTGCTTTTTTGTGTGTTTGGTGAGTATTTGTGAGCCAGCTTAACAGTTGAATAGCTGTTTGGTGGTCCAAAGCCTGGGTCCACTGGTTAATCCCAGGAGGCAGTTTCAGACTTATGGAAAATAAGCTCTATCCTGCTGCAGTTAGATGTCGCTGCGGGCCATTTCACAAAGCAGGTGGGGTCCCTTTTGGGCTGGATATCCTGTCTAATACCAGAAGTCTTGTGCCTTTTCTCAAGTGGGATTGACCACCTTCTTGGCTTCCTGCTTCCTCGTGACAGCAGGAGCTGGGGCCACCTTCTTCCCCTTAGTCGTCTTTCTTTAGCCATCTTGGATGGCTAGAGGAGAGCTAAAGTAAGTCATTCTTCTTAAATACTTACCTAGGAGGGAAAAATATTGACCTAACCATGAATATGAGGCCTTCCATATTCCCAAAAGTGATTTAAAAAAAAAAAAAATCTTTCCATGCAGTTAGTATGTCGCCTATCCTTTTGACACATAACTGAGCTAGGTGTCAGGTGTTAGTGATAAGCTTTATTAAAGATAATGATCAAGCTTTATTACCTCCCAATGAAAAGGAAACTTGCAGGTAACTTACACTGTGAGATACGTGGTTCTCAAGGTAGTCCCATACTAAGAGCATCAGTATGGCCTGGCTTATAGAAAATATGTAGATACTCAGCCCCCACCTCTGCCCTACTATAGTAGAAACTTCGGGGTGGGGGCCAGGACTCTGTTTTGCTAAGCCCTCAAGGTGATTCTATTGCCCTTGAATATGACAGACCAAAGGTAGAGAGCCTGAGGACATTTGATTAATAATATACCTATTCCGCATGATCTTTTGAAATATCATTTAACTCACTTGTAAAAATTAGAGGTAATAGCAACCTATATTAAGGAAGTTTTTTTTTTGTTTTTTAAGATTTTATTTATTTGAGAGAGAGTGAGGGAGAACACGAGAGGAGAGTAAGGGGAAGAGGGAGGAGCCCCCATGGGGCTCCATCCCAGGACTCTGGGATCATGACCTGAGCTGAAGGCAAATGCCCAAGCAACTGAGCCACCCAGGCGCCCCATTAAGGACGTTTTAAAGATGAGATAAATATGAGGTTCTTAGGAATTCTTCAAGTCCATGTAAGTGTTCGTTGCAAACTTATGCTGAAGGTTTTCTTTGGTTTGGTCCTTATTCATATCAGTGACTTCCATGGCTCATGTTCATATCAGCGACCGCCATTGTTAAACCTTCTAATCTGTGTGCAGAGTGAGTTCATGGGAAATACGAGCTGGGATTAGGTCTGGTATCCTAGAAAAGTCTATGTCAGGGCAAGAAGTTTCCTTCTGCTTAGTTTTCTTATTTATAAATAAAGGTAGTAAATACTCCCACTGGTACTTTTAAAGATCTATTGAGATTGCATAATATTCTTACTCTACTTTTGTTGAAGAAAGAGAGAAATTAAGATAGTGGGATCAAAGTACTTGCCACAAATGCCTGGCACATAGAAGACACTTTATGGCGGCTCTTTGTTATCATTGTATATGCAGCCAGCCTTTTCTTCTTCTTTCTCTTATCCCACTTTCATGATCTTAAAGTTCTGTTTTAGTTTTTTAAATCTTGATTTTCTAATTCCAGATTTCTGTCTCCTGTACCAGGTCCTTGGTACATGGACCAGATATCTGCATGGACTAGATTCTTGAACACCTCAAGCACTGTTTGTGTTATTGCACTTTGAGAAACACAATAGGAGATATCAGTTAAGTATGCCAGCTAGTCATTGACCTGGAATGGTAGTACCTTACCCGATATAGTTACCCCTTTCAGGTTGTGGCTGCTGTAAGTCATCAGTCAGGGCTCTCGGAATTGACTTCTCTTTTGGAAACAGATTCACAAACTGACTTATAACTAGAATATCCATTTACAATGTGAAATACAAGTGTTAAACAGCATTTTCTTCCTGCCTCTTTCTATAAGAAAACTTTTTCAAATTATAAATATCAGTTGCTTCTTATACTTGAATTCTGAGTGATGGGAGTTAGCTCTGTGGTCTAAGTGCTTAGTATCATCAGGTTATGTCATCCAATCTCATGTATCCGTCTCTACTAGAACAATGTTTTTAACACATGGGCACCTTACTTCTGTCTCTGAATAATGCTACAAGACTGCTGGAGAAATATAAAACATGTCTTGTCTCATGATTGCCCTTCTTGTATGTTCTAAACTGCCTGTTAAATTTTTCTCAGAGAGAGGTGGTGTAGAGGGTTGTGGAAAGAGGGCATACATGAATGTATGTGTACATTCAGATGATTTGGATTAAATTTTCTTTTTAGAGTCATAATGCTCCCCCGATTTCTCTGATACTTTATCATCACTTGACTACTAATTAGAGTGAATACCTTCTATAGAAAACTTGACTCATTTCATTGCATATGGATATTTCTTCATTTCATCCTCGGAGGGTATATTTTTTATGGAGTTCGGGGTGATCCCTGGCTGAAGCAGTATGATGTACTGATGAGTATGGGCTTTTGGAATAAGACTTGAAATCTGGCTCTGCTACTTGTAACTTGTGTGATCTGGGGAGAGATTGCTTAATCTCTGAGCCTCAGTTTCCTCATCTGTGAGATGGAGGTCATATAATAGTTTTATAAAATACATAGCAAAGATTGCATGTCAGGATTTTATATGTAATTTTAGGTAACCCTAGAAAAGAACGTATGGCTAATAGACTCCAGTGTTAATCGTATGTATCATTACTGTTTTCTTTTAATGTGTTTGGATTGGGTTGTGAATTTCACCTCCTTTTCTGAGTTTGTTAACTTAGTTTCCAGTCTCTTTTCTAATTGTTTTTTTCCCACTCCCGAATTATGTGTGGTGCTCTTAAGTGTGAGCATCTATACATAGTGTTAACTGCCAGTGTACATTTACTGAATTGATTGCACAGAACAGTTCTAAACCAATGTCACTTCTTTATTATGCTTAAAGGTTTTGTTGTTAGCAATGAGAATTGGTTTAGTCTCTTCTAGAAATTCTTGGAAGACTAGGATTTTCCTGGGTTTCAGAATTGTTTCATTCACCTTTTATGATTTGAAAATTCTTGATACAGTTCTAAGAGTATTCTCTATGGAATGAAGTTGTGAATTACAGGAATATGAAATATTCACTTATTCAGAAATTAACTTTTTATTTGGTCTTTTTAGGAAGGAGACATGCCAATTCATGAACTTCTCAGTCTTTATGGTTATGATAGTACTGTTCGACTACCTGAAGAAGATGAGGAGGAAGAAGAAGAGGAAGAAGAAGGTGAAGATGATGAAGATGCTGATAATGATGATAATAGTGGCTGTAGTGGGGAAAATAAAGTAAGGTTATATGCATTTATTAAGATCGTAGTCTTTATTCTTGTTTAAGTAGTAATTTATTAATGTTGGAAGTCCCCTATAATCTACCCTGAAAAGTAATAGTTTCATCTGTGTCATTCCAGATTTCTTTTCAGTGCCTCTTCTAAACAAATTTGTACCAACTTAAAAAAAAAAAAAACACTATTGTTTTAAAAGGCTAATTGGTGGTTCTATATTCAATTTTCTTACTTTGTTTTGAAATAATTTAGATTTCTTGAGAGGTTCAAAGATAACGTAGAGTTCCTATGTACTCTTCAGCCAACTTTCCCTGTTTACATCTCGTGTAATCATGGTGTGTTTATCAAAAATACGAATTGATACTGGTGCTATACTATTTTTTTTTTTAAGATTTTATTTATTTATTTTGTCAGAGAGAGAGAGAGGGAGAGAGAGCAAGCACAGGCAGACAGAATGGCAGGCAGAGGCAGAGGGAGAAGCAGGCTCCCTGCTGAGCAAGGAGCCTGATGTGGGACTCGATCCCAGGACACTGGGATCATGACCTGAGCCGAAGGCAGCTGCTTAACCAACTGAGCCACCCAGGCGTCCCTGGTGCTATACTATTAATTAAACTATAGACAATTCAGATTTCACCAGTTTTTCTACTCGTGTCCTTTTTTCTGTTCCAGGTTACAATCCAGAATACCATGCTGCATTTAGTGTTTTTACTTTAATCTTCTAGTTGTATTTGGAATACTGTAATCTTTCATCTGCAGTAATTTTCCTTACATCTTAAATTTAATTTATTATTCTACAGGAAGAGAATATAAAGGACTCATCAGGTCAAGAGGATGAAACTCAGTCTTCCAATGATGATCCGTCACAATCTGTTGCTTCTCAAGATGCCCAAGAAATAATCCGCCCACGTCGATGTAAATATTTTGATACAAGTAAGCATCATTGGTTGCTGTTGTTTGGATAATTTTTACTATTTAATATATGATGTAAAATGCCATTTGTTTTTCACTCACCTGTTTGAATTCATTCACTCTGAAATCCTCTGAAATCTGAAATTTTGTTCGAGGTTATTCACTTAGCAGTGCTCGAGCCCATTGTCCCTGAGCAGAGTGCAGAGATTGTTATGTCACCGTACTACTTGATTTTGAATGTGTTCTTCTTTTCTTAATCTTTTCTTTTTCTTTCTTTCTTTTTTTTTAACCATATATTCCCATGTTTACTTTGGGGTGGAGACTTGACATCAGAATGAGGCAAAATTGAGTCCCCGATGTCAGGAGGTTATCTTAAGACAAGGAGAAGAGGCTGTAGGTATGCTTTGAGAGCTGGTATAACCTGGATAGGGTCTTAGGCTCATTCTCTCAGGTAAGGAATCCAGGGCCTTGCTTGTACATAGGCTGCAACCATATCAGTTGACCTTGAGTCCAGACTTCTGCAGAGACAGCTACTGTTTGTTAGCAGGGTCTGATAAAGCTGTGGGAAGCTCTGTAAGCAAGGTGTCAGACCAGCATTTCCAAAGGGTTTTATTGGCTCCATAAAATTGATCTGGGTTTTTTAAAGCTGTCTGATGATATCTAAGTCGATGCGTGTGTCTCTTAAGGATGACATTCCAGGGCCACCTGGCTGGCTGTCGGTAAAGAGCATGACTCTTGAACTCGGGGTAGTGAGTTCAAGCCCCATGTTGGGTGCAGAGATTACTTAAATAAAATCTGTGTCCACTAAAACGTCCGTCAATTTGTTCCCCACTGGCAGGCTCCTGGGGGTAAAAAAAATGTGGTGTTTTTTTTTTTGTTTTTTTTTTTTTTTATCCCCAACACTTCCTTAAATTTAATTTGTCTCATAGTTATCTTTATTTTTCCTAGTCATTTCCTTAGTTTTCATTTTCTACTTTCTTTGCCTCTTAGCCTTTTTTAGCTATTTCATAAGCATTGCTTTCTCTAATCATTGGCTCCCAGTTCTCAAGAACCGCTTTCCTCTTGAGGTGAGAGTATGTTATACACAGAAAGAATGCTGTTAAATTTACTATAGTTGTGATCTAGTCAGAGATGTGCAGTAGTTGAAACAACATTTAATGTATGTATCTTGAATATTTGCATGCTTTATCTGCTCCATGGTGTTTCATTCTAAGCAGGAATCATTATTCTGGATGACTGCTCTTTGATAAGAAAAAGGCAACCATTAGTGTTACTGGTTTAAACTTGGGGTCTGAATTTCTGTGGTTTAAAAGAAAAAAACACTTGAAGAACAATAACCTCTCATGAAGTGGAGCAGTGTTGTAACTGATGAACATGGCTATTGCTTCATGTGAATGATTTCTGATACATATTTGCTTTAAAAGTGAATGTAGTACTGCTAATGGTACTTCATTGTGAGTTTTGGTCAAAGATATGGTCCAGTTGAAAAGTCTGTCAGTGTAAGGAGAGATTGGTTACTGAAATTACTATGTTAATACTAAGTTTGGAGAAAGCCTGCTATTTTTCCTTTTTCTTCTTAGGTAAATTACCAAAGTTTGTTTAAAAGTGGGATGCTAAGTGACTACATCTTTTTTTTTTTTTTAAGATTTTATTATTAAAGAGAGAGCATGAGTAAGGTGGGGCGGGAAAGGGAGAAGCAGACTCCCTAGTGAGCGGGGAAGCCTGATACAGTGCTCTATCCCAGGACCCTGAGATCATGACCTGAGCCAGAGGTCTTAGGTCTTAACCGACTGAACCACCCAGGCGCCTCTTTAAGTGACTGAATCTTAAAACAGTAATTATTTCATACTTCTGATCCTCTATTTTAGTTGCGATATATGCAGAGAAGCTATCTTAGCTTTTCCATAGAAAGATTTAATTTTTATATGTAATGTTACCTTTTGAACTTTGTATACCATTTTATACTTGAGAAGATGCTGACAGTTTAATTGTTTTCAGATTTCCTACCCCTTTACATAAAAACATTTTTACTC
Source organism: Enhydra lutris kenyoni (assembly GCF_002288905.1). Taxonomy (NCBI): domain Eukaryota; kingdom Metazoa; phylum Chordata; class Mammalia; order Carnivora; family Mustelidae; genus Enhydra; species Enhydra lutris. Next base: position 35,084,995 of record NW_019154093.1, read on the forward strand.
CAGAATGTAAACAAGTGGCTCTTTGCCTGCTCTGAATAAATCAGAGGGGTTGGGGAGGATGGAAGTCTTCATATGTAGCCTTCCCTTCACCTCCTCTCCAAAGTGTTGCTACAAAGTTCTCAGTGTCTCAAGGAGCACTGATTGGAAACCAATTTTTGTTTTGTCCAAATTCTCCTTTTATTAGGGAAGAAAGAATTATGTTTGGGAACGGATTATTTTGATCTACTAATCAATTTTTTTCTTAAATTTTTGGAAGTAATCATTTACTGAGAATATAGTTTTCTAAGATTAGAATTGTCCCAGAAAGTTTATGGGTTTTTTGTTTTGCTTTGTTTTAAACTGAGAGAGTATTTTTTGATTAGAAATATCTTGGTCCTATTCTGCAAACACTTTTAGGCCTTCTTAAATGTTTGATGGTAGATGTAAAAATAATATACAGATATACAGATGTGGACAGGATAAACATTTTGTATATTGTCTTATTTATTGTTGTAGATAGCGAAATAGAAGAAGAATCTGAAGAAGATGAAGATTATATTCCATCAGAAGACTGGAAAAAGGTAGTTAGAGCCATAGTTTCCCAAAGTTTAGGTAAATTAATATTAAAAAGCAAGTATGATTATTATTTTCCTAGCTGTATATTGATAAAGTTGAGGTAAGCCCTTTTGTGACATTTAAATGTTTGGTAGATATTCAGATTTCCCCCTTAATACATTGAGGTAAGAAAAATACTTATTTTTTAATAAAATAATATAATGGTTCAGAAAGAATTTGACTTTTTTGAGCAAGTCAGTCTCAAACCAACAATAGAAAGTGAAATTTTGAACTAGTGCTGATTTAGATTTCCATTGCACTCTAAAAAGTATCACAAGTAAATTTTTTTTATATATTTGGGAAAGCAGTTGAGGCTTTGATTCTGTTAAGTAGATTTTGTTTAATAATTTAGATTATAAGTTTTTCCATCCCATATTAATATCAGTATTTACAACTCAAAATATATTGGGTGAAGAGACAGATTTGAGCTTCTCAATAACTATGCATAATTTAATTTCTAAAATGAATCTAAAGATCATATATTGACAGAACTTTTTAATTATAAAATTGTGTAACTGTACAACTTATACAGGTAAGTAAAAGAATTAATTTTAAGCTGTTGCAAAGCAGTTGAACTTACTAGGAAAATGTGTCAAATGTCATGTAGAATTTATTAGACCAGATCATTTATATAGAAAAAATGATGTCATTCTTATTGAGATAGCTCACTTGATTTTGCTCTTAAAAACTCCATTGAGTGTTTTGTTTTGTTTTTGCTGTTAAGTTTAGTGCATAAACAGTTTTTTTTGGAAGCAGAATAGCTCTAATCATCAAATCGAGTGGACTTTCTGCACTTTTTATGTAAACATGATTGTTTAATTAGTTAATTCATTAATAGTTTTGAGTCTTTGCTGTGGCTTTTTGTTGTTGGTGATGGTGGTTTAAAGTTTTTTGGTTTTGGGGGACGCCTGGGTGGCTCAGTCAATTAAGTGTCTGTCTTCCGCTCTGGTCACAATCCCAGGGTCCTGGGATCAAGTTCCAAATTGGGCTTCTTGCTCAGCAGGGAGCCAGCTTCTCCCTCTACCTGCCGCTCCCCCTGTGCTCTTCACCTCTCTTGCTAACAAATAAATAAAATCTTAAAAAAAAAAAAAAAGAGCTGACATCCTTGCTAATTAAAATAAAAGAATATGTCATAGAGTTTCTATTAGGAATAATGAAGTATTCAAATGAACTCAGACTGGGCTACCCAAGGATTGTGGGCTTCTGCCAGAATTGATCCATTTCTGGATTTCCAAAGAGATGTTTAGAAGAGAGAGACATCTTAGCATATTACGCTAAGTGAAATAAGTCAGTCAGAGAAAGACAATTACCATGTGGTCACCATATGTGGAATTTAAGAAACAAAACGGAGGTGCATAGGGGAAGAGAGGAAACAATAAAACAAGATGAAATCAGAGAGGGAGACAAACCAAAAGATTTTTAAACATAGGAAACAAACTGAGGGTTGCTGGAGGGTTGGGGGTGGGGGGATGGGATAACTGGGTGATGGACATTAAGGAGGGTACGTGTAATAATGAACATGTTATATGCAACTGATGAATCACTGACCTCTACCTCTGAAACCAATAATACATCTGTTAATTAATTGAATTTAAATTTTAAAAAATATGTGTAGACAAAAAATAAGGATATCTCTCAGTGTGTTAGAATGATAAAGGAAGGTGTGGGTTAGAATGGTAAGGGAACACAGTGCATTATGTGTTAATTAATTTGAATGAATGATGAATGAATGATGGGGCTGAAGACTGAAAACAAGGACCACGGAGTTACCCACTATTTTTGCCCATTTGGGCAAGCATTCTTCACTCCACAGTTTTTTTCTGATTCCTATACCATGCAGAAATTATGAAGAAAAGAGCTAAAAACCTTAGAAGTCATCTTAAACTGTTACTTTCTACCATATCTTCAAGTTTATATATCTTTTCTCTTAAGCTATGTTCTCTTAAACTTTCTCTTCAACTTAAATTGTATACAAGTATAAATTGTATACAAGTATGCCATATTATACAATTACACAAATAAATTGTATAAAATTGTATAGAAGTATACCATAGAATATTTGAGTATTGATTGTAATATTGAGTATTACTATTTTTAATGAAAATTTTAATTTAATTTAATTTTTTAAATTTTATTTTTAATGAAAGAACAAAAGCTCAGAGTAGGGAGAACATGGAGGAATATTCCCTTCCTCACGAAAATTATGTAATAAAACAGGCCACAGTAAATCCAGACTATTTGTTTTAGTATGATTATGTTGTGGTAAAATTTGTCAAGATTCAGATTCATCTTCTGTGTATTGTAAGATACTGAATTTTTCTAGAAACTAGGGTAGAGGAAACGGCCTTGAAATCAAAATTTGAGTCCAGTTTATAGTGTCAGAACTTATTAATAGTGCATTCCTGAGGAACAGTTTCTTTGAGTGTCATTTCAGATATAATACAAGAATAAAAATTTTAGCCTTGTTGAAGTTGGTGAGGATTTAATGAAAATTATACATATGACACTTGATAGATAATGCTCCTAAGTCCTATTTCCCTTCCCTTCAGAACAAATCAGCAGATAAAAAGAAGTGTTCTAAACTCAGTAGGAAAAAGGAAGTGTCTTTTTTTTATACTAGTCCAAAAGCTCTCAAACTTGCCTCCATGTTAGAATCAGTTAGAGAACTTTTACATACTGATTACCAGGGCTTTCGACCAGAGATTTCTAATTTTAACTGGTCTGGAATGGATCCAGGCATCAATATTTTTACAGGTTCCTCAGAGAGGATTGCTAACATAACTGCCTATTCTCTGGTAGGAATTGGTGAGTGAAGTTAAAATAGGCACAAGAAATGGTGATAGGGTACTCTTTTTTTATACTGGAAAAGTTAAAGTTCTCCTATAAGAGCAGAGAAAATTTGTATGTGATACTCTTTTTAAAAAATGGACTGGTTTTCCTATATAGGTGTAGCAATAAATTAATTACATAGAGCATGTCTTTGGAGTTATACCAGATAAAATGAGATCTTAGTATCAGTAGGTTGACAAAAATAGGAGAGAGGAACTTTTCAAATGGTAAGAATTACTTAAACTGTTACTTATTTTTTAAATTAATTAATTAATATTAGAGCGAGCACATGGGTGGGAGGAGACTCTGGGCAGAGCCCAACACAGGGCTCGATCTCACAACCGCAAGTTCACAACCCGAGCTGAAACCAAGAGTTGGATGCTTAACTGACTGCACCACCCAGGCACCCCTCAACTGTTATTTAAACTGTTAAACTGTTACCTTAAACTTGTACCTTTCCTGTCTACATCTTTATTTTGAAAATGCAATAAATTTACTCCTAACATTTAGCCACCAGATAAGGGAGGGTCTGTGTAATCTTGGTCCCTCTGTTTTGTAGTATCTCATCAGTGGTGATCTCATAATCTTTCTGAACAGCTAGTTTCCTCTGAGTTATGATTTTACTATATAGATTTGATGACCACATTTCCTAAAATAACATTTAATTATGTTTTGGGGACGTTACTTTTTTCATTTTGTATTGTTTTGTGAAAGTCAGGCACTAACCTGCTTATCCATTTGGTTTGGAGTTTCATCCATTTCCCCTCTACTGAGCTTTATATAAACCCTTTTCATTACTTTCTTTACCTTAAATCCGTGGTTCTCAAACTGAAGTGTGTGTTGGAATCACCCGACAGCTTATTGAAACACTATTTGCTGAGTCCCATCCCTGGAGTTTCTGGTTCAGTAGGTCTCAGGTAGAACCTGAGCATTTATATTTCTAACAGTTTCCCGGTGACCTGATGATGCTGACCATCATAGTTTAGATTGTAAGTATTTTAAGTATCTTAAAGGACCTGAATTGGATTTTCTATTTTTCAGGGTGTTTGCAGTTATCTTAATTGAATAAGAATTCATTTTTACTTCTTTTTCTCCTTATTTTGAAGTAAAAGTTTGTATTCATTGTGTATATTGCATTATACCCCATTATTACTAATGTTTTCATCCAATCATATCCAAGCTCTTATCTATTATTAACTCATTCATCCTCATAATACTCCTCTGAGGTAGTTAATTGGTTGTGTCTTTTATGACAGAGAAACCATGAACAAACCCAGGAAGATGATAAAACTAGAAAATGGATATAAAATCTGTGTTACTAGATCTTACTAATGTGTCATGTTATTTTTAAATAGGAGATTATGGTGGGCTCCATGTTTCAAGCAGAGATTCCAGTTGGCATTTGTAGATACAAAGAAAATGAAAAAGGTGGGTTATTAAAGTTATACAGCTTGCATTCATGCTTTTGAAGTGATGAACTGTTACTTTATCATGGAATAAGATCATGACAATTTGTTACCCTATTGATTTATGAAAGAGGACTTTTCATTATTTCTATAAGAAGAAATGTTTACTGTTTTTTCCAGTTTGTCCATAGAAATCTAACAAGAAAAAATGAATGCCTTTTTGATACTGAGTAACTTAAAACATCCCAGCTTTTTCTTTTTTTTTTATATTTTAAATAATAGCCTTTTATAACCTGTATAATTTAAATTTAAAAGTTATTTTATGTCAAGGGAAGTTGTTAGGTTTCAAAAAAACTCAAGTAAACAATGTTATAAAAAGCTTACTTTAAGCGTTGAAACTTTTACTAAAATTGAGTACTTTGTTATTTGTTTATTTGTAAAATAATTTGGGAAACAACTTCTATACTTAACTTTTACATAATTTTTCCATCATTTTATCTAAAAATTGTAAGGTAAGTCATAAATACTTAAACTTCCAGCAACATAAAATATTTGAGGACTTTTTTGCTTTGGGTGAGTTCCAGAAAGAATGTTGTGTGTGTGTGTTTATAAGGAGTTCATGTGTAGTATGAGATCATTCAGTGCTAGAAGTCTTTCTTCATTTCTTTTATTTCAGTTGTTTTCTTCACATTTCAGTTTACGTAGGCAGAGCCTTTCAAAGTTGTAGAATTCTTTTGTTTGTTTCCTTTTTAATATTCCTCTAAAAACTTCCTTTATGTATTAAGTATGTACCTGCTTTCAGGGAAGTAGTAGGTAGAGACAGTAAAGGAACAGCACAGGCCAGTAAATTCTAGTGATACAAAAATGTTTTAACACACCAGTAATAACTTGTGCTTTCAAGTTAATTCCTGCAACATACAGGAACATTAAAGGTACCTATATGGAATGATTTTGTTATATAGTGAAATTTTCTGCATATGTTTTGTCAGTATATTGTAATTGTGTGCAAAAATAAGTGAACCATTGGCATTTGTATTTATTTTTGTCATTGAATTTTAAATACTATGCTTTCCTTATATGCTATATAATGATTAGCACATGTTCACCATGGAGTTCTTTCTCCAACTAGAGAACTGAAAGTTAGACATTAGTTCTAATTTATGAAATTTTTTTAAAGTTTTGACTATGAAAAATAATAGTGTCTATCTTAGAAAATTTTGTATTTTGTAGGTGGGTAGGAAAGTATCTTGGTTTTATATGTGGCAAGTTAGTGTTAGAGCTAAAGGTAGTTTTACTTATCTCTTAATATGTTTTGTTTTATTTTAACATGTTTGTATTGTCAGATGTCACAGTAAATGATCAAGATCTCTAATTTTCAGTGTTTTAGATTTTGGTTTAATGCTTTCAGTTTTATTATAATTTTAGAAAGCAGTTGTATACATAATTTTTTTTTCCAGGAAAGGTATGATTTGTGATGCTTTCTTACCATATGAACTTAAACATTTTAGATTGTGTGAGGATCAGACTAGGTTTAGCAGGTGATACTACATGGGAGGGGTCACTGTGGTAGAGGGACTTTCCTCAGTTTTGTATTTCTACGAATTCAAACTTTTGTCATGATACCCAGAATTTGTCACCACTTAGGATACCCTGTGCAAACAAACCAAACGTGTGTGAAACTTAGGTAAACTTCACCATTGGAAAACAACTGTTAAAGGGATATTGATCATTAGTGCATTCTTTCCCTTATAGGATAGAGTTTGTTTCATTGGTTTGGTGAGCACACATTCAAAAAGGAGAGTATTTGATTTGAGTGATCTTGATAAAAATGCCATAAAACTAATATACTTTATACCTTCACTGTAGGAATTACTTGACACAAATGGACTGGAATTTTTTCACTGATAAAGGAAGCCCTATTACTGAGTATCCTGGAGAGACATTGATAGATTTTTTTCCCTCTGATACCTGATTTCTTTTTTTACTAGACTCCATGCAGTTTATATATTCCTCATCAGTTATCACTTCTGTTTCAAACAATGATATAAATAAGATTTGTTACAATTGTGTTTGAGTCCTTTTCCTTTGAACCTTTATTACACAGTCTCAACTATACAATTTCCTAAATTTATGTAAATTAGCGCTTAAACTCAACACAGTATATTATAACCATTTCTTTATTCATTTTTATATCCTTAATACCTAGTATGATTCTGTTACATAGATAGTAAACATTTGGTGGCTGAATTATTAGGTAGGTGCAGAATAATGTTAACAGAACTGATATGGAGCCATTAAACTTCAATCAGTACATAGGCATTGGGCCTTGGACATGTTTACTTAGCTTCTTTTTCTCCTCATCTATAAAACAGCTATAAAAGAGCATTATTTACAGAGCCTGTTACGAGGATTTACATGTGATGTTTTTATGTGTCACTTTAACAGCATCATGTCTGGCACATAGTAAGTGCTCAGTGAGTGGCCTTAATGTTCAGTGGATGATTACTCTTACCCATTATTTAGGTATAATTATTATTATTCAGATTTTCAGAAAGCACTGGTTTATGCTGTTTTACTTAAAAGTGGCAAAAGCGCAATTCAGTTAGCTTCAGCAAAAAAGAATCTATCTGCTGCTTAACTGGAAGGTTCTGGGTGGCTTCAAATATAACTGGATTTCGGGTTATTATTATATCAGCTGTCCCTCCCCTTTTTCTCTTTCGTTTATTGCCAGACAAGCTAAGATGGCTCCTGGGAGCTCCTGGCTTACACTTTACACTGTCCTTGTAGCTAGAGAACCCACAAAAATGAGAACTTCCACATCCACCTTTGTTCCTACAAAAGTAGTCCTAGAGAGAACCTCTATTGACTTAGCTTGAGTCATACTGAGCCGGAAGTAATTACTGTGACCAGAGAGAAGAGTGAGTATTCTGGCTTGCCTTGGCTCATTTATCTGTTCTTGGGGATCCAGGGTGTGGTGTCTGCCCCACTCAGACCAGATGGAAAGGATTTAATTCCCAAAGAAGTGTTGAGTAGATGAAAAGCATGATTTTTCAGTTCTGTGTGTGTTTTGTTTCATGTACTGAACTGAACACTGCAGCTTTTGTGATAAGACTGAATTGAATGCTGATAAACATCTTAGAACCCAGAGATGGCTGCTACTCCCACTCCCCAACTGAGAACTATCTGCCCAAAGTGTCAGTACTGCTGAGGTTGAGAACCCTGGACTAGATTGATTGAGAATTCATTGGACTACCTAGAGGGATAAAGGTCAAGAGGAAAGAGGAGCTAAGGTATTTTCTGGCCGAATTTTCATGCTTTCTTGATGGAGTTTTAGAGTAAGGAAATGATGGCTGGGAATTAGGAAGCAGTGAATAGCAAAGGACCATGTAAATCATCATTTCTAATGGACATTTGACAAATTCTTAAGTTACTGAAACACGTGTTATTCTTAGTTGATGCTGATAATGTTAAAAAGGCAGTTCATTTAGCTTATACATAGGAAAACCTCAGCTGGACAACTTAAAATGTAGGTCATTAATCATAATGTGACCTTTTAAGACCATTTTTGTTGTAAACTTCATTATTATACCATAGCTGATTATAGATTGGCATTTTCATCCTCATAATATATTGATTAGGTTAAGTTTTTACTTAGGCATTAAAAATAGAATAACACTTTTTTTTTTTTTAACTAAAACTGGAAGTTAATATAAATTTATTCATTGGGAATTAATTTCCCAGATTGCAGAAGTTTGTGGTCTTTTGGTGGTGGTTTCTCAGCTTTCTACATTAGTTCCCCACCACCACCACCACACGCACCCAGTGAACTTCATTGAATTTTTTTTTTCGTTGAATTATTTTGACAACCCATTTTGTTTGTTTGTCAAGCTTCTTACTTAAAGTGCCATAGTAAGCACTTCCCTAACTAAACTTGTGTGCTCTTGTCTCCTGAACTCCCACTTACTTGTAATCACATGTGAATTATATCTGCCATCATATATTTGTTTTTCCTTTTTAAAGATTCTAATGTTTAGGCTTTGTAATTCATTCAGAAAGCAATAGTTTCAGAGGATGCTATTACATTTCAGTGATTGTGATCTTTTGAAATCCAGCATGTTCATATCATTTTATGTAATTATGATAAAGGGTATTTGTTTCTTTTTGTTGCTTTTGTAGAGTTTTTCTCTTCATATATTTATAGATGTTATTTCTCTTCTGTATTTTAGTGTGTTTTACCATAGTGGTATTTTTCTGATACTCTGATTTCTTGGCATTTAGTTCTACAATAGACACTTAATAAAAAATCAGCTGTGTTGCCTGTTTTATTTAGAGCACAGTCAAAAGTCATATTTTATTAGAGTGAAACTTAAGTGGAAAATAATTTGGTCTCTTTCTGAAACCAGTAAAGGCAGTGGTTTATTCTCTATGGAAATGCTATTTGTTCTCATCCGCGGTTACTTTTCAGTGTGTTGTAATTGTATAAAATTAGATGTTTTCTCAGGGTCAGGGTCTGGCTTGTCATTTGGTGCCATCTGCTGATGTTTGTGTATTCAGCTTAACTAGGGTATCTGTATCCTGTGACAATCGGAAACTTACAGAATGATTCCAGAAATATCTTCCAGGTCACTTGGGCTTGTTTTATAAGCCCAATATAGGGATATTTACGTGGGAGAACACTGACGACTCAGGGACCCACCTTCCGTGTTTCTTAGGTTTTCCTTGTAAGGCTTTCACCCATCAGTCTCAAGAACATAAAAGCTATAGTCTACCTCCTTCAGTGAACAGAGGCTAAGCAGAGAACAAAAATCAATAGTATTAATTAATTTAAAATAATTGTACCAGCAGGTTAGAAAAGGAATGAGGTTTACTAAGGAAAATTTTCTTGAGATTGTCCTTGTATTTTAAAGAAGAGTATCTTTTTCGGGGAACAGAAAGGTAGAAGGATATTTTAAAGTGTGGGTGTATAGTTGGGGTGGAGTCTGAAACAAGGTAATTTTATATGAAAACACCTAACATAGTGCCTGATAGATAGGACATGCTTAATGGCTGTTAATTCCCTTTTTATAACACAAGGAACTTTGACACTTTGAGTTATCCTCTGTCTCTTAAATTCAGTTTTTCTTTAGCTGGCTCCTTCTTGTTGGCATTCAAATTATTGTCTCCTGTGTTTAAAAACCAACAAAACCAGAAAGTTTCTTCAACTCTATACTTCCTCTCTGGCTGCTACCCCATCTCTTCCCTTACAACTGAACTTTTCAAGAGTTCTCTGCTTTCTTTCTTCCCCTGACGGAAGATGACTCTTCCGTCATCGCCAGTGTGGCCTGGGCTTCCATCTTTTTACAAAAACAGCTCTTGAAACATTTACCTCCTTTGTTAGTAAATCCAGCATACCTGTTTCAGTTTTCATACTGGCCATTTAACAGCATTTAACTCCTGGAAACCTTTTCTTCCCCTAGCTGCGATGGTGCCACTTTTCTGGTATTTCTTTCTATCTTGTGACTATTCCTTAACTCTGTATTTCCATCTTCCTGTCATTTTGAATTGCTCACATCTTAGGTCTTCCTTCTTTCCTTTCACTTTTAAAATTGTGATAGCATTTAGGCTTTAATCTTATTCTAATGGAAATTCTGATGAAAGCTAAATGCTTTTTTTAAAAAAGGAAAGACTCGTTTTATGAAAATGAATTATGTTCATTATAATACATTTTAAGCTTCATAGAAAAAATATATAAAAGTAAGAAAAATGATCCCAAATCTTACCACCAAGAAATAAAACCATGTTGACATTTGGTGCGCATTGCTTTAGATCTCCTATTTCAAAAAATAGTAATCATAGCTAACACCCATTGAACCTTAATATGTGCCAGAATTGTTTTAAAGTGCTTTAAATTTTTACAACCCTTTGTGATAGTGTTGTTTTTGCAGATGAGGCAGAGAGCAGGAAGTAACTTGCCCAAGGTCATACAGATAGTAAGTGGTGGTGGTGCTTTTCAAACGAAGAGACCTAGACTTGGTAAACTCAAGCTGTCATCTTAGCTTTCCGGTGAAGAGCTATCAAATGGCATCTCTCTGTTTAGATTGCTTAAATCACTTAGGCTATAAATATGGCCCAAGAACAAAGTTAGGCAAATACTAGGACCATGTTTTACCTCTCAGTAATCAATATTTTGGCTCCTAAGTGTTAGTTATTTGGTCAGTGATAGTGTTTTAACACAAACTTGAACAATTTTTGGCATTTTTTTAACATTATGTTTTACTAATTTAGTATATGAAAATGATGATCAGCTCCTGTGGGACCCTGAGTACTTACCAGAAGATAAAGTGATTGTATTTCTTAAGGATGCATCTAGAAGAACAGGTGATGAGAAAGGTGTAGAAGCAATTCCTGAAGGATCTCACATTAAAGACAATGAACAGGTACATGAGTAAGAAGTAACTGTTTGATTATGGAATGAATAAGTCATGGGGAGGAAAGGTATAGCATAGGGAATATAGTCAGTGGTATTGTGATAAGGTCACCTTATATGGTGATCCCTCTGGTGAGCATAGCATACTGTGTACAGTTGTCCAGTCACCATGTGGTACACCTGGAGCTAATATAATACAGCTTTTTTTTTTTACTAAAGTTCAATTTAAAAAAATACCGTAAGGTTTTCCCAAAATAAATTAACCACATATATTTTAATATGTTTTATATATTTACATTTATAGATGTAAGTGCTGTCACATTCACTGTTACTGTTCTGGACACCAAAATTCTTATACTGTCATCAACAGGGAATCTGAAATAGCTAGTGTACATACTCGCTTCATGAGTATGATTTCAGCTAAAATAAACAAAAATCTGGTCTCTCATTTTGCCTGTATATACGTTTTATTAGGATTTTTGAAGTTCCTTTGGATATCCCTAAGAATGTATAAATATCATCAGTGTTGGGAGTACATATTTGGAATGAAGTTATCAGGGATATAGTAGACCAGTGCCTACCATGAACCTAATAACAGCATTACCTTTTTTTTTAGAATTAGAATAGGAACTGCAAAAAAGCCAAAAAGACAGGTTTTGTGATTTTTATAGAACAGTTTATTTTCATTTTTAAATTTCTGAGGTACTGTAGCTGCCAAGTTAGAGTATTTGCTTATCCTGCTTTCTAAATATTTAGAAGCGTCAATTATCAAGATTGAATTTGTTTTTCTTTAGTGCTCTGTTGCATACCTAGAATTATTTGTCTTCCAGAAATGATGAAAAGGAATACTGGATTCAGGAAGAGCTTTTACTTTTTTAAGAAATTGTAGCCTTGAACTTTTCATAGTCTGGGTCACATACTGAAGGCATTTATTTTTCTAGGCATTATATGAATTGGTTAAATGCAATTTTGACACGGAAGAAGCATTGAGAAGATTAAGATTTAATGTAAAAGCAGCTAGAGGTAAGTGTAAATACATTTTTGTTTTCATGATTTAGCAGAAATTTAATAAGTTTAAGATCTTTAGTCTGTGTAGGTATATCCTAAGTTTAATAATACTGATCTTTCTGAAATCAGTAAATATTTGCTGAATAATAAATAACTTGTTGTAACTTGTTAAGTAACTTGTATATAACAAGCATTATGGGAAATGGATTAAGACTGTTCGTTCTTTTTGTGAAAATATGGCAATTAAAATACATGATGCCTTTTAATTTCAAGGCATTTTTATTAAATATTTTCTTATTTGATCTTGTTAATAATAGCCCTGTGAACTATGGAATGTGACGGTTATAACTTTGCTTTCAAAATGATGAGACTGAGGTCTCTAAACTGAAGTACCTTTGCTAAGGCAAACATAATTTATAAACAATGAAGCCATAACTAAAATCCAATTTTTTGTTTTTGTACTCTAAATTGGTTCCCACCCTGCTTCACTAAGAACACTGTATGACATTACATAGCAAACAAGATACTTACTCATTCAGCAAAAATTGGAGGACCTGCTAAGTTCTGAGGACATAATTGTGAACAAAGTCCTGCCCTCATGATGCTTAGAGCCTAGGTAGGGGGAGCTGAAAAATAGTTATGAGTTCTTTCAAGGAAAATTAGAGGGTATAATTAAAATTTATTGCAGTAGGACTTAACCTGATTTGGGGCAAGAGGCTGTTAGGGAAAGTTTATAGAACAAAGTGATATTTTTGCTAGGATGTAAACAAATTAGCTAGGTGAAAAGGGGGTGGTGAGGCAGAAAATGATTCTAGACTAAGGGAACAACATCACAAAAATCTAAAGTGAGAAAGAACATAGGGAATTTAAGGAATTGAAAGGTGGCTCATATAGTTAGATCATAAAGGAGAAAGGTGGTCCAAGTTAAGGTTGAAGAATTAGCGACCAAATCATCCAAAATTTTATTAAATACAGGATTTTTGTCACTTCATCTTTTGCAGCCATCAGTAATAGAGTTCAGGAGTGAAATATTTACCTTATTGTTATTAGAAACTTATATTTTTATTTATAACTGTATATGCACTATTTAGGGGAAAATCGCTTATAACAGTTTTCTCCCTCATTTTGTCAGAGGAATTATCTGTTTGGACAGAAGAAGAGTGTAGAAATTTTGAACAAGGGCTAAAGGCCTACGGAAAGGATTTTCATTTGATTCAGGCCAATAAAGTAAGTAATGATAATGTTCTCTCTTTTATAAAAAGTTATTTAGTTAATACAGATCATCTTATATTTTTATTACCTTCAAATGTTTTAACATATTTTTAGGGAATTATAAACATGCTTATATTTTCTGGGATCTGTTTAGCAAGTGACTTTTCAGTGCATGATACTAGCCTTTAAGACTTGCACTGATAAATGGGCGCCTGGGTAGCTCAGTCGTTAAGTGTCTGCCTTCAGCTCAGGTCATGATCCCAGGGTCCCAGGATTGAGCCTCGCATTGGGCTCCCTGCTTAGCAGGGAGTCTCCTTCCTCTTCCACTCACCCTGCTTGTGTTCCCTCTCTCGCTGTCTCTCTCTCTGTCAAATAAATAAAAATTTTTAAAAATCTTTAAAAAAAGAAAAAGAATTGCCCTGTTATGTTAATCAACTTCTGGGTGGAATCTTTGTATACAGTGTAATTACTTAAAGTTTTTTTCCACAAACTTGTGACAGATTTTTTAAAGGACTGGTCTTTAATCTTGAAACTTCAAAAACGTTTTTAATGTGACACTATTTACAATTAAAATATCTTTTACATTTATTTAAGTGCTGAGTGTCTAAAATCAGATACTTTAATTTGGCTTTAAAATTTAATTTTCCAGAAGACTATCTCAATAAATCAGCTTTATTATACATTATAAATTTATAATTTGACAATTTTACTTAACATGATTCATTTATCATTCTGTATTAATAATACCAATTATACAGTGTTGGTGTATACCCAAAAGAACTTCATAATTACTTGCAGATTTATTTTTAGGTTTAATTCTCTTAAACTAAAATCAGGTGAGATTTTTAGTAGGAACTGTACAGTTATATAGAATAGAAAGATATGTTGTTTCTGTGGGAAAGTAGAATGTGCAAAATTAAAATCTCAGAGCTTAAATGGAGGAAATTAAGTAATTTCTTGGTTTATATAAATGCCACATTTTTAGCAAAAAGAAATGACAAGGAGTGTGGCTTTACATGTTTCCTTAAAGAGAGCATCTAAGTTTTGAGTGATGGCTTGTCTAGGATGGTGTTGACTGAGTTCTAAGTAGTCTGTCACCACATTATTCTTTGTATACATCTTGATGTGATGGGTGTTCACTTAATTTGTTTCAGCACATTTAAGAGTATTTTATGTTCTATAAATAGTTGATTGTAAATCCTGTGAGTTAATTTTTCTTACTTTTATTGTGCATTAACTAGTTTATTTTATTTGAGAGAGAGAGAGTAGGCATGGCAGAGCAGAGAGAGAGAGAGAGAATCTTAAGCAGGCCCCACACCCAGTGCAGAGCTTGGTATGGGGCTCGATCCCATGACCCAGAGATCATCTGAGCTTAAATCAAGAGTCGGATGGTCAACCGACTGAACCACCCAGGTGCCCCTAGCTAATTTATTCTTGATTATCTTGTTGCATCAGACATAATGACTAATAAGAAATTTTGAGTCTTAGTATTGGTATCAAAAATGTATCCTACCTCTTAGTGTTGTGTCCAAATCATCTGATTACTTCAAGCATAGGGAATATTCTGTGAAAGGGGTGCATTATACTGATGACTAGACACGTAGGTTTCTGATTGTAAAAAAACAAAAAAAGGTATTGTTTCATAGTTGAATGGAGCAACATTTTGGGATAAGAGTTTTCTAGCATTCCTAGATTTCCTAGATTCCTAGATTAATATAGTGTTTGGATTCAAACACTATATTAACCAAACCATGATGGATTATCTATGGAGGGGACTCTGAAACTGATAAGCTGGTATGATAGCTAGCAGCAGCAAGAACCTCCCCCACACCCCCAGAAATCCCTTTTTTTTAGGGAGTAAAAACTTAATAGGTAACTTAAAACGACTAGCCAAAACAGTCTTTTTACGTAATATTGAAACTAATAAAAAATATTTCTTTATAAATATTTGGGATGGTGATATTTCAGTCATGTAGAAGTCAACTACCTATCTATACCAATATACTAGTTACACTGAACAGAAAGAGGATAGTTACTCTTTAGGGAGAATGGTCCAGTGAAAACATTGAGACTTTGTTGTTATACCTGGAATTGAAGTTTGAATCTTAATCATGAGTTCTAGGCTTACTTTATTGAAGATTTTTCATAATATTGTCAACATTGTATGTCCCCAAAATATCTTTCCAATTTTTGCTTTCAGTAAAGTACAATTGACTTCACTTATGTCTATATAGAAAGAAGATTCTAAAGGAGGAGAAAAAGCTTGAGAAGATTATTTAAAAAAGAAAAAAAGCCTTGATAGCTTTCAGTCTTAAAGCAACATGGGCCAAATTTGTAAAGTGCAAGCATAAGGGAAGAAAGAAAAATGTATGTCAAGTAGTGAAATGAGGATGTCATCAAATTGACTTGAGGTGTAGTCAGTCTCACAGGACACCTATTTCGGGATTAGAAATTTATGGCTTAGAGCAATATGGTCTTGCATCCCAACACTCACAGAGATGGCTTTTTTTTCCTTTTAAATTCCCAGTATTTTTTATACACACACACACACACACACGCACACACACACGCAAACCCACCCACCACCACCACCACCACCACCACCACCACAGCTATCCAAGCTAAGTAGGAAAAAGAGGCAAGTTGTCCACATCATTTGCCAGTCCCATTGGTGCTGAACGTTTATGGAAGGGGAATCATTCATTCACACAAATATAGCACGGTTACTGGAGTAACTTAGTAAACAATGAATTAGAATTGGCATTATTACAGTACTTTCCAACTCATTATGGAATATTCTCAGCCTTTCTAGAAAATAAAATAACTGAGTCTGGATCTCCGGTGGGACTACTAAGAGAATCTTTTAAATGGAATTTTAAATGTAGACTCCCTAGGTACTCTGTGAGTAAAAGTATTTGCACACTGTTTATAATATTAATTTTAGCTTAAATGCCACTTCCAGATATTTTCAATAGAGAAGTGTTTATGATAAATTAATATGATAGTTTTTTAAAAAGCATAATACTAAATATCTGAAGATTTGTTGCCAGTGTATTATTTCTCTCAATGGGAGTTTGGAAAGTGTGGTTTTTAAGAAAGCTGCTGTAGTGTTAATATTTTATATAATGTATTATATATTACTTAAGGTACATACAGATTTGTTTTCAGACCCAGATATTTTTCATGAAATACTGCTTTAAGGAGGAGATGATTCTTAAAAACAACTGTTTCTTACAGGTTCGAACAAGGTCAGTTGGTGAATGTGTAGCATTCTATTATATGTGGAAAAAATCTGAACGTTACGATTTCTTTGCTCAGCAAACACGATTTGGAAAAAAGAAATATAATCTTCATCCTGGTGTAACGTGAGTGTATTTTTTCTGTTGAGTCCTATATTTTTTGCTCTTGAATTTTTTCTTGAGAAAATTGTAATATTTAGAATCTTTTTCAGTATGATAAAAGTTTACATTTGTTTAAATTTATCCATTTATAGACATATTTTCATAGGAATTTAGTTTTCAGTATTTTATGAAAGATTATGAACTACAATTAATACTGCTTGAGACAATAAATGTGTAAGAGTATGTTTTCAGGAATTAAAATGGATCATAACAGCTGGTAAAGCATGTTTTTGTTAATTTCTGTTCCATTAGTATAAACACATAGTTTTAATCTAATAATACTATGAGCACAGTGAGAATAGGAAAGAGACTCTATTCATAAGCTATATGGCTATCTGCCTAATAAAGGCCCTTTAAAAAGGAATGGAAATTAGTGTCTTTCCTTGTCCAGTCTACTTTTGATCCCAGGAACCAAACTAAGATTTGGATATGGATGGTATAAAAGGGAAAATATAGAGAGAGAATTCATCAGGTCAAATTTCATTTTCTTTTTTATTACAAAGTTTTTTGTTTTTTGTTACAAAGTTTTTTGTTTTTTGTTACAAAGTTTTTTAAAGAGGAAAGAACTTGTCCATGGTGACTTCCCTTTTCCCTGATTTCTTGAAAACTTCCTTTAACAGAAATATTTAATAATTAGTCCTGCAACTTCAGCTTACTCCTAGTGAAATAGGGAGTGTGGGTTATTATATGTAGGCTTCATACAAAATGCTTTGTATGCCTGTACCAGTCGTCATGCACCAAAATCTCTTAGCCTCATTCAGTCTAGCTTTGGAAAAATAAACTGTCCCTGCTGCCACTAATAATTTGTTACTTAAGTTCATCAAGTATTGAATGAACCCTTCGTCTCTCATTGAGGTGCTCTAAAATGCTGATGAATTGCTAAGGTGGAATTAAACTTTACCATTCTATCCTTGATTATTTCCTGCTGTTTACAGAATAAAAATAATGCTGAGTTGTGACTTCATTTGGTCAGTGTGTACCAGTAAAATTCTTAGGATTGGCCAAATAACTGCCTTTGAAAGATGTGCTTATATGCATATTTGATTGTGCTTTGCAAACTCCTAGGCTAGACTGTTTGCTGGTCATGTTCATTTACAGGTGTCTCTTCTGGTCACTTCCCTGAAGGATCAAACACTCTAAAATAAAATCCAAAGCAAATTTATTTAAAAGAGAATAAATGGGTATGATTGCCCCAGAAATCATTGGATACTGGGCTCTGTGCCTCATCTTCCATTATTCAAAGCTCATGATGGCTAGAGTTGAATTTCATACATAGCATTCCAAATTTGATCTAATTGCTTAATGTTATAAATTTAGAGTTAATTTTTCTCATGATGATTTATTGGTTACATTGAGGTATAATGATGTGGAACTAGATGCAGCTATCTGGTCTTCAGAGTTTATCTTAAAATAGTCAGTTTTCAGGCTATTCTATAGGGAAAAGCAATAGTAACATCTTTCATTTTTTTCACCCATTTCAGAAATAATGTTCACACACGAACTACAGGCAATCTGACGTCACCAGCAATAAGAACATAAGAATTGCCATGCTGGGTCAGACCCATGGTTCATCCAGTTTTCTCTTTCAGAAAGCATCACCAAGGGAAGTGTTGTGGGCTGGCTTAGTTGGTCCTCTGTGCTGTCAAGCTCAACAGGTTAGGTAGGGATGTGCTGCCAACACTTGAGTTTCTCTAATAATCTCTCCATAGCTTCCGGAAACTTTTTGAAGATCCTTGTATCTGTAACCTTGATTCCTCTTAAGGTTAAGTATTCAGTAGGTGGAGTAGCTGCAGCTAAAAGTAATCCCATGTCATCTCTTTTCTCATGCTTCAAGATTTTACAGTGATCCCCTGGTATAATGGTATGAAGTGAACAAATAGGGCTTTCTTCCCCCAGGCGAGAATACTGTGGTTTTGTAGGCTTAAGTGTTTTGTTTTGTTTTTTAATTGATGGAACTAATGTTTTACTCCAATTTATCCCTTTTAGCTGTGCTACATATTCCATAAGAAGCTGTGACTGGACTATACGTTACTGCCCAAATAGGGAGAAATTAAGGTTTTCTATAAACATGAAGATTCTTTTCAGTTTGCTTCCAGGACCTCCTTCTGTTAAGAGTTGCGCTTCTAGTGCACAAAACATTAAGTTATTATAAGACAGAAATACGAGTTTTTTCATCTTTTTTTAGTCAAAATCCATAGTTTAGAGCACATTATACTGTAAGTTATTTGTTCATTTTTCTGTTACATTTTTACCTTCCATTTGTTCACCAGAATGACGCACATTAGCCATTTTTATGCCTTACAAACAACCTTTGCAGAGATCTTCCTGCAGATTTTCTTTTAGTCACCACCAGGAAGAACTGGTAGCCATATGCAAATTAGAGACTTTACTGTAGAAGCCTTGCAAATAATTTTTTTTTTTTTTAACTAAAAGTTAACCCATCATAATTCTGGTTATTTGAATGCTACTCCAGCCTCCTGGATGGCCCACCTGACTCTTCTCCTTCCTTAAGCATTGTGGATGCCATTAATCTTTAAGAAATAATAATTCTTTCACAATATCATTGCCATATCTAGTCAATTTTAGCTTCTTTGCTTGGCTTTTCACATCCTCCATTATCCATCCCAACCATACCAAATTTATTTCCAGCACTTCCTCATCATGTATCATATGTTCTTACTAGTCTTAGCTTCTGAAATCCCTTTGTGTTCATACTCATTTGTGTTTCTGTGTGGTTCAAATTTTTTACATAATTGTTCTAGAATTACGATGCATGGCATAAAGCTGAAGGGGGGTACTAAAATACCATCAGATTTAATTCTATCTATTTATAGGCGTGAAAATAAGGCCTAGAATGGTAAATTGATTAGCTCATGGTTATATACATTTCTTTGATATGTGTTTTGACTCAGACTGTTGAAAGCTTCAAGTCCCTATATTCATTATATCCCTGTATCCCAGGGGACAGTGTGATCATGTAGTTTGATATTACAGCTACAGTTAATAGTCTGTTGTAGACTATTGCCACAGACTATCAGTAAAATCCTAAACCTTTCCATTGTTTACTTTTTTTTTTTTAAGATTTTTATTTGTTTATTTGACAGACTGAGATCACAAGTAGGCAGAAAGGCAGGCAGAGAGATAGGAGGAAGCAGGCTCCCTGCTGAGCCGAGAGCCAGACTCGGGCTCGATCCCAGGACCCCTGGGACTATGACCTGAGCCGAAGCAGAGGCTTTAACCCACTGAGCCACCCAGACGCCCCTTCATTGTTTACTTCTTACAAGCATTTTTACTCACCTGCTCAGAAATTCTAAGGATTTGTCTTAATATTTCTGTTAAAATTATTGAGGGAATTTTAAAATAATGGCTTTACGGGTGGCTGTTGTGGGTTTTTTGTTTGGTTTTTTTGTTTGGTTTTGGGTTTTTTTGTTTTTTTAATGTCTACTCTGTGCCATGCACAACTTAGGCACAGGTGGTACAGTGGTGAACAAAAAGACTAAAATTCCTGCCTTTGGGGGATGAGTCCAGCACTGGTATCAGCAGATTTTCCCTATAAAGAGCTAGAGTAAATATTTTAGGCTTTGTGAGCCTTCAGCCTCTCTTGCAGCCACCCAGCTTTGCTGTTGTGCAAAAGCAGTCATAGATACTATGTAAATGAGTGGATGTGGCTCTGTCCCATCAAAATACTATTCACAAAACCAGTGGCCAGCCCATAAGCCACAGTTCACTGACCTTTATTCTAATGACTTTGTAGCACTTCATAGTTTACAAAAACACTTCCCTGCACACATCTTGTGCAACAACTGTGTGTCATAGATACATACATAATGTTCCAGGTAAAGATACTAGGAAACCTCAGAGATAAGTATTTTAGCCCAGATCTTCTAAACAAAACCCAAAGTCACTTAATACAGCTGTCCTCCCATACCATATAGTTCAGGAGTAACTTAGTAACTTAAGGAAGTGAGTTCCCCTCTAATGGTAGGTTGGCAGACTAAGCCAGCAGATAAGCTGAGGAATTTAATAGCCTCTTTTAGCTCAGATCTAGCAGAAAGGTAATACAGAAGTTACGCAAGAAAGTTCAGGGAAGTGATTCATTTGTAGGCCCTAATTTGTCTTTCAGGTATTGCTATAGCCATCACATAATCTTTAGGAGCTTTAAAATTTCAATCTGTGTTTGTGCAGAAATTCTTCTCTACTCCTGATTGGCACCATCCCTCTCTTCACTTACAAATCCTCTGATTTTAATTGGGCCACTCTGAGCACTTACCTATAGTTTTAAAGGTTTTAAACCTTCATATAGGTGTCTAAAATTTGCTAGTTTAAAGTCCTTATGCGTTTTTCCATTTAAATGTTCAGATGCTGGTGAGGTAGATGAGGCACTGGACTAAATGTAAGTGAAAATTAGGACATATTTGTTAATAAAGCCTTCTAAATTTAACCTCAATTTTAATTTTCAGCTTTTTTTAATATAAGAAAGTAATTATTTTATTATTTCACTTAATTTTAAGGGATTACATGGATCGTCTTCTAGATGAAAGTGAAAGTGCTGCATCTAGTCGAGCACCGTCCCCTCCCCCAACTGCCTCAAATAGTAGTAACAGCCAGTCTGAGAAAGAAGATGGCACTATCAGCAATAGTAATCAGAATGGTAAGCAACCAGAAAAGTACTTTCATTTGTTCATGATGAAGGGCACTTTTAGTAGCCCAGGTAATTTAGTTTTGGTTTGTATTAAACTTTCCAGTGCAGGTGTTATAAAAATAGTAATTGTAAATATCCACAGAACAAGCATACAAATACCAACACACATATATACTAACACAGAATATAAATTGTAAAGAACTCCTGTTGATATCACTAAAAACTAAGTTTAATAAAAATAAACCGTCAATAGTGACCATTTCTTTTAAGGAATTTATTCTTTTTGTGTAGCATCAATTTTCTTAATAAGTTGGGAATGCTTGGATAGGATATTCTTGTTAACTCTTAGACCAAAATACCAGCCATTTAGCCATTTCACATCAGGATTACACAGGTATTTATTAAACACATTGAAAGCTGTAACACTTTATCTGGAAAATAAGCATTTGGTGCAAAGAAGATAACAAGGGCACAGTTTTGAATAGTTTTCTCTCTGATAGCATAATAACCTTGAAGGATGAGAAAAGATAAAGCAGGTGTCAGGTTCTGCATTAATACTGTACAGAAACATTTCTACTTTTATCTCAGTGAGAAAAAAGCATATGAATTCTATTATGTTTGAGGTTCAGTTAATGTCGTTTAAAATATGCAGTGGACCAAAGATCATTGTGGTGATAAGGAAAACCTGTCAGAATTATTTTGATTTCTGCTTTAATTAAAATGGTCTTCCTAAGTAAGACAGTTGCCAAGCCGAGACTAATAAAGGAGAAAACCAGTGAATTAGAGATAAGCTCTGCACCTGCATTCAGATATAACCATCTTATGGGAAGGCCAGTGGAGAGCTAAGCTCCCTGACAGAAACTAGAAGAACAACACTGAACGATTATCCCTTATTCTGACCTTTGGTCTCACACTGGCACTGCTGGAGTGAATATACTTTGTTCATTTGATGACCCCTCTCTATTCCCTCACTACAAGCCAAACAAACAAAAAAAAGGGCTCAGCAGCCATTTCTTGGTTCTAAACAGGTTCAAGGGCATGTGGTCTAAGGCTATCCTGAGGTAGAATAAGAAGCTAAGGGTCTGCCCTTAAGACTAGGGCAAGAAGCTCAGGGAGACATATAATTGATACTACTTTATCAAATTCTTTTTTTTTTAAGGTTTTATTTATTTATTTGACAGATCACACGTAGGCAGAGAGAGAGGAAGGGAAGCAGGCTCCCAGCTGAGCAGAGAGCCCGATGGAGGGCTCGATCCCAGGACTCTGGGATCATGACCTGAGCCAAAGGCAGAGGCTTTAACCCACTGAGCCACCCAGGCGCCCCTTTGTTTTCTTTTTTAACCATTTGATGAGAATATGCAGTTAACCTAAGGAGGTATTTGTAAGTTAGTTATATTCAGTAGCCCAGAAGCCATTCACCTAGGTACCCATAATCAAGATTCCCACGTTTTTCAAGGAAAGGAGGGAATTCTCCAGTGCAATTTTATTTGTTTCATAAGGGGCTTAGTGTCTTGAGATCTTATTTTTTTTTACCTGCTCACAATTGTCACATAGCTCTTTGGGCTTACTATAGCGGTATAATTTCTTCTGCATCCTGGTGCATAATCCCCGTTATGCATTTATGATTTGAGTGCACTTTTGAGTTGGGGCCATAGAATATTTTCTTTGACCAAAATGTAACATTTGAGGCTCATCTTTTATACTGAATATATTTTTCAGATAATTAAAACTTAACTATCTCAGTGGCACATTTTACATTTACATTAAGTATCCAAAATGGCTAGTTCATTTTGCAGTCAACTCTAAGTGCCTTTTTTACTGTAACTTCTAGCAAATAATTACTCTCTTTTTTCAACCTGTTACTGAGGAATTTATGTTTGCTTTTATGACTTTAAAATGTATGTTTGGACAAAGCAAGTGTTAATTTTTGAACATTGTGACAGATTACTTAAATCCATTTAGGTAAATGTATGATTTTTACCCTTAAAGCACAATACCTTTATTCTTACATTAAGAATAAAAGTCATGGGACCCCTGGAGATAAAAATACATTACATGTTTATTAAAAAAAAATAAATTAAAAAAAAAAAAGTCATGGGGGCACCTGGGTGGCTCAGTGGGTTAAAGCCTCTGCCTTTGGCTCAGGTCATGGTCTCAGGGTCCTGGGATCGAGCCCCGCATCGGGCTCTCTGCTCAGCGGGGAGCCTGCTTCCTCCTTTCTCCCTGTCTGCCTCTCTGACTACTTGTAATCTCTATCAAATAAATAAATAAAATCTTAAAAAAAAAAGAATAAAAGTCATGTTATTTTATATGGCAGTAGAAAACTCAAGCTTCCTAAAGAATGTCGATTTTTTTTTTTTTTTACATAGTTTTAGAAAGGTATTACCATTTTGCTAATTTGTGCATATTTTTGCTTTAATTTAGCTTATTTAGACTACTGGACCCAGTGCTTGTTTGTTGTTACATAACACTAGCATGCTTCTAATGTATGGCAGATTCTGTTCTTAATTCTTTACATTTATTAACTTTTAATAACAAACCTGTAAGGTAAGTCTTTTATTACCCTCACTGTATATGTGGTGAAACTGAGATACAAAGAATGTAAGTAACTTTTGCCCAAGTGACACACTCAGTAAATAGAGCCAGAGTTCAGACCATATATACATAGATTTGACACCTCTCATCCTTGATGTAAAGGTGTTTTACAATAGCTGTTTTAGAATAGTGTAAAAGTTAGCTTTTTAATACTAGCAGTTTCACTTACGTTTCTTCCAATGTAGGGGTGTCATCTAATGGACCAGGTGAAATGTTGAACAAAGAAGAAATCAAAGTTGAAGGGTTACATGTTAATGGACCAACAGGTGGAAATAAGAGACCACTTCATGCAGATATGGATACTAATGGTTATGAAACAGATAACCGTACCACTGACCCAAAACTTGCCCATATGACTGCAAGAAATGAAAATGATTTTGATGAAAAAAGTGAGAGACCTGCCAAAAGGCGAAGGGTAAACAGCAATGGAAAAGAAAGTCCAGGTTCTTCTGAATTTTTCCAAGAAGCAATGTCACATGGAAAATTTGAAGAACTTGAAAACACAGATGACTAAATTTTAGACTTGTTTTACCTTCTTTGAAGTAAAATCTGGTGTGACTAAAATTTTCAGGGTTGATGGGTTACCTTAAAAAGTTGATTTCCTTGAAGCAGTTGGTTAAAATTTTGAAAATTTGAATTGAGTTCTAACTCTAGTAAATAAGATTTCGTAATTCTGCCCTTTGTAGACTTTTTACTTTAAAAGTGTAAAGACCCTCTTAAGGATATAACAAATAGTATAGTCAATTTGAATGAACTGCGGAAATATCTGTACCTTCTCATTTGATGTATTAATCTTAAAAGCTCACTACAGGTATTTTTTGCTTAGTTTGTTGGCAGAGAAGAAAAAGACCACATTCAAATTTAACACCAGTTTTTCTGTGTTTCTTGAAATGTCTTTATCTTTTATAAGAGAAATTTTTCTCTCCATACAAATTGAGTGTCATTATTAAGGAAACCCTTATGAATCCTGAAAGTTATGCTAGCATGATTTTTTTATATATAGAAGTTTAAAAATAAACCAAGTCAGGTTTGTATATGTAAAATTGTTGACATCAATGATGTCTTTCCATATTCTTATCTGGGCTTAAGAAATACATTCTGTATTTTTCCAGATTCTTTGTAGCCTTTGAAAGATTTTTACAGTACATATGTCTTGACTGAGCTGTCCTTTCTTAATACAAAAGCTTGTATAATTTTCTTAACTTGTACAGTTGGTAAACTTTTATGAGAGGAATTGATATTCTGAGTCTGTCAGCTTTCATTTTATTTTGCTAAGGTTTTTCTAATGAATTTTTAAGTGTTTGTGTAGTAACTAAGTCATGTTTCTTATACAGGTGGTAAAATCGCATTCATAAAGGATTGTGAAAATTTGTTTTTTCAAATTTCTACTTAGGGACAAATAGTTTGAGAATTTTGAAATTAAGCATGATACCTAGATTACATAGTTTGTTTTGCGTTTGCTTTAATTTTCAGAATTATTTTTGAAGCAAGACAAAAGTTTAATGTTGGCTTAAGTGCTTCAATATATCATGCTGACCAGAATCCTGTTCGGTTATTTTTATATGCATTATAAAATTTCCCATTTTTGCATTAACTAAACAGGGGGAAAGGTCAAGCAATATTTAGATGTTGGCACACACAAGGAGTTGGCAGATAATATTGATTTTATGAGGAAAAAGTGATGAAGTGAGTGTATTTCCAAGATGAAAATCAGATGTACCATTGCTCTGTATGATTACAAACAGGATCATCCATTTGCATAGCCTTGCAAGAGTGCCATTTTATTTTTAGTGCAAAATTCTTGTTAAAAATGTAGTTTTATACAGCTGATAGACCAACCTATATCCAGACTTTTATAAAAGATTATTAACTATTCTTGTTTTTTCACACAGGCATACCCCAAATGCTTCTACTGACTCATTTTTAGCCATCAGTTCAAGAGCCAATGCCTTTTAAAAATAAATCTTCTGTGGTCTTATTTTTAATGGCTCAGCTGTTTCATGCAATTGAGTAAAGGTTTGCACTGAGAAGTTACGGTTTAGGCCTTACCCCATGAAGTATTACTATTAACATATGTTCAGACTGCTTCCTTCCACCAATGTGAACAACTCTTTTCCCCAAACAGTGTTAAAATGCCACTTTACAACACTTGACTTCATTTAATGCACATTCACTGTTACATACATATCTAGATA
The DNA here is from genome assembly GCF_002288905.1 of Enhydra lutris kenyoni. Taxonomy (NCBI): domain Eukaryota; kingdom Metazoa; phylum Chordata; class Mammalia; order Carnivora; family Mustelidae; genus Enhydra; species Enhydra lutris. Next base: position 35,111,283 of record NW_019154093.1, read on the forward strand.
AATCAAAGTTTTGGGTGGAAGTGTTGAGAAGCGTGCATTTTTTGTTGGTTTTGTTTTGTTTTACCTACAAAATTAATTTATCCAGAATGGCAGCTTTAGCAGATGGTCACAATCCATTTTCTAAATCAGTTTTTATTACACAAATCCAAAGTATCCTGGCTCCTAGCTCTTTGTCAGAGATGGTCTATAGAAGTGTTTCAAATGAAGAGTGATGTTGTACTTTTAAGTTGCAATACTAAAGACGCTATCTTCCCCTTTTTTAAAAAGATGCATTTTGTTTGCAGGTTTGTGAAGTTCTTGGAAACTAATACCACAGGAACATTTTTAGTACATTCTCAGGCATGTTTGCAAAATATGGCACATGTATACGTCTTAGGAAGTTTTACTTTTCTTAATCTTATCTTTTTAAAGTATGCCTAATGAAAGACATTCCACTATTAGAATACATAATGCTCAGCTTTTTGTGAAGAAATATTTAATTGTATTTTGTGTTTATACAGGTATTTCACACAGTACTTTGTTCTTCATAATGCAGCCACTATAACTTGATAAGTCATTGCACTACTTTAAAATTTTTAGTAATATCATGAATTTAATTTGCTTGAAGATTTAGTACCTTTCATAACTCTTGAACTCTTAACAAACTGCATTGGGAAAAAAAGCCTTTGTTAATAGTTGGTTTCCCCCACCCCATGCCCATCCTCAGCAAAGCACTATCATTTTCATCTGAAATGGTATTCTGTTTCATAATGTGTTTTCAAATAGAGTTCAGAATCTGCAACTCAGTTCAACACAAGTCTGTTGAGCTTTAAGATGTATTTGAATATTTAAATAGGCATTTAAAATTATGAATTAGATGTTTTTAAGTTTATGCATAGTAATTTTGCACTGTAAAATAATTCCCTTTTCCCATTCCCTGTCTGCCATTCTGAATATGCTTATTAAAATATTTTTTTAAACATACTTGTCTACATAATACCGTGTGAATGATTTTCATTAGATTGATTCACTAGGTTTTAGTTACAGATTTTAAGTTTGTATAATACATACTGTTCACAATGCAGATATGCATAATTTCTGTTCCTTCTCCTAGATATATCCCATGAACTAGTGTTTGAGTGGCTTCTGGTCCCTTTCACTTCATCTTGGGTGATGTATTTTTGTTTCCTCCAGAGAGATCTTTTGGTCTGTGGACCTCTATTCACCCAATTTTCTTTCTCTAAACTATGTAATTACAAATTTTCCCTATCTTTTGTAGTGTAGTTCATATATAATATTTTGTAAAACACTATTGTCACAATACTTACTTTTCTCTAAATGAAAAATTAAGAGTGGGCATTTTCTAAGTGAGGGTTGGTGAATTTCCATAGAGGAGGTGTATGCTGATGATCCTGGAGGCGTGTGACTGACTGACTGGCTCTGTATCACTGCCAAGTGCCAAAACACAAATAAGCTTCCCATACCTAATTCGTAGTCATGAAAATTGACATGGTGGAAAATCATATGTGGGTAAGAACAAGAATTTCTAAATTTTAAGACTTTTATTCTAAAAATGACCTTTTTCTTTCTGTATTAAATAATTCCACTGATTAATTTTTTAAATCATAAAATCAGGCCTTCAAGAATCAAGTTTATCCTTTGTAAAATCTTACAGGGTCATCCCCCCAAGTCATGGGCTGATGGAGTAGCCTCATTTTCTAATATCAGTTTTCCATAACCTCATTTATTAAGTGCCCTTAGTATACCGCTGACATCTTTTGACATCTGTAAGTACATGAGTTTTTCCTTTTCTGACCATGATTTTTTTATCTTCACTTGTTTTCACACTAGTTCCTATGACTTATTTAGGATGTATGATATGCTTAAAATGTCCTTTTGCTTGCTGTTAAGAAATGTGAACACCATCTTAATGGCTACCTATTCTGTGAAGGACACTGAAGAACTGCCACATAAACTGGAGGCTGAACTCCATTCTCTGTGCAAATTGATGGTAAAGGCTTCTTCACACTGAAACGTCAGCAGGGACAAGTCTGCATATATCCTCTTACCAGCCAATATTTGGGCCTATGCTTGTACAGCTACTGTGCTTGGCCTGTGGCTTTAGAGACATGCAGCACATTCTCTTCATCAAAGAGAAGGCGTTAGCAGGTAAGAGCTGTGGGTAGAAGTGTATGCTTAGCACGGAGGGTGCAAAAGGAAAGAAACAGTAGGTACAATATGAAGGAAACCATTTACTAGGCTTTGTGCCATAGAATTTAGCTAAATAAGATCTTCCTTGAGCTTAATATTTTGGTTAGAAATTAAGCAACATGAAATATATGTACAATTTCCCCAAGACCGTTTATTTTTAACATTTACTGCAGGGCTAATTACAACGGCTGTGGATCATTCAGGAGTCATCCTGTTTCTCACTCCCGTCCAGGGAGGGCTACTGTAAGAGTAGGGAGTCTTCTGATTTCCTAAAGCTTGGGAAAAGGGAGAGAACTAACACAAATTTGGCCTGGTTCTAAAACATTCACTTTCTGCTGTTACCATTAGCATGAATGCTTGACTGTAGCATGGGCTAATTGTGTCCTTCTATACACCAGCTAGAACTTAGAGAGTTCAGGGGGTTCTAAAATACATAGTTTTGCTCTTTTCTCTCTGAAAGAAGATGAACTCTGGATTAATTTAAGGACTATACACTTAAACTTTTTTTTTTTTTTTTTTTTTTGAGGGGAGGTGGGGAAGGCCAGAGGGAAAGGAGAGAGAATTGACACCAAATGCGGGGCTTGATCTCAGGATCCTGAGGTCATGAACTGATCCGAAATCCACTTAACTGACTGATCCACCCAGGCGCCCCTACACTTAAATTTTTTAAAGAGAACAGAGGCAATCTGGATCCTGGAGTGGTTTCTCCTAGAACTGTAAGCAATCCAGAGAGTGGCATCAGGCTAACTTGAGCCACCATAAATTCCTGACCAAAAAGAAAATCAAGATCTAGTGAAAGAGCTTGCTCCCAAAGGGACTTTTTAATACTTGACTCCTCCTCTGTCAGTAGTTGTGCTTTAGCTGAGTGCACATAAGGACGTGTTCTGGCTAGAGCCCGTGCCCGGCATTCTGAGCATGGCTATTCCATTAGTCCCTTCTGCACATACAGTTGTGGTTGGTGGAAATTCACCTGGGTGACAGGTTATTCCAAACAGCCTGCGTTATGAGCTTCATGAACTGCTTTGCCATGTGGCCTCTCTACTGTGTCTGTCACGGTTTGCATTTGTCTGTCGGTGTTTGGTAGACAGGGACTTGCACTTAAAAACACAGTATAAACACCTGAACTCTGCCCATCTGTAAAGTAAGGATGAAACTTACTTGGCCAGTATCACAGAGCTGTGTTGAGATTTGAAAATCATATGTAAGAAAGAAAAAAAAAATCACACAAATCTCGCTAGAGAGCCCTACCCTAGGTAAAGATCCAGTAGTAGTAGTAGTACATGTCTACAGTCCCTTACCTAAAGTTCTTGTGGCCAGAATTCTTTAGATTTTAGAGAGGTACTATGTTTTAAAGAACATCCATAGCCAGGTCTAGAACCTATGGTAAAAAACACTTTTGTCCACCATAAAATGTATTCATATTCACACACATTCCAGGTCAGATATTGCTACTAAATGAGTTTGACAATAAACTCAAGAAAAAAACTTAGATTTCAGAATCACACACTTACAGTAGCCTTCAAATTTTGCTAGAGCTCACTTGGCAGCTGAGTCCAATTTCCTCTACTTTGCTAGGTAACTGGCAAGGAGACCTGTAAATAGAAAGCCAGACATAAACCAGCAGGTGTGTTTTGATATGTACGCAGCTCCAGCAGAACCCTGCAGACCCTGGGACTTCTAAAGCACCAACAAGTACCCTGTAAATGAAGCAACTGGTGAGAGGAGCCTGTCAAAGTCCAGATGTGACCTGGAGCCTCCCACACAGTCCCCTCATTTCACAGAAGGGGAACACCTAAGACCCAAAATGGAAAAAGGATTTGTCTGACAACCTCAAACTCGGCTACTTAGGCAAGGTCCAATTCCTCTGTCCTTTTCCTCCACGGTACTTACTACTTTATAATTCTGTATTCATGGCTAGAGACTGAGGCTTGACCCTTGAGCTCAACCCTTGAGCTTGAGCATTGACTCATCAGTCCCTGTGTCCATGGAAGTGAATTACTACCCACCCTTTAGCCAACCCATCATCGTGGCTAGGGAAGTGGCTGTCATAAGGCGGCAGCTCTTTTCGGATTCATTTGGCTTCAGCAGTTGGGGAAGAGGCATTTCCTCAAAAGGAGCATGTGTTGATCATGGAGAAAGGTTCGTTTAGAAGCGAAAACAAGCCTACTGCAAGTACTATCATATGCCATTAATGAATAATTCCTGTTACATTCACTGTGCTAAACACTCATTATAAACCAATCCTCACAACATCACAGATTTTTACAAATGGGGAAACTCAGCTGTCTTGGGAAGTTGAAAGACACACTTTCCAAAGGTCTGCATTTGTTCACCTAGTTTCCTAAGTTTGACCTTTGTGTTCAGGGAAGGTGTGTGCTATTTGCAGATGCTATTTGCAGACAACGTGTTCTGCCCTTTTTTCCCTTCAAGTCTGAATTCTGGAAAGGAGAAAGTCCCCCAAATTGGGAAAAAGCTGGTCAGTAGGTTCTGAAGAATAGATAGAATGTGAGTTCTTTCTCTAGCAAGACCTCAGAGGAATGGTTGCAGGGGCTGTAGGACATGCTGGACTCCAGGCATTGAGACCTTCCAGTAGTAGCAAGCATCACTGTCCCAAAGTTTGGAATCTGCAATGCCACTTGCCTTCAAAGGATACCATGGAGACAGTCAATTAAGTAAGTACTTAAGCAGTGACCATCAAGGACTAAAGAAGATCCCTCTTCTATTTTCCAGGCATTGTGCAATTCCCTTGAATCTGGGTTAACCTTAGGGAAGGATCAGGATTGAATTACCTTCCAGGTGGTAAGATGGGGACTTAATCTAATTTAATTTAAAAGAATTGAGTAATTTGATGTTTCCTCCATACTCAAATATTACACTGCACTGCTTGTTCTAGAAGGTTCTACGGACTCAGAGCAAAAAGTAGGCCAGACAGCAAGGCAAACTTACATTCTGTAAAGAAAATACTTTTTCACAATCACCACTTGTTCAATAATGGAAACTTTCTGTGCCTGTTTCCTTACCTCTAAAATAAGAATAATAAAACTTAACTTTAAAGGACGGTTCAAGGGATTAAAATGTATCAATATATGTAAGGTACTAAGAAAAAATTGCCTAGCTAGCAGGTAGCAAATGCTTAGTAAATTATTTTCACTATGGCATAGCAAGTATTGTTTGCTATACTTCGAATACTACCTTTTTGGAAAACACTGGAAACCCAAGTTAAATACCTTTAAAATGTTCATCTTTAGTCTCCTGGAGTTCAGATAGTCAGTCTCCCTGAGTATCACAGACTTAGGCAAAAGGCAAATTCACCACAGCCTTAATTATAAACAAAAATTAGAAACTGATTTCATTATCACCGGTTAATTCTACCTCCTAAAATAACTCGATGTTTATTCTCTGCTTTCACAACTATACTTTAGGACCCATCATTTCTCACCAATTGTACAGCAATTTTCTGTAGCTGATGTAGTGATCTAACAGTCCTCTGCCTTTCTTTTCCCGCTCCCCAACCGGACAGTAATCTGCACAGCATCTTCAGTGATCCTGTTCGTGTGCAAATCTGACGTACAGCAGTTCCTTCGTTTAGGCACACCAACAGCCAGTAGGCCAAAGGTGCCTGGCGACTTTTTTCTTTTGTTCTAATTTGAATGCCTTTAAGCGGTAGGTACCACAGGTCCTACCACTAACTACTGTAAGTGTTGATTGCATTCATTCAGATTCACACTTTTTACCTGCCTGTAAGATATGAATTTGTCAACTCCTGACCTACAATCCCAGTACTGCAGCTGGCATGATCTTTCTAAAATGAAGATGAGGCCATATTTCTGCTGTGCTGTTTATAAAATATAGCCATTCATCGGCTACTCTTTGTCTAGATGTGTTCAGTAAATATTTAGGTGTACCCGCAGTGTGCCCAGCGCTGCTGTTTCTAGGTGCCAGGGATACTGCAGTGAACAGAACAGACCAATATCTGTGACTCCACAAAGCTTAAATTTCATCAAAAGGGACAGGTGCCACAGAGATAAAACACAAGAGAGGAACAGGGACAATGGTGGGGTGCAGTTTCAGATAGGCTGGTCGGGGAAGGCCCGCTGAAGTGAGGGTATCTGCTATAAAGACAAAGGGGGATGCATCCCAGACAGAAGCAGATACAGTGGCTAGAATGCTAGAGGGCTGTCCCTTCCAGTATCTCCTCGGTTGAATACTAGTTGTCCTTCAGGAATCAGCTCAAATGTCATTTCTCCAAGGAACTTCTTTCTACCATTCTTGGGATAATAGTCCTCTTATACAGTTTTATATCTCAGATAGTTTCATCATTCTGTCGTCATTTGTAGAGATTGTTCTCAAAAGATTACACTGGAAAAAATTACCTGAAGAATAAGCACACATAATGAGGCATTCCTGATGACATTTCTCCTTTGGCATTCTAATATAGGGATATTATCTGGAATTCTTTGGGAAGAAAAGATTTTAGAATTAAAGTCCCTATTTAAACTTATCAGCTGAAGGAGGCTGTACAAATTCCTTAGCTCTGCCTAAACCACTATTTGTGCAATAGTAAAGTTGTAATTTGAAAAAACACGGTGAAGGTCTAACTCCATGAAAGAACACAGCAGACCCTCAGTAAATTGCTTTTCATGCAAACTGCTTTCCATCGTCTATTCCCCCAATGGCCACTGCTGCCACAAGAGGGCCCCATCAGTAAGGCTGGAAAGGCGTGTCTGCTTTACCTTTGCAGTTAACAAGCTACCAGCTCAAGTCCAAAGCTTTAAATCCATGGTGTATGAACTGTGAAGGAAGAATGGCATTCGACAGGCATACAGGGATGATAAGTTTGGTACCACCAAGGCTATTACAAACAGACTTGGAAAGACAAGAACCTAGTGTGCTGGCGAAGACCAAAGGTGTTTCGAGCCCAGCTGACGGATTTGAATGTGGGTTTCACAACCACACTGGACAATTTACCTTACTCAGCTCCATCTGTTAAATACGGTTTTGCTAGGTCTCTGCTAGGGGCTGGCTGCCAGCCCCAGGAACTCAGTCTAGCTTGATGAATGGGTGAACAACTGCTGTGATGAGAGCTGTAGGGAAGTCCTGGGTGTACCCAGTAAATGCTCACCTGCTATGGACACATGAAGGTACCAGCTCTGTGCTCTGCTCCTCTCAGCAGTGCCTCTTGTCTGGTGCTCCCCAGTAATGTCAGCTTTGTGCGGGGAAGGCAAGGTGAGACGAGAAACCAGCCAAAGGGCTGAATGAAAGTGCATTTATCTCACAAATTATAAAGTCAAATTCTACAAGGATTTTTAGAACTTGATTAAAACGTGCCTTAAAGGAAGTCTCTTCAGCAAACGATGTCAGTAAAGCTACACACAAAAGAATGGAGTTGGACCCTTATACCATATACAAAAACTAAAAATGGATATAGGACTTAAATATAAGACGTAAAATTACAAAACTCTTAGAAGAAAATATAGGGGGAAAACTTCATGACAATGGATTAGACCATTACCTCTTGGATATAACACCAAAAGCACAGTCAACAAACACAAAAACATAAACTGCACTACATCAAAATTTAAAACTGCATCAAAGGACACAAGAATGAAAATGCAACCTACAGAGTAGAAAAAAATACTCGCAGACAACATATTTTATAAGGAGTTGAAACTGAGAACATATAAAGAATGACACATCAACAAAAAAAATCCAACAATAAAATGGACTTGAATAGACATTTCTCCAGAGAAAGCATATAAATGACATGCATATGAAAAGATGCTCAGTGCCACTCATCATTAGGAAAATACAAGTCAAAACCACCATGTGATCACCTCACACACACTAGGCTGGCTACTTTCAGTAAAACAAAGTAAGTCAACATGGATGCATAAATGCAATTGGGACTGTTGTACACACAAGTTAAAATGTAAAATGCTGGGGGCACCTCGGTGGCTCAGTGGGTTAAGCCTCTGCCTTCGGCTCAGATCATGATCCTAGGGTCCTAGGATCGAGTCCTGCATTGGGCTCTCTGCTCTGCAGGGAGCCTGCTTCCTCCTCTCTCTCTCTCTCTGCCTGCCTCTCTGCCTACTTGTGATCTCTGTCAAATAAATAAAATCTTTAAAAAAATTTTTAAAAATGTAAAATGCTGCAACCACAATATAAAACAGTATGGCAGTTCCTCAAAAAAATTAAAAAATAAAAATAGAATGACCAAATGACCCAGCAATTTCAAAAGAATTGAGAGCACCTTTGCACACACCACTACAGATTTTGTGTTCTCCCCTCCTAAAATCTGTGTGTTAAAACCCTGTTCCCCAGTGTGATGGTATTTGGAGATGGGCCTTTGGGAGGTAATTAGGTCATTAGGGTAGAGCCCTCATAGGATTAGTGTCTTTATGAGAACAGGCAAGACAAAACGTCCTCTCTGCTCTCCCATCAGGTGAGGATAAGAGAAGACGGATATCCCACAAACCCAGAAGCAGGCTCTTACCAGACGCCAGATCTGCTAGCACCTTGATCTTGAACTTGCCAGCCTCTAGAACTGTGAGAATAAACGTTTGATGTCTAAGCCACCCATTCTATAGTAATTTGTTACAGCAAACTGATTAAGACACCCAGTGTTTGCAGTAATATTTACAATGCCAAGGGTGGAAGCAGTCCAGTATGTCCATCAAGAGACGGAATGGATAAATGTGCTATATACATACAATGGAATATTATTCAGCCTTAAAAGGAAAGAAATTATAACAGCATGCTACAACATGGATGGACCTCAAGGACATTACATTATGGGAAAGAAGCCAGGAGCAAAAAGACAACTACTGTATGATTTCACTTATATGAGGTTATCTAGAGTAGTCAAATTCATAGACCGTAGAATTGTGGTTGCCAGGGCCTGGAAAGAAGGGGGACATGGGGAGCTGTTTAATGGGTATGAATTTCAGTTTTCCAAGATGAAAAAGTTCTAGAGACTGGTTGTACAACAATGCGAATATACTTAATACTACTGAGCTGTACACTTAAAAATGATTAAGATGGTAAATTTTATTCTTATAGATATTTTGCCAGTTTGTTTTTAAGCCTTAACATACTCCTAATTCTGTTGAGTCTGCCTGTACCAAAATGCCTCTCTTGAGTGTTGTTTTATTTTAGGGTTATTTCCTGGTCAAGCTACTTAGAGGTTTCAGCACCTGATTAAGCAGATGAAATATTTTTGGAAGTAGAAAGACTAGCATTTCTTTCCATTGAATTTAACACAAGTATGCCAGAGACACTGGGTATTTAATCCTATGTGCTATTCATACAAAATACTTGTACGCTTATAAAGGAAAAATTCCTCCTGTGTCTTCTCTCAGTACTCTACTATGTACCAAGCAAATCCATAACACTGGCTGCGTCAGCTACAACCCAGTCCTGACACTGTGTGGAGTTAGCATCAGGTCCTGTAGTTCCCACAGGACTCACAGGCTCAGTCTCACATGACTATTACCGCCACCCCCCACCCCCGCCCCTTCCAATTAAATCCCAAGTCCAGGTGGTTAACCTGAGCATCTGGCCAACCAGCTATTAACCAGAGGTTCCCAGGACCTGCTTAGGTTTGAACACTGTGTTCGAGTAGCTCACAGGACTCAGGAGAACAGTTTATTTATTAAATTACCACTTTCTTACAAAAGGATATATCTCAGGAAGAGCCAGATGGAAGAGATGCACTGGGCAAGATATGTGGGAAGGGGCGTGGAGCTTTCGGGCCCTGTCTGGGAGCACCACCCTCCCAACACCTCCACACGTTCAGCAGCCTGGAATCTGTCCAAATCTTGTAGTTCAGGGATTTTTATGGAACCTTCCTTATGTTGACATGATTGATTAAATCACTGGCCGTCAGTGACTGATTTAACCTCCAGTTCCTCTCCCCTTCACCTAGGAGGGTAGGGGGAGCAGCCTGAAAGTTGCCAACACACATCACTGTGGTTGGTTCCCCCCACAACCAGCTCCTGCCCATCCTTTCAGGTTCTCCAAAGGTCACCTCATTAAAAACTCAGGTGCAGTTGGTTGAAAGAGGCTCATTATGAATAACAAAAAACTCCCATTTCATCTTTATGGCTACGGAACTGTTTCAACTTTCAACTCAGAACAAAAATTTTAGCGCTATAGGAACATCTTTTGTTATAAAGCACAAGAGTTTTAGGAACTATGTGCCAGGAACAGGGACGAAGGCCAGATACAAATTTCTCTCATAAAGCACAATATCACGATGATAAACTGTATAACAAGGTTTCAGTCGCCTGGATGCCATCCTCTTAAATGTGGGCAGACTTCTGGCTCCTTGCACTTAGAAAGGAATGTTAATACATGTGTTCAGGAAAAAGTATTTATTTGACACCTTTACAAAAATATTTAGGCACATAATTTTCATGTTTATGTCACCTGATTTATATATCTCAATCCTTAGTACCTTTTAAAACACTAAAATGGTCATTTCGTAAATAGGATCTGTAGTGAAAAATACTGTGATAAGCCAACATTTGTAGACAAAAATCAGTTGATCAGCATGAGAAAGAAATATTTATGAACAAAATAATCTCTAAAAACATTTTTGTGAGTTAATAAATCTAACCAGTAGATTTCTTTTTAAAAAGTAATTCAAAAAGAAAGTTTAAAAAAACCCACCAGTGAGTGTCTCTTCTTACCGTCACGAAGTGGCACCCTCACGCAAGACCTAGCAGACCAGTTCAGAACAGAGTCGTGGCGCCAGAGGCTCCCAAACCCCAACCACCGAGAGCTGTGCTGACTCAGACGCGGCACGGAGCCAGTGTTTCACTCGGAAAAGGGAGGAAGGAATGTCTGGCCTGTGGAGCCCGTAGAGGAGCTACACCTTAAGGAGACAAACTGGGAAAGCGTAACCAGCATCACCATTCTAAGGTGAAGACAGAAAATCATTTTTTCTTTTGAAATTCACCACCAAAAGAAAATCAACTTTGTTCTTTTTTTTAAAAATAGGTGGAATGACCTGCATCACCTAATGGCCATAATTATATCCAGTAGGTACTTTAAAAACAAACAAACAAACTGTTATTTAAATTCCAGAGGCAACAAAGTGCAGGATCACGTTTTTCAAGAAATATACCCACTGCCCAGGCCTCCAGCATTTAAGGAGCAGAGATGAGGTGCCCAGTTGGCCTACAGTCTCCCCACGACGCCATGACATAATGATACTCGCTGGGCGCCTCATACGTGTGAAGCATCGTGCTGAACAGTTTCACATCCGTTATCATTTATTGTGACTATTACTGTTTTCCCATCAATTCCAGCCTTATTCAGAGGAGGAGCCAATACATAAGTGTCCCCCTTTATTCACAGGGGATATGTTCCAAGATCCCTAGTGGATGCCTGAAGCCACAGAGAGTACCGAACCCTTTACGTGCTTTTTCCTATACGTACATGATAAAGTTTAATTTATAAATTAGGCACAGTAAGGGATTAACAATAATAAAATAGAAAAATTATACTGTCATTAAAGTTACATGAACGTGGAGTCTCTCAAAGTGTCTTATTGGACTGTACTCACCCCGTGATGACGTGAGGTGATAAAATGTCCACGTGATGAGATGGAGCCGGGTGAATGACGCAGACATTGTGACATAGCATTAAGCTACTACTGACCTTCTGACCCTATGTCAGGAGGATCGTCTGCTTCCAGACCTTGGTAGACCACGGATAACTGAAACCGAGGAAAGGGAAACAGAGAAGTGGTGACTCCTGGACTACATAGTTATGGGGAAGAAAGAATATATGAAATAGAGGGAGAGGAAGCCAGACTAGTCACAGATTCTAACAGCCGGACACTTCTCTCAGAACTAGAAGAGTAGCAGGTGTTGAGAAAGTCCTTTTAGATGAAGAAAACGCTTTGGCTCTATGGTTGGGTGGGGCACCCATAATCTGTGGTAACTGCCAACTGCTCTTAGTTACAAACCACTGACTCCTTTCACCCTCTTCCTCTTAATATGCACCTGGCTAAAGAATTATATGTTCCTTGAGAACAAGAACTGTCCTATTTACGGTGGTTTCCCCAGAGCTTGGCATAAGGCTCTGGCATAAAAAAGATGCTCGATAAATCTCTGTTCACCGATAAGACCACAATAACAAAGACAGGTCCAAAATACTAAAGCACTATTCCAAACCAGTCAAATATGAAACTCTGCTAGTCTTTCCGTGAAAAACACATGTCAGTGTTACTGACCCGAACTTTCCATGGATTCTTGATACAACAGGACTACAGAAAACTTGCAGATGCATGTTTTTTTAAACCAACTTTCGAGTTGGAGCCTAGCAATGACTGACTTATAAAATCAACACCCATATGAAGCGATTACAAATCACCTGACGCGCCGGCAATGCGCAGTCTGGGCAGCCAGGGTTCTCTGAATCAATCTGGCACAGACGAAAAAGCAGGATGGCCAAAGAGGACTTTGTTTTCATTGACTCAAGAAGAGGAGCCACTAGTCAGAATTTGGTTTTCAAAATTCTCACCACAGCTTATCTGTCTCAAAGGGCAAACGAAGGGTTTAACTATAAAGCTGCCTCGCTTTCCCCCAGGAGGTAGTTAGTAGGTCACAGAATTTTTGCCTTGTAAAATATCAACCTTGGGGCAAAATCCAGACATTCTGGGTGATGTCAGAGCACCAGGTAAACCTCTAGTTCACTAAAACCAAGCCTGCACATAATTGAAAAACTCCAAAAACAGTTGGCCAGTCTCTTCAGTCCTAACTTCCCCAGGCTGCTTTCTCTTATCTTGACATGTTGGTGGAAGTCGAAGGGGGTCATCTAGGAAGCAGAACCTGGACAAGGCAGAAGATGAAACTCTCTCTGCTGTTTCTGGACACTCAGCAAGTTCAGCATGGACTGGGGGGATTGTGGGGGGAATGCCAAGGTCATATGCATTCAGTGAGGCTGTAATGACACTATTTTCTCAAACCTAGAGAGATGACAGATCTTCAAGAAACCTGACCCCCAAGAAGCAGTTCGACCCCTCTTGGGGTTCTAGCCTAACAGCTCTAGACACATCCAAAGGCCTTTCATGACAAGAAATTCTACAACACAAATTATCTCTAAAGTCAAAATTCCCTCTATGTGCCTCAATAGAAGGAACAGAACCACTAAAATTAATTCTCACGATGCCTTTCCACCTTATCCAGGCAAAACCAGGCAGGGGCAGGCAACATTTGCAGCCAGAGTTTATAGCAACTGAGGCCAGCCTGGAAATGAGACAGAAGCTCTGGCATCACTGTCCTCCCTCTGCAAAGCCTATCCTCTCTGAGTCCAAATTCAACCAAGCACTTGCCTCCTTTGAAGAGCTCAAGCTAACCCAGCATCTTCATTTCCTCACTCTCAGAGGAAAAGCAAAGTTTATCAATGGCAGCATGGTACAACAGAAGAAACATGAATTTTTACTTCTTAACAAGTCACCTACTTCCTCGGAGTCTTGTTTTCTTTTGGTAAAACAGAGACCAGAAAAACCATCTTACAATAAGAAAATATCCTATGTTCCCCCCACCCCCCCACAAATTTTCTCAGATCAGATGACCCTGAAAAAAGGGAGCCTTGGGAGCTTTTAGCTTGGAAGTTGGCCATGGGGCTAATTCTAGGGACCCAATACCACTGGTCTGGCTTTAGTCAAGACAAATCCAAATATAGGAAACACATGGATATGAAAATGACCTCCATTTTTTAAAAATAAAAAGAAATCAAAACCTTCCAGGCCTCCTGTTAAGTAAGCCAGTAGAGCCCTGTGGATTCCAAACTCAGTGAAAGAGAAGTTCGTGTGGACCAGTGCGAAAGTACCCAGCCTCTTCCGCACTGACTGCACAACCAGCCTGTGCAAACACTCATACCCAAAGTCAGTGGATGTCTCTGAGCCGGCACACAGGGCTGTGTGTGAGGGAAGACCCTTCCCATCCAGAGAGACAGCGCAGGCACCGCCTATTCACAGCTGCTCTCCCAGGATGCAGCAGAAGTCTTGCGAGAAGCTGCCACGCCCAAGGGACAGGGGTTGTAGGTGACAGTACCCGAGGAGACCGGTATGCTCCTGCCGTGTAAACTCTAAGCGGACACTGCCACACAGAGACCACGCCTGGACAACACAAAGACATCTGAGCAGGCTTCCCCTCAAACCAGCACACTCAGGAATGGAAGGCCTAGCTGCAGCAATTCAAAGAGGAGTAAAAAGAACAGCAACCAAACCCGGAAGAAGGAAGCACAGCAAAGAGATGGGGGCCACCTTGCGGGCCGGCCATTCTCCCTCAGAGAAGAATAGCTGGGCTGCATAGTTGCCCAAATGCAGCTCTTCATACGACTCTTTTTTTTTTTTTTTTTTTTTTTAAAGATTTTATTTATTTGACAGAAAGAGATCACAAGTGGGCAGAGAGGCAAGCAGAGAGAGAGAGAGAGGAGGAAGCAGGCTCCCTGCAGAGCAGAGAGCCCGATGTGGGACTCGATCCCAGGTCCCTGAGATCATGACCTGAGCTGAAGGCAGAGGCTTAACCCACTGAGCCACCCAGGTGCCCCTCTTCATACGACTCTTGATCTTGGGGTCAGGAGCTCAAGCTCCACGGTGGGTACAGAGTTAACTTTAAAAAAAATTAAAACGAAAAAACTGTTTAAATAAATAAACAAAATGCAGCTCTTCACATGCATGTCATCTCCTGTCGTAGCTTCTGGTTTCACCATTGTGGGGCAGACAGGGACGGGTGCTTCTAAGCCCATTCACAGACTCGCAGTAGCTAAGAGCTGAAAAAAGTTTCTGTGGCTTGTTCAGGGTCACAGCATCTCCTGAATGGATCATAAAGTTAAGTTTCCTCTCTTAACCCTCCATCACAATAGCAGGAGTAAGATCATTCAGCTACCTCCAAAAACATCCCTGTACCCCCAGCACTTAGCATAATGCCAGGTACATATTATATACCCGGTACCTTTGAGTTGAGTGAATGAATCCTACAGATGAATAAATGAGAAAAGGGCCTACTTTCTCCCTCCCTTCATTATCGCCATCCTACACAACAAAGAGGGAACATAACTTCAAGGAATGCACTGTGCCCATCCCAGGAGTCCTCAGGGAAGCCAACGTGGAAACCCATACAACTTCAAAGCCCACATGGTTTTTTAATGCCAAAGCTGTCATCTTAAGCAAATGCAGTGATACTACCCTTACGAAGGAAATGCAATTGTTAAGAAACAAAATTCAAGAAGGAGAAATTGTAGATACTTGGCTGCATTTCCAGCAGAAGGCAGGCTAACCTGCCTCTCTGTGCCGCAGCCAACCAACTGAGGAGGCTCCAGCTGGGGCACTATGTAAATGCAGCTTGAAGGGACACCTGGATTTCAAACTATGGAACAATATTTTCAAAACACCGATGTTTCACTGTTGGCATAAAAGAAATAAATTAAAAAGTCCAGTACATTTTCCAGTTTGATATAAGTTAATTCCAACGGCATATTTAAAATAGAGTCAATTATAAGTTTCTCTCATAAAATTTTAAAAGGCAACAATCAATCCTCAGATTGTACAAGTGCAAAGGAATGGTTATTTTCTCCATAATCAAGACACCTCAGTGTCTGTATACGAATTGCCAGTGTTTTCAGTTGATCAAAAACTTGGGCCTACGTCATCGAAGCAATCCTCTGGTCACACTGCTCCTTTCCCCTTAATGTCCAGCTTGTTACTGGCCTCTGACTGTTTGCTCAGCTGCTCTTCAGAGAAAGTGATGTAGGAATACACCAGGCTCCCTGCAATGCTGCAAAACAGAAAACCACCATCAGGGAGGAGAGAAGGAAGGAATGGCGAAGGTATGGGGGACTAGTGTTGAGGGCTGGAGTTACCTTCATAAACCAACAGCACGTAAAATTAAAACATACAGTGTTTTCAGCTATCGAACAAGAGATGCTCCCTCACCATCGTATCACGCCCTGCTGCTGATGCTCTGAGGAAATAAATGTGTGCACGTACCTGCTGGCAGGAGTGCCAATTTTATACCACCCTTCTGGAAACCATTTGTTGAAGTAAAAAAAAAAAAAAAAAAAAAAAAAAAACTTAGGATTCTGCTTCTCCTTTGAGCAATCTACTTCATGGAAGAATTGTATACATCTTCATAGACTTACCAAGAAAGAGTTTGCCACAAAATTTATAATAGCAGAAAATGAGGTAAAGGATAAATGTCCCAAGAGAGAATTACATAAATGCGTACAATAGAATATGATGTATTTCATAAAATAATATAAAACAAAAATGGCAATGACATCTTAAATGAGAAAACAATCTCACAAAACATGAAGTATTGTCTAATCCCATTATTTAAGTACACACTACACTAATATGCATCAGAATGAAGTCTAGAGACAACACAAGAACATTTATGGTTTTTACATCTAGATGGTGAGATCATAGGTGATTTTTTAATTTCTATTTTCTGTATTTTCAAAAATAATCATTCAAGACAAAGAAATGTAATTTTTAAGGATAAAAAACATCCCAATTGGTAAGTAAACATGCAGACCCTGGGAAATTCATAGAGCTAGTTTCTCTCTGACTAGAATCAAGTTCACAGTGCAGAACCTCTCATCTGAGCCCTCTGCCTCTGAGCTGCTTTCTGGTACCCCTCACTTATCCACCACACTGACCACCCGGAGGGAAGGCGTGCGTGAGGGACAGTGATTACACTTGCCAATTCTCTGTAGTGACCTCAAATCCACATGGGATACACAGCTCCCTGCCCCAGTCACCAACTGAAAGTAAACTGGGGGAGCTCATCACAGAGACATTAGAGACTCTGCTGCTAAGCCTGACACCTTTGACTCTCTTGGATCTCCAGTTGGCATCTTGGCCCCACTTCTGCTTTCAGATTCCTCCCAGATTTGGCTCCCCACCTTTTGCATGACCACATGACTCATGAACTTACACCTTGTTTGAAATTGGTTCTATTCTCGGGGCACCTGCGTGGCTCAGTCGGCTGAGTGTCTGCCGGGTCGTGATCCCAGGTTCTGGAGATGGAGTCCCACCTGGGGCTCCCTACTCAGTGGGAAATGACAGAAGCTCAACATTCTTTGAGATTCACATGTACATATACAGGACAAAGTCCCCTTTGCCTCCAACCCTGCCCTCCCCTCACCACAAAGTAGGATTGCTCCTTTCTTCCTTTCATTCTTTCCTCTAGGGTCCTCCTTCCACAACAACCTCAAATATAACAACGGTTTCTTTATTTTTCCTGTCAAGACATTCTCTGATCTTTATATTAAGCTGATTTCACTTGGAGAGAAATAATAGAGCAGTGGAGGATTGAAGAAGACAAAGAATACCCTGGAATTTCTTCTAGGCCTCATCCTTAAGATGACCCTGTACCCTACATCCCTAGCATAGTTGGTGTATTGAAAAAACATGGGCTTTGTGGAGTTAGGTCTTGAATATACTACTAGCTCTGTGTCCCTTGTTAATTTCTCTGAGATTCTATTTCTGTATTAATAAAATAAGAATAATACTCTCTATAAATGAGATCATATACATAAAGAACCCAGGCCTTGATCCTGGCACATGGTAAAACAACCAGGAAATATATATTCCTTCCCCGCCCTTCCCTGTCAGCCTCGCTATTCACAGACTAAAGGGGATGCACCGTTAACAAAGGTAGGGTGGTATCATAGGGAGACTTGACCTGATGCAAGAGGAGGGTACACTGTTGCTACAAAGCTGTTTGAACAACCAGAGCAAAATCAAAACACAGAGACTCCTATTCTAAACTCTGGAGAAAGGGCACAGACTTTTCAAATCCTTACATGTTCCAACATGAGGCAATAATAAAAGATTTTTCACCTCATCTTTATTCCTGACTTTATCAAATATGCACATTTTCAGAAATGGCCATTTCCAAATGGTCTGAAGAGAACTGAGTATCCATCCACAAGGATCCTGTGAGCCGAGCAGTGGTGAATGAATGTTTTGGAAAGGAATCTAAATTGCTTCATAGCAGCTTTGGGCATGTGAGCAAACTTCAAGGAGGGGGAAGAGGAGGGAAGAGAAAAGAAAGGGAAAAGCCCAAATTGAGGGTGGTGGGTCTATATGAATCTTTATACATCAATACCAAATGGCTGGGAATTAGGATCTTCTACAGATTCAAACAAAAAACTTCTCCATCTATTGGTTCTGTAAATGTTCACATTAAAGATGATGACTTCTGATACTCTGGACTTGTTATTTATATATTTGACCATCCTACATACTCATTTTTTTAAATCTCAAGCAATTTTCCCCCTGCCTAATACTCAGATCACAGTACTATCATCTCTGAATTCACTGAACCTGTGACAGACACAGCCGGGAACTGAACAGGAGAGAGATACCAGGCTTCAGTTAGAATACTGCAAGGCTGGGCCACTCCACCCACTCTGACCACATCTCATCTTCCCGAGCCAGGCAGACACAACCTACCTCTTCTAGATCCACAGCCACGGACCTATTTACTAGCCTCACTTAGAGATAACCATTCTACAAACAGATGCTGAAATGCCTTCCATATGGCAACTCCATGGTCAGGGAGCAAAAGTCTAAGATCCAGGCTGTCTCCATCTCCTCTCATAGAGGACATGTCTGCTCATGTCTAGCCGGGCAGCTCTGCCTCTCAGACTGGACTCTGCCTTCTGTATTTCACATGTAAAACATGTCAATCTACACCAAAACCTGTGACCCAGGGCAGTGTGATTTTTACTGCTATTTCCTAACATACAGTAATTCCTGCCATGTAACAGCAACTGTACCTCTGGCTGCATCCTTCCTATACCCCATCTTGACCCCCACACAGCAGCTGCTGGGGAGCCTTCTTTCCTCTTTCTCACCAGCCAAATAAAGCAGAGCTGTGTTACCTCTGTATATATAACCTTCCAAAGCTTTCCAATCTGAACAGAGAGAGGCACAGAGGTGAACAGGATTGACTGCTGACCTTGACATTCACAAAGGTCTATGATGGGAGACAAGTTACTTACCCTCTCAGAGCCTCGGCTCTGTGAAATGAACCCATCTGGGAAATGGCGATTAGAATACCACTTTTAGAGGACTGAAGGGCAAATTAAATTATATAATTTATTTATACAACAAGAGGCTAAATAAAATTATGTGTTAATTTTATAATTCAAATTCTATACTTAAATTATATAATGGACAATAGATCATTTCAAAAAGCTAATTAGCATACAGTAAACATCAGTCAAAGTCAACGTCAAAATGCCAAGGCACATCAGGAGCTAATACTGCCAAAAAAGCAAACAGAAGCAACAGGTTTTGCCAACTGCGGCTTTTCTTCATCTTCATTTTCTGTTCACCCAGAAAATCCAGGAGTCCTAGGGGTAATAAGGCCTCTTGTCTTTGGTCATCCCAAAGAGGCCTTGCTTATACTGAGTGAACAAGCTTTGACCTCACCTCTATGACCTGCAGTTGAGCAGTAACTCGCACGGTGTCTTCTGAGCCAGGTATTCCTCATTCCTGGGTTAGGAGACACTCGAGGCAGCTCACACTTGGGGGCCGGTCTATACCACCCTTGTGAGGTCCCTTACTCCAGCCATCCCAGAGTACCTGCTGCCCATCCCCAGTCTCCCATCCAACATCTGCACGGCTGGCTCCATGCTTTTGCTCATGTAGTACTCAATGACTGGAATAAGCCCCTTCTGTTTTCTGCCTCCTCAAATCCTACCTACTGCTCAAGGCCGCCCCTAAGGAGCCTTTCCTCTATGCAGCTTCCCAAGCGGACAACCACAGCCTTATGACAGGTACCAGTCTGGACAGCTACTTTGTGACACTTGCGTGATGACAGCTATGGAACGCTCTCAAGAGAATGTAGAGAAGTACCTCATCAT
The DNA here is from genome assembly GCF_002288905.1 of Enhydra lutris kenyoni. Taxonomy (NCBI): domain Eukaryota; kingdom Metazoa; phylum Chordata; class Mammalia; order Carnivora; family Mustelidae; genus Enhydra; species Enhydra lutris. Next base: position 35,131,365 of record NW_019154093.1, read on the forward strand.
TGCTGTTATTAAGGCCATATACATTCCTAATGTTATAATAAATGCTTTATGATTCCTACATGCATCAAAGCCATTACTGTTAACAATCTTCACTCTTTCCCTCCTCCTTGCACCTTATCTCAACACTGGGCAAAGGAGTCCTGTTAAAACTAAATCAGATCATGTCACTCCTTTATACAAAATCCTCCATCTTACCCTCTCTTAAAAGCAGTCCCCAATCTATCACCCCACCCCATTACATGCATGGCCCCATCTCACCTCATCCATGCTACTCCCACCACACTGGCCTCATTTGTTCCCTGAACATACCAGGCTACACTCCCACTTCAGGCTCTTTTCACTTGCTCTTCCCTCCAGAAATCCATGTGGTTCATTCCCTCCATTTTATAGGTATTTACAAGTATAAGTATGCCCGCCCCCTGCAATACTCTTTAATCCCCTTTCCTGCTTTATTTTTCTGCATTTATCATCACAGCTAACACTGATTACCCATTCATTTTTTTGTCTCCTCTACTAGAAGGAAAACTCCATGAAGGGCAAGGGTTTTGATAGCAGCTCTATCCCCAGTGCCTAAAACAATGTTTAGCAGGTATCAACCATTTATTTGTTTATGAATAAATGAATCTTCCCAGCTAAATTACAAATTCCCTGAACAGAATTAGTCTATGGCTTTGTATACACTAAGTCATCACTTTCTTTAACATATGCACAGACTGGGTTCAATAATTCTGATTCTTACTCTGCCTACCAAAGGAGACAGGAGAATAGAGACTAATCAGTGGTAAGGCAGGCGATAAGCAAAGAGGCTCTGGGAACTGTTGAAACAAAGGGCAGGCCATTTGATCTCTTAACACACGTGGCCTCAAATGGCTAAGTCACCCGGCATATTTTTCTAGTCACATCAGGGTTAGAATCTCAGTTCTGCTTCTCACTGGGGCAGCTGTGTGCCCTCGGACAACTGACTTTACTGAAGTCTCCATTTCACTGTGCTGTGAACCAGAGACAACTAGATGAGACGGCGTGGAAAGACAGCGTCACTAACTAGGTACTCGGCAAACACTGACTCCCTATCCGCTGCCTTCCCACAAAGGTATTTGCATCCTTTCTACGCCAGGGTAAGTGCTGGTCCGTGCACATACTTTAAAAAATAGAAGTACCTGAGTCACAGATGTCTGGCCAGGACGTGAACCATTCCATCTGCCTAAGAGTTTTAGGAATTTTCCCAGGAATAAATTTAGAAACAAAAGGCTCCCAAATCCTGTTGTGATGTTGTTTGGAACTCACGGACCGTGAAAAGGGTATCATTTGCTTTATTAACTGATATGAATGAATCAGGCAAACGTTCTAAGATCAGAATTCTGGGTAGACCCCAGACAGTTAGATAGGTTTGTTGTTGTTGTTTTAAAAACAGCACTAGAGAAAAGTTACAGGAAAACAAAAAAGAATATAAGCCTAGAACTTGTTTTCTACTTATTCTTATTGTTTAGTGTTGGTTTTTTGGAAAGGGAGATTCTCTCCCATATTTACAAAGAGCTTTTTGCTTTGTTTTGTTTTGTTTTCTTGACATCTCTGATACTGTTCCTCAACTTGGGGCTGAATCCAAACTACTTCAGCCCATCTACCATTTCCTACCCTACATCTATACTTCTTTTTCTTTTCTGCCTCTTAAAAAAAACTTAGGATGTGGGTGGAGGACTCCCATCAAAACTAAAAGGACAGCGTATTTTATGTATATTCTACACCAGGAGGAAGTTCCTTCCAATGTCGTAAGTCTCCTGCAAAATAACTCCAGACCCCTGAGCATGGGGCACAGTTTCTACAGGACTCCCACAAGGTGAAACAGAGAAGTTTAGTGGCAGAATTAGGATAGACAACTCGAGCTCAAAAACTGAGAGCAAAAAAACCTGAGGTTGCAAAAGGTGAATTATAAATAGCTCATGGCAGTCCTGCAACAGAACACAGATTTTTTGCCATTTCCATTTTGGTGATCTTCTGTCAGGAATTATGATATAACCAACAGCTAGCCAACCTCCCTAGATCCTATTCGAAAGCCTAAGTTACTCAAGTGAGATAGATGCCAGTTATATAACTCTATAAATAGCCTAGTGGAGATTACATCAGCAGCAACTAACCAGTAGCACAAAACATGTCCTCTCTCTCTCTCCAAATGAGAGAACCACTAAGCAAAGGAAAAGCTTGTGACCTTCAGGAGAAGTCTGGAACCAGAACAAAATCTTCTAGGATGGAATTATGCAGGAGAAGAAACAGTCTGAAAACCGGAAGCAACTCATCTAAGAGGCTAAGGAGTCCCAAATGAGGGAATGGTGCTGAGCAGAGTTGGCTAGACCAAAGTCCTCAGGAATCAGCTCTGGAACTACTCTAAGCTGCTCCATGTCCCATTCCAGAGACTGTGTAGACCGCTGTGAGGCCTCAGAAGCTACAGTAAAATGAGTTTTGTGGCCCTAAAGGAGGCTGCCTTAAAGGTATGTAACCAGTATTATGGCGTATCATGAAGGGATATGAAAATAAAATTAATTCATTCATCTATCCACTATTTACTAGACTGTGGTTAAGAATGAAGACTTGGAAGGCAAATCATGGATGGAATACTTACCAGCTGGATACTATGGTACAAGCTTTTCAGCCTGTGAAATGGAATATTCACAGGATCTATCTCATAGGGCTGTTACAGAGATTAAGTATGGAGTACTCAGCACAATGCCCAGTACAAGTTCACATAAAAACTATTGGTTAAGGGACGCCTGGGGGCTCAGTCGGTTAAGCGTCTCCCTTCAGCTCAGATCATAATCTCAGGGTCCTGGGATCGAGTCCTGCATTGGGCTCTGAGCAGGAAGCCTGCTTCTCCCTCTGCCTGCAGCAACCCTTGCTGTGCTCTCTGACAAATAAAATCTTAAAAAACAAAAACAAAAAACTGGTTAGTATTTTGTTACTATTACCAGTTGAATGCTTACTATGGGTCAGGTGCTGATAAATACTGGCACAACTATAAATAAGACAAGTGATTTCTGCCTTCACATAGCCAAGAATCTAAAATGGTGATGGATACATAAACAGTTTACTAGGCTACAATGTAATTATTCAGTCATTTGCTGAATGAGTGTACATTAAGGAATGAGAACTTGGATTCTGGAGTCCAACCCATCTGGGTTAAAATCCTTGTTACATGACTTACTAATTGTGTGACAACAGCAGATCTAGGAGGGAATGAATACACCATGTCCCTCTAGAACATAATGCCTGGCATACAAACACACGCTTAGTGCATAACTTCAGAATGCACTCAACTTACTTAGCCTTTCTCTAGGCTCAACCTCCTCATAAACCTCCACTATAAAATAGTGATAATAAAAAAAACTTCCAAAGAGTGCTACAAAGAATTAGGCAATTCAACAGAGAAAGAATAGCATTCTCAATAAAAGGTTCTAGAACAACTGGATATCTATATAAAACACACACAATATAAAAAGAACTTTTCATCCCAATTTTTTTTTTTAAGATTTTTTATTTATTTATTTGACACAGAGAGAGAGGTTACAGGAAGGCAGAGAGGCAGGCAGAGAGAGAGGGGGAAGCAGGCTCCCTGCCGAGCAGAGAGCCCGATGTGGGGCTCGATCCCAGGACCCTGAGATCATGACCTGAGCCAAAGGCAGAGGCTTAACCCACTGAGCCACCCAGGCGCCCCCCAATTTTATACTATATAAAAATTAATCCAAAAATGGGCTATATACCTAATTGTAAAATAAAACTATAAAATGTCTAAAGGAACACATCAGAGATAATCTTTATAATCTGGTTTACACTAAAGCACAACTCATAGAGGAAAAACTGATAAAGTAGTCTTAAAAGTTGTGCCCTTCAAAAGAGAGTATTAAGAAAATGACAAGACAAGCTACAGACTGGGAAATAATACTTGTAAATCACATAGCTAATAAAGGACTTGCATCCACAATAAATAAGGAACTCTCAAAACTTAAGAAAACAAAACAAAATTTAAAAAAACAACAGGCACTTGGCTAGCTCGGTAGAGCATGTGATTCTTGATCTCAGAGTAGAAAGTTCAAGCCCCAGGATGGGTGTAGAGATTACTTAAAAATAAAATCTTCCAGGGGTGCCTAGGTGGCTCAGTCATTAAGCGTCTGCCTTCAGCTCAAGTCATGATCCCAGGGTCCTGGGATCAAGCCCCGCAGCAGGCTCCCTTTTGGGCAGGAAACCTGCTTCTCCTTCTCTCACTCCCCGTGCTGTGCTCCCTCTCTGGTTGTGTCTCTGTCTAATAAATAAAATCTTAAAAAATAAAATAAAATAAAATTTTCCAAAAAAACAAAACACATACCCAATTTTTTAAAAATATGGGCAACATATTTGAACAGCCTTTCTACCAAAGAATATATACAGATGGCAAATAAGCAGGTGAAAAGATGTTCAACATCATGAATCATTACGGAAATTAAAACCACAGTAAGGGGTGCCTGGGTGGCACAGTCAGTTAAGTGTCCCATGGCTCAGGAAGTGATCTCACGGTCATGAGTTCAAGCCCCATGTAGAGCTCCAAATTCAGCACAGAATCTGCCTAAGTCTTTCTGTCCCTCTCCCTCTGTCCCCCTCCACCCACTCTTTCTCTCAAATAAATCTTAAAAAAAAAAAAACTACAATGAGATACCACTATAGATCTATTAGAATGTCTAGAATTTAAAAAACAAAAACTGACACTACCAATTGCTAGGATGTGGAGCAACCACCATAGATCATCGTATGAGGCTGAGGGATATGCAAAATGGTACAGATATTTCTTGAAAATAGTTTGGCAATTTCTTATGAAGTTAAACACACATTTACCAGACAACCCAGGAGTTCAAACTTCTAGGTATTTACCCAAGTGAAATGAAAACTTATGTTCACAAACTTTTAAGCAAGTTTTTTTAACAGCTAATATAAAACAGCTAAAAACTGGAAACTACCCAAACGTCTTTTTTTTTTAAGATTTTATTTATTCATTTGACAGACAGAGATCACAAGTAGGCAGAGAAGCAGGCAGAGAGAGAGGAGGAAGCAGGCTCCCCGCTGAGCAGAGAGCCCAATGCGGGGCTCGATCCCAGGATCCTGGGATCATGACCTGAGCCGAAGGCAGAGGCTTTAATCCACTGAGCCACCCAGGCACCCCCCCCAAAACGTCTTTCAATTGGTGAATGGATAAACAAACTGTGATACACCCATAACAGAATCTCTGAATGCAACACAAATCTCAAGTGCAGTATGTTAAGTGAAAGAAGTCAGACCAAAAGCTACCATTCCATGCCATTCTGGACACTATATGGATAGAAAACAGGGGCTGAACAGAAAGGGAGAGATTCAATGCAAAGAGACATGGGAAGATTTTAGAGGCAACACAACTGTTTTTTTTTTTTTTTTTTTTAAAGATTTTATTATTTATTTATTTGACAGACAGAGATCACAAGTAGGCAGAGAGGCAGGCAGAGAGAGAGGGGGAAACAGGCTCCCTGTTGAGCAGAGAGCCCGATTCGGGACTCGATCCCAGGACCCCGAGATCACGACCTGAGCCAAAGGCAGAGGCTTAACCCACTGAGCCACCCAGGAGCCCCAACACAATTGTTTTATATCATGAATGTGGTGGTGGTAGTTACATGACTGTAGGCATCTGTCAAAACTCACAGAACTTTACATGAAAAGGGGTGAATCTGACTGTACTTAAATCATATATATATATATATATATATATATATATATATATATATACTTTTTTTAATGGAAGGAAAAAAGGAATCACAGATGAAGATGAGTCCCAGAGATTCTAGGAATTCTAGCCTGGGCAGTTACGAGGATGATGATATCATTATCTGGAAAAGTTACATTACTTAGGCCAAAGGCAAGGCCAAGTCCAACTGATGGAAGTACAGAAGCAGGCTCTTGTCACCACCATTTGCTAATTATTTCCTACTCTTGGTTGTTGCCCTTTTGGGCTGGGGTGAGCACTCACTAAGTGGCTACTGGAAAAAGGCATTTAGAAGACCTGAAGACAGCCAGGCTCTCAACAGAGCCCTACTGAGGGGAAAAAAAAAAAGCCTCCTAAATCACAGAATCATTATACTGAGTCGCTCAGTATAAACCTCCTGCTTCTTGCACTTGAATCACAACAGAGAGAGGGCTACTTTTTTTTTTTTTTAAAGATTTTATTTATTTATTTGACACAGAGACAGAGATCACAAATAGGCAGAAAGGGAGGTTGAGAGAGGGGGGGAAGCAGGCTCCCCACCGATCAGAGAGCCCGATGCGGGGCCTGATCCCAGGACCCTGAGATCATGACCTGAGCTGAAGGCAGAGGTTCAGCCCACTGAGTCACCCAGGCGCCCCGAGAGAGGGCTACTTAAACTTTTCTTAAAACAACAAAGAGGGCACCTGGGTGGCTCAGTTGGTTGGGCGGCTGCCTACAGCTCAGGTCATGGTCCTGGAGTCCTGGGGTCAAGTCCCCTGGCGCGCTCCCTGCTTGGTGGGGCGTCTGCTTCTGCTCACCTCTCTCTTCTCATGCATGCTCTCTCTCTCATTCTTTCTCTCTCTCAAATAAATAAAATCTTTAAAAAACAAAACAAAACAAAACAAAGAATCTAGGCAGGGTGGGGGGAAGCTAGTTGTATCTGGGTCTAATCACGGAATCTTTTTTTTTTTTTTGTAGGCTCCACATCCAGGGTGGAGCCCAACGTGGGGCCCACACTCATGACCCTGAGATCAAGACCTGAGCTGAGATCAAAAGTCAGATGCTTGGGGCGCCTGGGTGTCTCAGTGGGTTAAAGCCTCTGCCTTCAGCTCAGGTCATGATCTCAGGGTCCTGAGATCGAGCCCCGCATTGGGCTCTCTGCTCCTCAAGGAGCCTGCTTCCTCCGCTCTCTCTGCCTGTCTCTCTGACTACTTGTGATCGCTGTCTGTCAAATAAATAGATAAAATCTTAAAAAAAAAAAAAAAAAAGCCAGATGCTTAACTGAGCAACGTAGGCGCCCCTAATCATAGATTCTTTTAAGAATACGGTTTAATTACTGATCTCCTTCAACGTGCAGTCAGCCAAAAATGCATTGACACCATTTCCAAAGTGAAATATGACAGCCACTTTACATTTGGTTTTTACATTAAAAAAAAAAGGAACATCCACAACCTGTGAGTCTGCTTACCAATGACTAAGTCAAAAACTGTAAATAATAAAACCGTAATTTTCATCTTAAAGAGAGTAAAAAAAAAAATTAGTTAATATATACTTTCCTCTACAAACATTGAAAAGCATGCTGTAATGGAAATAGTATTCGAAAAGAAATTCACCTGGATTTTAATCCCAACTCTGCAACTAATTTGGCTGATTAAGTACATCAATTATTCTCCTCAGCCTTGTAATAAGAGAGATTAAAATGACAAGATATGTAAAATTTATTACAATAAAATGTGAAAGCAATTAGAAATTGTTAAAAATACTACCTAGGGACAGAGTACCCATGACAGTCATAATCATAATTATCACTATCAAGTAACCTTGCTAGCAAAACGGGACTGTTCAACCAGAACTAAAATGCACTACCTGACGCAAAAAGAAATTCTGCTGGAAGAATTCTCAAGATGTTGGATTTAATTATGTTAGACTGACATACTTCATAACATTGCAACATATCATACACTTTAAAAGTTTTTTTAAATAGCCTGCAATGTGAAAAAAGATACCTAAGGCTTCTGTAAGAACTTTGTTACCTTATGAGAGATTTGAACTGCAGAGATCTGAAAATGCAAACTTTTTACTTACTTTTACTTCATTTTGGCTTTACAAGCCAAATAACCTTACAGGTTATTTATTTGAAGGGAACAAAAAGAAAACCAAAGCACCTCTGAGTCAGGTCTATATGGTGCCATAATGATTCTTTAATCCAAATTTTTAGAAGTGAATGAAATGGAGTCAAAGTCAATGAATCCAAAGTCAAAACTGTTCCACCAGGTCGTTCCTTATATCCTGGCCCTTTCTCACAAATATTAATGAAAGAAACTGATATTTACTCACCACAGATGTCAAACAGTGAATTGGGTACTTTATATTAGATTATTTCATGCTAACAACTCTAAAGAGATATGGATATCTTCATTCCCGACACGTAAGAAAACTGAAGCTCAGGAAAAGATAAACAACTGGAGTTCAAGACAGGGTTCTGGCCCGAAAACAAATCTGGGAATTTTTAAGCATACATACAGCATTTAAAGCCATGAAATTAATTCTGGAACTAATAAGGATCTTTCATGCAAGTTACCCTCATCACTGATGAAGTCTGGACTAAAGCAATCCAGTGATATGTCCAAGGTCAGGCACATATACAGCAATTCTAACAGAGCTGCTCTTCTTTAGCCCGGAATTTACCTCAGAATAGTGTACTGCCATCTAGCATAATAAGTAAAAGACTGTCTTTGAAGGCTAGTAAGTAGAAAGGGTTTAACTTCCAGAAAAGATTCCCTAAATACTGTGCATAAATATGGAACCATCTTATCCCCATTTCTTAAAAAGCATTATGTGAAGACATTAAAAATACACTATACTGTAGGTGTTCAATAATTGTTTAATAAATGAAAAAATTTTCAATTAAATAGCCCCCTACTATGACACTATTTAAGTATCCAAATCCCTCTTGTCAAAGTGGTTACATTTAAATATTTTTACTTACCTGATATTTAAGCCAATGAAGTTTGTCCATGTGAAAATATAATCTCCACCAAAGACCATTCCAATATAAGTTATTAATATATTCTACAAAGAAAAATGGCAATATGTTGTAACACAGGTTTAACCGAGATTTTTCAATGTTCATATTAACTCATCCACAGAATGGCCCAAATACCTATCCTTAAAATACAAAATCAAAGAAACAAGACAATAACAAAAACCCACCAATCCTATAATGAGTGTAGTAGGAAATAAGAAATAAGAAAAGACATTAACCTCTTCTCAATCTAGCCCTCCAAAAGCTAAATGCTTTCATCGAGAATTATCACCAGATTATCAACTTCCCGTGCCCCACGGTATGGGCTGACATTGTAAATCTAAATAGAGAAACACTGCTGTCTGTAGGGGTGGAAAGCACTAATGCATGTTTAGCAGTCTTAGACAAGAAGGCTTCTTCCTCCCACCGAAGTAACCATTGACTTTTGAGACAAAAGTGAAGAAGAAAAACCTCACATATCAACATCTTTACCTCTTTTTTAGAAAGGAAAAAAGGGATGACAGGGAGTTTACCAACATGAACACTGTTTTTAGAGACATTCTTCTTTGTACTCTTAAAAAAAATACATGAAAAGTCATCTCAAATTCCCATATTTAAAATTATTTCTCCTCACTCCCTTAAACTCCTAGGTGTAAACATCTGCTTATCTGGCTCCCTTTTATTTATCTTCAGGCCACAGAGGTGAAATAAACTTTCCCAAAGTTCAAGTTACTAGTCAATTGTTCCCTAACCTCCTCGCTTTCACATTCAAAGTCACCACCTCCCTCTCTGCTATGACAGCTGACAGAAATGGTAAATGTCACAAACATTTTTAGAACCTGAGCTCGCCTAGATCAGGTCTACAAAGCAGAAGTAAAGTGCCACAGTGTTTCTGAAAAGCCAAAAAGAAACTTCAGAATTATTTTTATAATGGGCGTGCCCTCTGAGAGAGCATTCGGAATTACGTCAGCCTCTTCTAGGTCTAAGGATGGAGACAGCAAGTTACCACAGAACAGATTTTCTTATTATTTTGAGGGGAAAACGCAAAATTAAATACCATGCAACACTAAACAAGGCTAGTAGGTAACTTGGGAAAACGTGTGGATCAGCTCAGAGCACAGAGATGCAGAGATGGCAGGTTCATTTGCATGAAGTGCCCAGGAACTACAGAAAGGGAGAAGACTGAGAGCCCAAATCCTGCTGTTCAAAATCAGGAACAGACAGTGATGCCCCGAGCAGAACCTACCAGCAAGCAGAGAAGAGACTATACTAGTACCTCAAAATTCAGACTGTGATTCCCAAACATTAATATACCTTGTTAGAAATGATGATTTCCAGGCTCTACTTGAGATTCTGATTTAGTGTATAAGAGGTGGGCCTAGGAATTGCCATTTGTAATTAAGTATCCTCAGTAATTTTCCCACCATGCTTCAGAGAAACAAGAACCAGTGACAGCCCCTTGGGGAACGATGACTGAGCTAAAAGGGTTGTATCTGGGAGGCTAATGAAAGAAGCTCCACTATGGACCACGAGACTCTGAACCAGCAAGGGCATCGGCGTACTCCCATCTGTCTGAAGATGTCAGACAGCCTTCAACAGCAATGCCACGAGACAGTGAGAAGCAAGAGCAGCTGTAAACTAATCAGACAAACCAATTTTTTCCCCTCTCTCTAGAGTTTGGAAGTAACACTGATCCCTTTGGACAGAGTAAATCCAGAGGGCTGCATGGGGAGGAAGATATATCAAAAGAAAAGTACTGGACTTTCTGTTAATAAGACCATGATTATATTTCTACTCCATGCTCCTAAATATAAAGAAAGTACCCTATGAAATCCTAAGCAAATAGGTTATTAAAATTAAATACTGGCTTTTGGGCAGTATCCTTTTTGGCAAAAACATGGTTACAACTGGCCCATCTTTCATGTTCTTGCTCTTCTTATTCTGAAGAGGCAAGCCATTCATTCACTTTGCTCTTGAAGCCTTTACTTCACAAAACCAAAACAGAGCGGAGAGCTAATTTGAGGGGCTAAACCTATCTTAGCAAGCCCAGGCCTGAATGTAGATTAACCGCCTCTAGCTTTCATGGGAATTCACACAGCTAATTCTATTTACACCAAACATTCCAATTCCATGATTTGAAGTCACAGACCTGAAATTTGAACCCAAATCTAGTTTTTAAAGTGAGGGCAGGTGGACACCAATCCATGGGGGTGCAAAGGGAAACATAGCAGGGCAGTAAAAACTTTTTCAATTCCTTCCCTCACTATTGACAAATGGGGAAATCAGAAAGGAAGTCCCAAGGGCAGGCATTCTATTTCCCAAAGGATCACGGACCTATCTCTCTCTGTCTTGCCTTTTTTAAGAAGGCAAGCCTACCCTGCTAATTCATTTGGAAATCAGGCATGCCACGGCCTCTTGGATCTTAAAGCACTAGAAGCACAAAGTCAGAAAAAGAGGCCTCAGGCTTCAAGCCACTAACTTCAGCTCTATATTCAAGTCAACTTGGCTCCCCTGGCTTAGGACAAATGAGCCTCCCTCAAATAAAATGGATCAGGAGGAAATGACATCACTGGAAATGTCAGACACAGCTTTTAAAAGTGGGCCATTTAAGGTTTGGCTCATGCACTGGAAAACTCCCTTGATTAACTTCTGGCAGGCATCCTTTCCCTACAATAGCCAGAACTCAGTAAGGCAGCGAACAGAACAGTTTTCTTCGGGGGTTAAAGGGACAGGCCTATCACTCCCAAGCTAGCCACCTATCCTGTCTGAAACAAAGCTAATTCCTCTTCCTCTACTCTAAGGTAACCCATTCTCCTTTTCCCATATTCCCCAGAGCCAAGCTGCCTGGAAGCAGAGATTATGCCCTCCCCGAGTTCTTGAAGATTGTTTTAGAAACCAGCACCACAATCTGCCAAACCAAGACAATCTGTGAGGAAATAAGGATGATGGGGTTTTAGACCACAGCAAGATTTAGAGCCACAATTTTTAAATAAAGCAGGTACCCAAAAGATAACAGTATTTTTTCAACTCACTTTAATACAGCCAACTATTGTAGTTGTAAGGGCAGAATTATACTGCGTGCAGAGTACTGTGGCGTACATCAAGATAAACCTGGAACAGAGAAGGAAGAAGTTTAAGAGCTGGTTGCTTACTTTCGAGCAATCTTCAGCCAAGAGAAACAGCATTGGCCATGCTAGCGCATTGCAGTCACTGACTCTGAGCTTTCCCCATCTCACCCCTGCTTGTACTGCAGCTTTAGAATTTTTAAAAATTTCATTAGAGAGAATCATGTGTCCATTTACTGACCAGGTATTTTCCCCAACTACCCTCACCAAAACCTTGCAACCATTCCTAATCATGAGTACTCTTTTTAGATCATATTCCCACTAGTTCACCTAACCCTGAGAGAAAGCTGAGTTCACAGACCACGGCTCAGCAGTGCACCTCCCATGAGGTCAATGCGACCTCTGGACAGGAGGCAAGGGAGATTGTGAAAGATGGAAGAAACCCAAATTAGCACTACTTTGAGAAGGAATATAGGTTCACTCAAGGCAGCAGCTGGAACGGAGAGATTTACAACGAGGGCTCAGAGCTTGATTCAGTACCAAGGCACCGTGTTAATTTTACTTTGAAGCACTCCCTCACTGGGCACCTCGCCTGTGCCCGATCTAGTCATAAATACTAACCAGACTGACCGGCTGAGGAAAACAATTCCTCATGGAAATACGAAGGTGAAGAGAAGAGGCACGTTAGCAGATACCTTTTTCTTACCTTCCACATATTCTCTCCTAGGAGGAAGACAACCTTGTAGAGAGAGTCAGACAGCCTCAAAGTCAAAGGCCGCCAGTGCTAACTGCAAACTTAGACAACTTACTTGAGTTCCAGGACTGCTTCCACACAGGTAAGAGGACAAAAATATGTGTCAAATGGTCAATGTAGAAATAAAATAATGCATTTTGAAATATAACAGTGCTTATCACATACTAGGTTCCTATGTAAATAGTTTCTTGTCCCCATCCTTGGAAACATGACTTTGGAATTAGTTTAGCAGCCCTAAGGGTACATTCCCAAGGGCTGTGAAACCACCTGAATCTGGAAGTTTAATCGTCCTATGCAGACACACTCAAGAGACAGAACAGGATACTGAGAAAGAAGCAAAAGGACCCAAGAACAAACGTCTCTAGGAAAACGATCTGCTAACAAGGCAACAAAGGCTTACCCCATCACACAAGAGAGGGTGAACTGCAAAAGAAAGAGGGTGTCGGCCCAGCCTTCAAAATCCATTGCCTGTAAGACACAAGAAAGTATCGGATTTTAGAGCAAGCCCTCAAAATCAGCTGTTCTGTTCTTTCATCAAAATCCTGGGTACTCACTCCCACCACACATACACATGTATACATTCCCCTGCATCACTCCCAGGATAGACAGTGATGTTTAAGAATCTCATCTATATGGAGCTGAACCCAAAAAACAGTTCCAGAAGCCTTTCTCTTTCTAAAATGTAATGTGAGGAAGATTTTGTACCTCGCTCCTTGGGTTCGAAGAAACTGGTATTTGCTTGAAGGCAGAAGCCATGTCTGGCTAATCTCAGCAGTTCACCTAGATGGCTAGATCAAAAGCTTTCTCAAACATTAAAACCTACTTCTTCCCTGTAACACGTGAAAGCTCAAGTGCACCCTTAGTTACACAAATTCAGCTGAGGTCTACCCAGAGAGAATTACTCTTTAAAACAGTTGATGGTGAAAGCAAGGTTTTGTTGCCATTTTGTTTTTAAGCCAAACGCAAAAGAAGGAAGAAAAATGAAAGGGTGCATTGATCACCTCATTTCCCATCCAGGATGGAGGATTTCTCTCTCAAGAACATAATTTCTCTTGCAATATCAGTTTGTTAAGCAAATATGAGAAACAGTCCACCTTTTTATCTCTCTGCCAACCTATCCAGCTTCAAGGGCAGGGGGTGGAAAATTTTTGACATGGTTCTTCTATTTCTTATTAATTTCTTATTAATTCTTACTAATATGGGGAATTACACTGATTTTCAAATGTTAAACTAACCTAATTCCTGAGATAAACACAGCTTGGTCACCTAGTGCCCTTTTTATATATTGTAGGATTTTTTTTATTTTTTATTTTTTTTACTATAATTTCCACCCTCTGCCCTTGAAATTTTTTGTCAACTATCAGTACAGGGTATGCTGGCCTCATAAAAGTTGATTGGGAAGTATTCTCTTCTATATTCTGAAAGAATTTATGTAGAATTGGCATTATTTCTTCCTTAAACATTTTGTAGAATCATCCACTAAAGTGATCAAGGCCTGGAGTTTTCCTTTTGAGAAGATTTTTAACTAAAATTCAGTGTCTTTAACAGAATTAAATAGTCACATTAATCAGGGCTAATTCTTTAATTAAGTAGTGTTATTTAATATTTAGTAGAATACGGCTATTCGTGCTATTTCTTCTTGAATGAGTTTTTAGTTTTTTTTTTCAAGAATTTGTCCATTTCACAGACACAGTTTTCTAGTTTATGGCATAATGTTCATAATATGCCATTATCCTTTTAGTATATGCAAGCTCTGTAATACCACTTTCATTCCTTTTACGATAATTTGTGCATTCTCACTTTTTGTCCCTATCAATTGGCAATGGTTGAGCAATTTTATTGATCTTTTATTGACCTCCAAGTTTTAGGTTCATTGATTTTTCTCTATTGCTTTTCTGTTTTCTATTTCATTGAATTCTGCTCTTAACTTCCTCATGTTTCCTTTGGGTTTAACCTGCTCTTATTTTTTTCTACTTTCTTAAGGGAAAGGCTTATTAGGTCACTGATTTTTGATCTCTCTTTTTTTCTAATGTATGCATGTAATTAAGCTATAGACTTCCCTCTAAGCATTCCTTTAGCAGCAACCCATACATTTTTGCTATGTGGTGTTCTGATTCTCATTCATTCTAAATGATTTCTAATCTTCTGCATGATTTTTTCTTTGAACCAGGTGCTACTGAGAGGTGTGTTTATTTCCAAGTATTTGAAGATTTTTCCATATATCTCTATGTTATTAGTTCCTAGTTTAATTCTGTTCTGGCCAGGGAACATGCTTTCTATTATTTCAATTATTTTAAACTATTACCACTTGTTTTATGGCCCAGAATGTAGTTTTTTTTTGTTTGTTTTGTTCTGTTTTTAATAAAGAGGTAAGGCAAGGAGATTTTTTTTTTTTTAATTTATTTGACAGAGAGAGATCCCAAGCAGTCAGAGAGGCAGGCAGAGAGAGAGGAGGAAGCAGGCTCCCTGCTGCACAGAGAGCCCGATGCGAGGCTCGATCCCAGGACCCTGAGACCACGACCCGAGCCGAAGGCAGCGGCTTAACCCACTGAGCCACCCAGGCGCCCCCCAGAATGTGGTTTATCTTGGTAAATGTCCCATGTGCACTTGAAAAGAGTATTTATTTACTGTTGTTGAGTGTTCCATAAATGTCAATTAGGTCGTATTAGTTGATGATGGTGTTCAAGTGTTCTACATTCGGCTTCATGAGTTTTTGCTTCATATATTTTGAGGCTTTCTCATTAAGTACATATACATTCAGGATTGTTATGCTACTTGATATAAATCTTTCAGCATTAAAAAATGTCCCTCTTTATGGTACAGTTTGTTTAATATAACTTAACCGTTTGTTGAGCCTTGTATGTGTGGATTTAGTTTTCATCAAATTTGGAAAGAAAATCTTCCATTAACTCCTCAAAAATTTTCCCTACCCCCACCCCTTGCTCAGGATAATAGTTACACATATTACACCTCATAGTTACACCTCAGGACAATAGATCTAACACATATGTTAGATCTCTTGATACTACCCCATGTTACTAGTAATCTGTTCATTTGTTTTCAAGGCTTTTTTCTCCATGTGCTTCATTTTGGAAGCACTAGTTTCTATAGTAGCTATTGCTATTTCTATTAGTTTCTATTCCTATTTCTTTAATTCACTGATCTTTTTTCTGCAGTGTCTAATCTGCTTGCTATTTAATACCTTCTGCTTTATTTTCAATTCAGATTATTATATTCTTCATCCCTAGAAGTTTAATTTGGTCTTTTTTTATATCCTTCTTTTCTCCTCTCATCCTTTCTCTCTCCACAATCCTTTACTACCTGTTGTCCAATGTCTGAAACCATTTTTCATATATATTCGGTATTCTAGTAGGTTAAGGCAAGAAGGTAAATCCTATCACTGTTATTCCATCATGGCTAGAAGCAAAAGTTCAAATCCAATCACTGACATGAATTATAAACCTATCTCAAACGGTGCTTCCACTGGGAAGCTCTGCACAAAAACCCACATTCACATCAGGCACTTTCCCGCCAAACTGTCCCAAACACTAAGTGCTACTTTTATCACACTGCATATATGTGACTAAGTACATGCATGTATGTGACTCTCTGTATCTGTACGTACATGATCACCTAACCAGACACTGTGAATACCTTCGGGGTTTATCTCTGTAACCACCATGCTTAACGAAGTGACAGCAAATAGAAAGTGTTCCACAACTCGTTAGAGAACAAAGAATAAAGGAAAGAAGTCATACAGAGCATTATGCTATGCTCTTCCATACCTGTAAACATGGTATGATGAGAAACCATTAAAGGACAATAAAGCACAGGCCTAGAACTCAGGAGACCTGCCTCTATCAGCAAGACTATAAATTCCTTGAGAGCAGGAACAATGTCAAATGTCACATCTGCCTCGCTCCAAGTGTTTGACTGTTGTTAGGCACAAATAACTGAAGTGATTTAAACACCCATGCTCCCTGGCTTAGCATCATTTTCTACAGGCTGAGAAGGTGAATTTACTTTTTAATACACCCACAAACCTACCTGTAATGCTACTAAATAGATTTCAAGTTTCCTATTAAATCTATGTCATTTTCAATTTCCTTAAAATGGTAAAAGTCATTTTACTGGCATTAGACTCATTAGTTTTTGCACTGAATTTATTTTGTCTTTCTTTGAGGAGAAAAGGCATAACCCAGCAAACCAGCAGGTGGGCACTGGAAGAAGTCTCTCTGAGAGGCTTACCAGCACCCAGCAGGAAAAGCCATGGGCCCTGCGAAAGCAGCATACCAGGCATCAGAAGCCCAGAACATTGCACGAGCCCACCCCTGCTTCATTACGCCAGCCTTAGCTTCTGTGAGGGAGGTTAAAGGGGGTGCCTGTTAAAGTTTCTTCCAACTCTAACATGAGTGTTAGATCAGCTTTAAAAGGAGAGACTTTATTTCACTGAAGCTAAAACACATAAAAGAAATCTCAGGCCTAAGAATCTTCCTCAACTCTAAATTACCCTCCTTTCCTAGATAAGCTACTCTTTTACCCCAAAGTCACTAAGAGAATAAAGCCAGTGTGATGGACCATAAGGATTTGCTGAACCTTAGTTTCTGCATAAATAATAAGTGGAATATTAACACCTATCTTGTCCAGTTGTTATCAGAATTAAAGACAACATGGATATAATGCCTGATGTGAAGGAGGTCCATCCAGTTCAATAAGTGATGTTAATTATGTGTAAATATTATTTCTAATTCTTTCTGCTATCAGTGACCGCGGAGTGGAAAGAAATCAGTTATTTGGCAAAGGCCTCAAATAAACCTCTCTTTACACCTGAGCTCTTTTCCTGCCTTAGCTCTAAATATCTCCTCCTAAATGTACATTCTGACATCTAAGTCCCCAGTCATGTGCCAGGCCCCAGAGCTGGCCCAGGAGCACTATGCTGAAGAGAGTTTAGTCAGGTAACCGCTAATAAATGAAAGAACAAACTATAACCACCTTTATATTTATGGAATGCTTTATAGTTTGCAAAATGCTTCTATATACATCAATGTCATGTGATCCCCTGTGACACCCCTGTGAGGTAGACAGGACCAAGCCTTATCCCCAGAAGACAGTGAGTGACTTACTTTAGATAACACAGTTAATACGTGGTAGCCTTGAGTCTATATACTCCAAGCCTAAGGCTAGACTCTGAGCATTAAATTTTATATAGAAAAACACCCAAATACATACTGCACAGTCCCCTCTGGGAACATAATAACTGTATCTGTGGAATATTAAAATAAATCCCATGAACATGATCCCATTTACATAAAATTCAAAAACAGGAAAACAATTCTCATGGGATTATTTCCTTCCCTAAATACTAGGCCTGTTTCTGGAGAAAGCCCGTCTGGCACCAGCAGCCTGTTGCATTCCTCTGCTTTGCCACAGGAACGGACCTCTGGCTGCAACAGAACAAGCAGCAGCCGTTTGAAAGTATAGCTGAAGGAGAAATCTGACCCACCAGTACCACCGGCCAGGGGAGTCTACTCTATCATAAAGACGGCATTAAAAAACAACCAAAGCTACTGCCTACTAAGAGCCTATTATGTCCTACACACAGACATGTTAAGTAACTCTCCCAAAATTATCCAGCTACTAGGTGTCTGCTCAGCTCCATAACCCATCATCATTCCATTAGTTAAGTACTGGGGAACACCAAAGACAAGGTAATACATTCTGAATTTTTTCTCCTAGATAGCTTCACACGGCTGCTGTTGGACCCCTGAGTCAAAAAGTGGGTGTCTGAATTCTAAATCTGCTATCAACTTTCTGTGAGTCCATCATAAAGTCACTTAGCCTCTCTAAGCCTCTATCTACATTATAAATATAGACAACAGTCTGCACCAACCGCCTCTTGTGAGAAACCAACGGAGGGAGCGAAATGCAAGCACTTTATACAAAATTCACATACAGAAGAGATTATTATTCACTTAAACTTCCAACATTGTTATCTCTCAGTGACAGATTTGCATGCAAATTTTTCTTTTCCCTAAGACAGGGAACACAGAAAGCACAGGGAGCATATATTTTGTTAATCAGGAGAGAAAAAAAAAAAAAACACAACATTTAAAGCAAAACTTCTGCTTCTAGAGAAAGCTAATAGAAGAACCACTGTGAAGAGAAGGCCTTGCTTGGTCATTCTGTGTAACACAGAACGAGATGGGCTCCCTGCCACAAGGCCTGCAATCCTCCATCTGGGCTGAGCAGTAGCTGTGACTACAGACAGCACATACAAAGATGTTCAGGCTTTCCTCCTGTTTTGAACAAAGTCTCCGGTTCTATAGGTGCTGGTGGTGTAATGTAATACCACTGGCCAATACACAACACGGGCATGAAAAGATGTGGCATAATCAACGGGCAAATAAGTTACATGGACCTACCACTTCCTAAAAATAGGCATTTGGTTTGAATGAGACTTTTCAGTTAACAAAAATATTTGAAAAAGAAAGCTAAATTAAAAAAAAAAAAAGTGTTCTCTAGTTGCTTAGGTTAAGGAAATTAAGAAAGCGAGTGTCTGTGTAAGATTAGGCACTAACAGCACATAATCAACAACATAATCAATAAAATCTAGTCTAGGGATAGACTACTCTGGCCATCTGAACTACTATGTTGGTGGACAGTCTGAGGCTCTGTCTAGGTTTAGCAAGGAAGTGTGGGGACTACGCAGCAATATCTACACTGAGCGCAGGAGAACATAAGCATGAATTCATCACCCCTGATTTAGTAAGCATGGAATAATTTCAGGGTACACTTGAGTCTTAGATGTAACATTCTCACTCCCAGGAAAATTTGCTAAGTAAAGAGTCACCAGCTTAATTGAGATTTGAAATAAAACCCAAATGATTTTTTTTTTAAAGATTTTATTTATTTATTTGACAGAGAGAGAGAGAGATCACAAGTAGGCAGAGAGGCAGGCAGAGAGAAGAGGAAGCAGGCTCACTTCTGCGCAGAGAGCCCGATGCGGGGCTTGATCCCAAGACCCTGAGATCATGACCTGAGCCGAAGGCAGAGGCTTAACCCACTGAGCCACCCAGGCGCCCCCCAAATGATTACTTTTTATACGTTTTGATACCTTAGAAGTTTTGAAACCTGCTTACTCTAAAGTCTAAAAATAAATCACTTAGTCTTTAAACTTCATGTAAGGAAAAAAAGTGGATGAATGACAGCATTCTATTTGGAAAATTCTTTTCCCAAAAAACTACTGAGAAAAAACCTGAAACCTTATCCTGGAAAATAAACTGCTAGGAAAGTTACTAAGGCAGAAGATAAGGTCAGTGGAGCAAATGGCCCCCATGGTTCCCTGCCTACCTTGCAACAGTCAGACAAGTTCACGGAGCCAGTGGTCCTGGGTTACCCACCCTATCCTCTGCGCTACTGTAACGACTGGCCATCGCTTCTGCTCTGCCCTCTCCTGCTCCTAGCTCTGACAAGGAACTGGAACCCAGATACCTTCACTCTCTCTTCTCACTGGGCTCTGCCACCAACCTAAAATCTATGTAGCATGGCAAAAACCCCACATGCCAGCTTATTAATATGGTCATTTACTTTTCTTTGTGAAGAAGGCCTAGCCTCGAAGGTAAGGGTGGGTAACCACATTACTGTGTCCATCAAACAACATATTATTGGGCAAAGAGAGTCATTCCTCACTGAAGAATAACTGATGCAACCCACTTGTTTTAAGTATGAGGACACCAATGCCCAGAAAGCAGAAGGGACCTGTCTGTGTGCAAAGAATAACTCAGGGTTTGAGAATCGGTCTGTACCGTCTCCAGAATGACCCAGAAAAGATTAATAATGCTGGACAGGCTGAACCAACAGCCTAAAATTCTTCATTATCTAGTCAGCAATGCTTAGTAAGAGACATCTCCACATAACCCATCCACGCAGCAACTTTTCCTGTAAAACTCATCTGAGCCATGTAATTTAGCCAGTGATATAATGAAGACATTATACAATGTACCCATGACTACAGTACTGGCCTTGTGAGAGCTACAGCAAGGGGTCTGTTCCTTCATCTCTACATGAGAACACCTAGCAGGGTATGCTGTCAAAAAGCCAGGCTCCAGTTCCTGTGACTGTGAATCACTGGCTTTGTGCTGTACACACTCCCTTTTGGAGGCAACAACTAACAAGTTTAAACACAGTCTGTCTTAACTGACACTCTGGAAAGCCATTAGTCAACTGATGCTTGATCTACCTTTATCTGTGTTAACCAGATGTCTTTTATTAACACTGAGCTGGCTTTTAAATACACTGTTTTTGTTTTTTAATTTTTTAATTTTTTATTTATTTATTTGACAGAGATCACAAGTAGGCAGAGAGGCAGGCAGAGAGAGGGGGAAGCAGGCTCACTGCTGAGCAGAGAGCCCCACGCGGGGACTTGATCCCAGGATGCTGGGATCACATGACCTGGGCTGAAGGCAGAGGCTTTAACCCACTGAGCCACCCAGGCACCCAAATACACTGTATTTTTAAGAAAGACAATGTTTTAAAATTAGAAGACATGTTTTAAAAGAACTAAATGTTGTTTATATTGGTTCATTGGCTTCTGGTAAAGCCAGGACTTTGAGAACCTTGAATAAACTTCTTAAAAAACTACACACACACACACACACACACACACACACACACACACACACCACACCCCCCCCCCCCCCCCCCCCCCCCCCCCCCCCCCCCTCACCCCCCCCCCCCCCCCCCCCCCCCCCCCCCCCCCCCCCCCCCCCCCCCCCCCCCCCCCCCGGATATACGCGTTTGGCTTCTCAGAAAGCTTTGCCAAGGATTTGCATTATGTGCTCACTGGGGTAAGCTGTTCAATTGGCTCCTGCCTTTCAATTTTTATGGTAATTTAGGTTTCCTTCTTCCTTGGCCTTCAATTCTTGCTTAAAGACTGTGTAAGCCCCATCCACTACTCTGTAGAACTCCTGCCTCTCTGGGGAGCTGAACTTTCGGAGCCCTCTTAGTGGATTCCTGCCCTAACACAGGAGACTTTTCTCTCCTCTGCCTTCTAAGGTTAACAGTGAGATTTTGAGAAAAACAATTTGGATTTTGCTTTAATCTGCATCCTGAGTCAAGAGTCTCCAACTCTGAATAATGAGAATTAATTAATTTGTTCCACCACCCCTAGTAATTTTAAACTGGGATTCATCATAGGATAATCATTATTTATAGAAAAACTTAATCTTTTTCTTACTGTTCCTTTTATAAAAGGTAATTTAAAATACATTTACATGGCTCCATAATCAAAAAAATATAAAAAGATAAACAGTGAAAAGTTTCCCTCCCATTCTGTTCTATACTTATCCTGTTCTCACACATAGGCTCAGACACAAATTGGTGGTTACTTTGTTTCTTGCATATTCTTCCAGAGTTTCTTTACTAAATCAGCAAATAAAATGTATACATATAGTCTTATTTTTCCCTTTCTATTTTATTCAAAACATAGCATAACATACGCAATTTTACACCGTGCTTTAACAATCTATCTTGTTGATCTTTTCATGTAATACATACAGAGCTACCATGGAAAATGGCTCTGGGTCAAGAAAGCCAGGAGTCCAAAAGATGAGAGCAAGTTCAGAAGCACTGGTATTCGGGACTCAGGGAGGAGCTGGGCTCATGTCACCCATCAGAACAGCAGCAGCTCGTCTCCACATGAGCATCCCTTCTGCTCCTCAGAAATTCTGTCTCAGCCCAGAAAAGGGCCCTACCTAGAAAACCAACCAACTCAATCGATACAACCTACTCAGTTTACACATGACGCAGCAGGATGGAGGAGCAGAAGGGATTCATCATCCAAAATCAGACAGCCGTCAAGGCCAGAACTGGATGTTACTAGTTGCTTCATCCAACTGGACGCTGCTTCTGCATTCTGCCCCCAATTTTCCACTCTACCTCCGATGTCATGAACTTTTAGGGATTCATCATCTCTGCAGAGTAAATTTCAAATTCCTGTATCTAGCACTTGTCCCAACTTAGAAGGAAGGCGGGTATGATATGTGGGATGGGGGGGAAACGAGAGTACTAGTTATAGTCAGGAAATCAGGGTTCTAGTCCTGAGCCCAATCTGGGCCCCAACTTCCCCAATGGTGAAAAAAGAGGCTTAAACCAGATGCTCTCCAAGGTCTCTTTGAAGGTCCCCAACGTCTTTAACTGCCACCCTCTAAGAATACTGATGAGGCTGTCCCCACGGCTACATCTGTGCTCATGATATCCATTCCCCCTGGAATGTTCCTTTGGTTTCTCTTCCTCCACATCCTTCAAGGCCCACCTTGATCCTCCTGGTATTCACCTACTCAAAAAATGCTCCTTGTGAAGAAGGTAAGCACTCCCACCTCAGCACTCAGAACCCACTCTTCCCTCCAACTAGAGGACCCTTCCAAAGAGCCACACAAACTGGTCTCAGTCCACTCAGTCCAATGCCTGCTCAAGTGAAACTGATGAAGATGCTTTCTCTAGCCACCTTATCCCCAGCAGCTCTTCCCCAATCACTCTCCTCCTTGTTCTGTTTTTCCTCCTGGTTCTTATGATACAAATCTAGGTTTAGTTGATCTCACCCACTGGGTTGCAAGCTCCTTTAAGCGGGACATGTCTTTTTTCTTTTCTTTTTTTTTTTAATTTAGAACAGCACCTGAGTAAAGCACTCAGTACACTCAGTAAATATTTGTTGAACAAAAGAAATATGATTATTTGTAAAAGATTAAGTAATAACCAGGCCAAGCTGCAGAAACTGCACTTCTGCTACTACTCTGATGACGCTCCTCACATTCAGTAGCTTGTTCTTAAGAGAGCCCTGCATGGAATTCCCAAACAGGGAATGTAAAAATGTAAAAATGTAAATCAGAGAGGCAGTGCATGGCTCTGAGAGTAGTAGTCAAGCCAACAGTAAGAGCTCGATCTGAAGTCAGACAGACTGATTCTAGCTCTGCTCTGCCACTGTGGAGGTTTAATCATGTCCTTAACCTCTATAAGTCAAATAACATACCTATCTCTCAGGTATGTAACGAGGATCAGGGAAAATGATTTATGCAGAAGCATCCTGTTGGGTACATATCTTATAAGTAAAGTCTTCCTAAAGGCCAGAAGTAGCCTCAAATTGCTAATATGGGAACAGCTGTAATGATTAAACTGCCCCATAAAAAGTGTCCACTCTTAAAAAAAAAATACACACACATGCACGTCTACTTACACATATATGCATCTTAAAGGAAAAGCACAAGTTTAAAAGATACCTCCTGAAAACGAATCAAAATAGTAGAAAACTCTTATGCAAAATCCTGCCATATATCCCCTCTGTCATACGAAACCCTTTCTGCCAGGACTTCAGACAGACAGACTACTGACTACTATGAAAATGAATCTTCCAGCAGCAGAACAACCGCAGCCTGTCACAGACCACCGTGAGTTTCCTGGATGCATCAGGCCGCCTGTGGCTTCCACACACTGTTTCTGTGCTGGGTAATAAGAGCAAACCACTCAGCTACCTGAGTTATATCTCTAACAACTCCCGGCACAGGTTAGCATTTCTTGTTGTACTTGGTGGACAAGAAAACCAAGCCCTATCTCTTCTAAAAAGCAAATCTTGATACTCAACCCACACCCATTTCTTCCTAAATATTTATTGTACTGACTGACAGGCATGTATTTTGGTGCCAGATCTTACACCATCCCTGTAACATGCCAGCGTCTCCCTCATGTGGCAAGGACTACGTCATATTTCTCATATATGCCGCAGAGAACTTAAGATATAGCTTTCTTAGCACCATGAAGATGCTGAGAAATACTCATCTCAATTGAACTTAAAATGGAATTGCAGTATCTTGTCTCCTAAGGAATTTAGGAACAGAGTCAAACAGAATTCTCACTTCCTAAGTTTCAAATGTAATTTATAACCTACCAAGACAACACTAATTATTTATATCACTTATATCTCAATTCTGTTTGGAGGCAAAACTCAATGATGCATTTCATCCCCAATCAGAAGACAGAAATGATTCCTTTTTACATCCCATGATGTCCCCAAAACACTTCTCCCACAGAACCTATAACAGTTTTGCTCTGATGTCTACTCCCCAAGAAAACTGTATGGTCCTCAAAGGCAAGAAAACAATCTAATTCATCTTTTTTTCTTATCACCTGAGCCTAACATAGTGAGACATACAGTAACACTTAACTATTTGAGAAGGTCAGAAGGAGAGCATGTGAAGGACAGAACGTTAATAAAAAAAGTATGATAGTATGAGACTGCCAGCCAGTGTGCCCATTTACACCCCAGAAAATGTTTTATAAGAACAATATTAACTAATAATAAGAGTGAGGATAAACAAACATTTATGTGAAACCAAAATGCTGACAGGGTTTGATTACAGAGAAATAAATTCATCTTCTACTAGTTTATCATCCCAGCTTGAAAGTATTTAGGTGAATTCTGTCATTTTTTAAAAAAACATTTCTTCCAAAATAAGCCTTTCTTGACCTTTGCCTGGCACTTTTGTTGGAAACAACAAAAAGATTACTCAAATTCTACTCCTCCACATAAAAAAGAAAAAAAGAATAAGAGGAAAAATCTAAACCTCAACCTATATGTAGATGACACAGCAACTTTTTTCACTCTGATGAAACACTCTCAATCAGCATTTCAAGCTGAATGTTACTGAACTTTCAAATATGCATGAATAATGCTATAACCTGGCAGATAACTTCTAGTTAAATGATCATCCCTTTGGAATGAAGAACTATCTCCTTTGGTCCATTTTTTCAAGTATCTACAAGCTACTAGTCAAAGTTTCCAATTAATGAGAATTGCAACTTTGCCAAGTCTAGAAAATACCTAACTACATTAATTCTTCCAACTTGTCATGTACAGATTGGCCTCAAGATTTGGAACCATCCATGCTGTCATGAGGGGCTCGGCTACTTTACGTTACATCCTTGGCCCAAAGCTAAAGAGTAAGAGGTGCTTCCGCCAGAGTCTCCTAGAGGGAGGAAGAACACTGGAAAGACCGTGGCTTCTGGAGTTAGGCCTAAGTTTAAACCCTGACTCTACCCACAGACAGTATGGCATTGGGCAAGGGACTAAGTCTCCCTGAATCCTTATTTCCACATTGGTAAAAGAGAGATAGTTCAAACTTTCTAGAACTGTTCTGGGGACTACATTATATTACAATATGAAGTGACTAGCACATAATAGGGACTCAATAAATGTTAGTTTCTCTTCCCACTTTTTTCACAATCATAAAATATTTATTCAACACTCTTTATTAGTCAGAGCAACAGCTCCATTTCCTACTTTGGAGTCACTTTTAGGTCTGCTGGCAGCCAGGTCACAGTTCATTAAAACATTTATACCTGTTCAAGATGATCTATGCCAGTTTTTTATTTTTTTATTTTTAATTTCTTTTAAAGATTTTATTTATTTGTCAGAGAGAGACCACAACAAGGGAAGAGGCAGAGGGAAAGGGAGAAGCAGAGGGAAAAGGAGAAGCAGACTTCCTGCTCAGCAGGGAGCCTGATGCGGGACTTGATCTGGATGTCCTGGATGTGGGATCATGACCTGAGCTAAAGGCAGACAAATAACCGACAGAGCCACTCAGGAGTCCCTCTGTGCCAGTTTTTAAAAAGAAAGCATTCTTGATGAATAAAACAAAGCACCTTTATAAGCTTTATAAGGTCTTCTATCTTTGAAGAACAATTTTTTAATAATCTAACTATTTTCAGAACTTTTATTTTGGCCCCCATTGATATGTAGAAATTGTCTCTGTCATTAGAGTAAATAACCAACACATTTGTTCTTTTTTTTTTTAATATTTATTTACCAACACATTTGTTCTGAAGAGACTACTAGCCAGAGGACTCATTAGAAGAAATCTTGTTACAGAAACTTGGTAAATTCTAGGTTTCCATCCAGTTTGCCAAATTTTGTGAATCCTAACAAAATGGATTATTTATCAATTTTTCTCCTATGAATATGGGTTTCCTTTAAAGAAAAAATGTTGTATTGATTTATTTGCTACTCTATTCTGGGTTTATTTAGCTAATCATTTCAGAAAATGAGTAAACTATTATATTAGTTGCTATTTACACAGTTAAGTTACCACATGGTGCTAAATATCTCCTGAGGAAAAAACCCAGCTTGGGATTTAAGCATAACAACTGTACGATAAAACAGAACTTCTAGAAAGCCAAGCATTTTGTTTAGGTTTGAAGAAACCTTACTAATTCAGGATTTTTTGTTTCTTGAGGATAGCCTGCCACTATTCTTATTTTGTAGTTCAGTAGAAATGTAAAAATTTCCTCCCTCTAGCTTTCTGACACATAAGAGAAGGACACTAGTTGGCACGCAATATTTTTACAGTAAGAGCCAAAGCTATTTTGAGCCATTTTAGTACTATCCAATACTTACGCCAAGAAAAAAAGGTTAGCATGACATTAACAAGCTAAAAAAATAAGCTCTCAGTTTTTGGCCACTCAGTGAGCACATTACTTTTTACCAACCCCACAGTCTATCTGTGGACACAAGCAATAATACAGCTCAAAAAAATAAGACATTAAATCATAATTAGGAAGTCTTACCTTTTGCGCATCTCCTGTAAAATATGCAATGGCCAAGGTGGGCAGAATCATGAACAGTGCATTGTAATAGAGCAGGCCATATTTCCCCAGCTCCTAGAATAGTAAATAATTAGGTGTTTCATTGAGTTCTAGCAGCCAGATATACACAACTCTACACAGGATACACACACACCCCTACACACACACACACACACAGCTCCCCAACCATACAGACAGCAAATCAGCCGTTTTGCAAACATTAAGAAATAATGTAAGCTTTCAAAAGGGGGAAAAAAAAGCAAACATACAAGATTTTAAATTTGTCTGAGATTCCGAGTGCTAAAAATCAGAGAAATAAAAATAGTATCAACTGGCTATACCTCCAAGCAGCAAGCAGGGAAGCCGTGACTTTGAATACACACACCCTTCTATACAAACACTACCCTGAGGCCTTGAACTGTTCAGAACCACAACGAGTGCCATTTGAGAGAGAGAGATGGATAGATACCAACACACACGCTCCTACCTAGACCAACACAGACAGCTGTAACTTGCCAGTGAAGTACTTCTGAAAATGTATAGGTGAGTTTCAATGAAGATTATCTACAGTTCGCAAAAGTGTGATTCGTTGTGCCCTCAGCTACCGGGGAACAACAAAAGAACCACATACGTCTTCAAACACAGGGAGCGTATGAGAAATCTGGGTTCACTTTTGATTTGCACACTTGTAAAACATTCAGCCAGAAGCAGTCACCTGAAAAAGTAGGCTAGAGTTTGACTGGGGCAGGGAGGGGATGAAGGAGTAGTGAGGATGGGGCATTATATCTGCCTAACTTCTCTGATGTAAGGAGACTGAACGATGTGAAAAGTCAATCTACCTTCTCAAAAGCCGCTTTGAAAAACTGGGAACAAATACCCAACAACAGAAAACTAGGTGGTTAGATGAGGATACAATCATAGAAAGAAATATTATGCAACCACTAAAAGGGTTAAATAATACTGACTGACAAGGAAAGAGGTTCATGAAACTGCACTACATGAAAAATATAGGTTAGAAAACATTATATGTTGCTTTTTCATTTAAAATTGTATACAGTTAAGTGTGCACACACAAATGCGAGTGCACACACTTACCCTCCAAAACTGTGCTGCTCACTTGATGGTAGAATTGAGAGAGATTTAGATTTTTTTTCTTGCTTGTCTACATCTTCTACTACTTCCATCATAAATATGTATTATCTGTATGATTTTTTTTTTAAGTTAAAAATGTTTTAAACTCAATAGCTGCATTCAGGTCGGAAATGCAGCACATAGTCTTTATACCACGTGACTTAAGCTCAAAGGACCATGATTTTAGCAGCCCTGAAACTATCGGTGATACTAAAACTTCTGACTTATTAACAGCATCTAAGTGTGGCCATACTGCCTCTCAGATAAAACAAATAACTGACTGCTCGTGGTGGCCTTGGCATCAATGAAAAGATGTGCCTTATTTCTAAAGCAGCAAGGAAAAGGCCATAGAAGAAGAAAACAACCTTTAACAACAGATACTCTGTCAGCCAGAGATACGAGTGTGATCTAGGAAGTAGAGGATGCCTACACACAGACACACACCATCCAGACAACTGACAAATACCAAAAACTTAAATGTCAAACTGTTCTTATTTTCTCATCTTAACTATTTTGAAATCTTTTGAAATCTTTTCCCTGCCTCTTAAACACCAACTAAAACTGAATTTAAGGTATCATCATAAATACGCATTATTGTATTGTGTTCTTATAGGATATCGCCCTTAATGTCATTTAATCGCCCCATTTTTGAGTACTTCCATCTGACTTTTATAGTTTTCCTGTTTGTATCTTCTGTTGTGAGCTGACCTTTTATACCACCTCTCTACCTCTAAATAGAATTCCATCTCCTAGTATGTTGCTCTTAACCCATGAAGTATGAAAAGCAGATCAATATGATTAAAAGTTCTAATGCAAGTAAGTCATAAGTCATTTTTAAGTGAGGAACTGAAGGACTCTCCTGAGAATAAAATACTCAGAAGCACGCATTGCTTTTTGTAGGTTCTGGGATGTACTCTAGACTGTGCTGTCCTATACAGTAGCCACTAGCCATGCGCAGTTATTTCAATTTAATTATGATTAAACTACTAATTCAGTTCCTCGGTTGTGCCAGTCACTTATCGAGTGCTCAACAGCAGCCACATGTGACTAGTGGCTCCCGTTAATGGACAGCAGAAATATGTAAGATTTCTATCAACACAGAAAATTCTATTGGACAGTACTGTTTCAGACAGTGGAGGGTGCTGGACAAATGGAATGTTATCACTGGTACTTATTTTCCAAAGCAGCAAATGGGCTGAGGAAAAAAAAAAACCAAAAACATATTAAAGCTAAACCTCTAACTGCTCCCTTTTCTCTAGTTGTTTCAAAAAGATAAGAATTTTTAACAGTAGTAGCTTCCATTAAAATACAATCATACAGTCACCACAGCAAATAAATGGAGAACAAGACATAAAAGTATATATAAGGAAAATTTGTTGGAAACAATCTACACTGACCCTATTCCCATTTCTTCAAAAATCTTCAAAACCAACCTCTGAGAATAATGAAAGCTACTGGGATGGCCACTCATTCTATGTGGAGAAGGCAAAGGCCCCTACCTCGACAATACAAACTTGACATTAATACTACCACTGAGTAGCTGGGCATTTGCATTTCTGATCTCAACTCAAAAAAATGACCTGAAGTAGTTTCAGAAATATTTTACAAATAATAGAGCAGACTAAAAACTCACTCGATAAGGTCATATGGTTTAGAAAACATGGGTAGGGAAATAAGATAAAGTCATGCTCAGTTATAAGATTTAATTATGAAATAAAAAATATACCACTGTTCAGAAAAAACTATAGTGGCATCTGTGAAATCTCAGGTGGGTCCTTACACAGGACACATCATGATAGAAAGGACAGCTCCTTCAATAACAACCCTATGATATATACAGCTGAGTCCTACACAGCTGCTTATTTTTTAAAGATTTATTTATTTAAGAGAGATCGAATTTCTACATCTGGGGAGGGGGGAGTGGAGAGAGAGGGAGAGAACACCAAACAGATTCTCTACTGAGTATGGAGCCTACATGGGGCTCAATCTGATGACCCCAAGATCATGACCCAAACTGAAACCAAGAGTCAGATGCTCAACTGACTGAGCCACCCAGGTACCCCTACACAGCTGCCTACAATAAAGCGAACTTATGCCATAATGTAGTGAAAGCAATGTGGCTCAAATACTCCGCTTTCTGATGGTCTGGCTTGATCTAAAAATAAAACTTAGTGGGTATATATTTAAAGTATATAGTAGACCGACAAACAAAAAATACTTGTAAAGACTTTGTATGCATGCTGCAAGTTAAGAGAAAAAAGGATAGGTGTGGCTAGTTCATGTGTATGAGATGTAGGCCAAGGAAATCAGTGTTGCTCCTAAGAAGGAGAGCAATTCTAATGCTCCGTAAAGTTTCCCATTATTTGGTGGGACAAATAGACAAAATGCATTCTTGATCTGCAGCCCCTTTCAACTCTCACTTCTCAAATCTGCTCAAGGGCTTCTAGATATTTCTTTCTTGTCCAGGTCCCTCACCAACCCTTCTAGAACACGGCCATGAACACTTTCCTGTAATGAACAACCCTAATTACATCCCTCTCCCAAAGTCAATAATCACCCAATCCCTTCCAGAAAAGCTAACTATAAAATCTAATTGCTAATTAATAACTAAAAGAATTTCTTATGTGAGTAGCAAAGCATGGGCATTTTACCCTCAGAGATCCCTAGGTCTTTCCCAGCTCTCCTAAGTAGTTTTCTTTATTCCCGGCTTTTTTTCCTGACAAATAAACATTACCACTCCCAAAACCAATAAACATCTCTTAAAGATTTAGATTGCTACCTACTTTTGAATCTAATTTCTGTTTTACATATGCGCCATTTGCTGCTGTCAGGACATCATTTATCAGAATGAAAACATATCCTTCCAGATCAAATGCCAAGTCAGAGCTGTAAAACACAAGCAACACTTTAATAAAGAACATGAATGTAATTTTAAAAAGACCTGAATGTACAATAAATGGAAGAACATATTCTTATCTAGCTAAGTGAACATTAGGCATTTTATCAGTGATTAGTACTTCTTGATTCCTGGTTATAATGAGCAATTTCATACTCAATAGGGAAGTCTTCAGAAATGAGAAGTACTAACACTTAAACACAATCATTAGCAATAATTAGTCATGTCAATTAATAGCACACCGCTCTGAATTCAAAGTCAGACAACAAGAACAAGTAACCAAATTTGCCATTATAATACGTCTGAAGCAGGAAGAAGGCATCAGAGCTGAATTTCCGAGAGAAGGAAACCAAAATGATGAAGTTGTTAACATGTCATTTTCCAAGGACTCATTCACACAAAAGGCAGGTTGTACAGGAGGTTGGGTCAGTCACTGAGTGGAATTTCTGAAGTATAGATTATAGTTAGTTCTGAGATCAAGCTACAGCAGTGTTTAAGTACACACTAGGAACTCAAATACTTAAACGATTACTTAAAAAGCCTATAGCTAACAGGATTAGGGAAACTGGTGTTTTCTAGTATTTAGCTGAGCACCAAGCACAAGAACAGAACTTAGTAAACTGAACAGAATAACAAAAAACCTAAGAAAAGTATGCCTTCAGTGTACTTCAGCACTCCAGCTAAAATAGTGGCCCAACATCCTGTGATTGTGCAAAGATACTATGTATTCATAGCTAAACCAGTGCATGGAATGGGACTTCTGAGAAACATGATGCCCCTGCAATTCCAGGCAGAACTAGCCTTATGTATAACCCCTCTTCCAAGCAGCCTGACAACCTTCTAACTTCAGACTCCCTTCCTCCCAATCTTTTTCCCTAGTAAAGTGTTCTGATTAGATTAAGTCTCATCCAAAGAAAATCCTCCTTAGAAACTTTTTGTAGGTCAGGGTTGGTTTGCCCTGAGCACTCCTGTTTGGTTCAATTCTGAATCCCACCAGCTTTACAGAACTGCTTCAAAAAGGTCAGAGGCTCACAAAGAATTTTTCTTCAAGAAGGCTTTATTACCTAAAGGAAAAAACAATCAGCCATATAATCAAATTCTAGTAACCAAGTTTTCTATCCTTTTTCGTCTTTTTTTTTTTTTTAAGAATGCAATTTCACTTGGGAGATTTGGGGTGGAATGTGAATTACAGTATTTCCCCCTGCCTATACTACAGGAATGATGAAGGTAAATGAGCCAGTTCAAGAAGCACACTGAACCCCAGACAGAAAATAAATGTCAGGCAGAATTTGCCGCATTAGCAAACCCATACATGCATGCCCTGGTCAAAGTAAAATGTAGAAGGCTTCTAGCCATCACTTTAATTTTCTCAGTCTTTGGGCATATATTTTCTCCCTACATTTTAAAACTGAAACTTAAAAACAATGGGGAAAGCTTCAATAATTTAATAGAATATATAAGTCATGGTACTTGTGCTATATCTTAAGTGAGGCCAAATAAAGATATTCTATTATTTATTATTCCACCACAAGGAAAGAATTCATTATCATTTGCCTTTTCTGAGCACTATTTTCTTTAGCACTATATAAATAAAGTAAAAGAATACCACATGATTTATAGAAGCACACAGGCTCTGGAGTCAGGCACAAATTCAAATTCCAGTGCTGCCATCTATTAGCTGTGTAACCGCAACCAAGTTTCTGAACCTAGGTTTCCGTTTCCTCAACTGAAAATAGGAAAATTATACCCACATCTTTCAGAGGTGTTGTAAAGAATGCATAAATATGTGTAAAATTCCAAACATATTGTGTTGCATATAGAATGTGCTCAATAAGTAGAAGAATCAGGTTTTGCCAGCCTTGACCAGAAAATATGGCCAGAAAGATCTAACTTCCTAAAGAGTCTTTTGGATGCCTCCCAAAGACAGATTCTTACTCAACCTATACAAAATTCTTTTTATTAGTAATTGATTATCAGTAACTATTGATAATTTCCTAATGTGGTCTTAATACATTCTTACCTGGCAGCTACAAAGGCTCCAATAATCATTGCAAATACAGTCATCTTAATACCCCAGGAAAAAGTCTTCCTACAAAATAAAATAATTTAAAGTGCATACATGTACCTGTAGTTATTCACAAAGATTCATTCTGCAATACAGACAAAAAAAAAAAAAAAAAAGTTTTCCTTAAAAAAGCTATAAGCAATTGTAATTTTAAATGTTTCCAAGGAATTGGATATTTCAAAGAATCCTTTTGAGAAAGCAAAAACTTATACAAAAAAAGTATATTCATTTTTTTCTTATTCTTATATTTGCTATTATTATTGAGTTTGAATTTTTGCAAATCAGAATTTATTTCAGTAGAAAAAGGTCACACACATTTGTAGTAAAGTAGCCAAGACAGGAACATTATGTAAAACCTATACTGATGTTTCAGACCCAGCATCATTTGTGGCAACAGTAGGTAAAGGAATTCTGGAAAGTGTATCTCATGTTCAGACAGATTCCAATTCCAATTCATAATCTTCCCAACTACTGAACCCATAAACTATCAACTACTATAGCAAAGGAAGAAAGTCCTTAAACTTCTTGAAAGATAAAGTAGAAATAAGAGAAGTAATTTTACTATTTCACATATGCTGGCCTCTTTTCAAGATGACTAAAGTCCATTAAAGACTAGATATATACATATGTATTAGAAATTTAGCTCACTTGAGTAAAACTCCTTCAGCAAACATTGTAAACAGGATGGAGAACCTTCTCAGAACTGTAAACATGGGCAAGCTGCAGAAAATTTTAAAAAGAGAAAAAATATAATTAGGCAAAATAAAGTTTAGCGATTGACTTTTTGAACTAAGATTCTCCAAATAACTACCTTAGAATAATGCTAGTCTCTTCCTTCCATTATGCTGATTAATTTCATTCCATGTTGGTTAATCTGTGATTAAATTAAACCTTTATTCTCTAGAAGTAATCCTTATTTGAAAGCCTGAAAGAGTTGCTTTTATAAAACTACAGGAAGTGAAAAACTTCAGGCTACCTATAAAAAATGGTAGCAATCACATATCTATTATCAAAGACTAGTAACAGCCACTTTTTAATTTTACACTACTTATTATACAAACATCCTGAACAGTAACCATGTTAGTTTTAAAAGAAAAAGACTTCTTTCGTCCTTCTTTACTAGACTGATCTTATTTCCCACCCACCCCCCACAAAACGACATCTCCAACCCTCCAAACAGCATCTATGATAATCTCACCCCATGAAATACTCCTTGATTGTTCTTTTGTGGAAGTACCTTTGTCTTCCTCTAAATTATCAGAGCACTCTGCTTGCACTAGTCAAACACAGTCTCTTGCAATATAATTATTTCTGAATATATCCCATCTCACTCCAAAGTGCCTTATACTTAGCTGGCAACCAGAGATAGGGTGTGAATGAATGGATGGATAGATGGATGACAATGGATGAAAAAGAGCAAATTCTATACAAGCAGCACTTTGCAGCAGGTCTACATTTCTTCCTGAGTGGGTAATGAGATGGAAAAGGATGCCCCACCCATGCATGATAAATTCAACTTCCACGAACCCTGCCCCAGAGATATCATCATAGTCACTCTGTCACATTTCTTGGGTCTGAAGAAAGAGGAAATGAAAAACGCTTTGTCT
Organism: Enhydra lutris kenyoni; assembly: GCF_002288905.1. Lineage (NCBI taxonomy): Eukaryota > Metazoa > Chordata > Mammalia > Carnivora > Mustelidae > Enhydra > Enhydra lutris. The sequence goes on from NW_019154093.1 coordinate 35,166,267, forward strand.
CTGATCCTCAGAGATCTCCCCATTCTGTTCTACAATCATCTAATATGCCGGGGGTTAGCTTAAGTGGAAGTAGTGAAACCATGGATTTCTGTTAAATGGCTTTTCCATATGTATAACTTTAATATCACATACACCTAATACATACTACACTTCTCAAGTGGAGAAGTCAAGAATTAGGAGGTTAGAGGATAATAAAACAGTATTGTCGCAGAGCAGAGAACTACTGCTTCTTTCTAAAAGTGAACACGCTGCTTCTACGGTGGTATGCTCATGGGTATAATATTAATCGTATTTGTATCGGAGTTCCATCTGATGTTACTTTAACTACCTCATGTAAAAGAAAAACTACAAAAGTTCTCCTACCCACCCTCTGATTTTGCTTATAGAATTTGCCTAAAATATAGTATTTATAAATTGTGTTAAAGAATTGAAATCCCAGGAACCTAGCATATATTCTTCACTACTATAGCTCTGGAAAAATAATGAAAATCTCCTATAGCAGCATTTTATAACATTTTAAGACTTCTAGTATCAAAGTTGGGGGGGGGACCCAAAACAAACAAAAACTCCTTGTTTTCAAACTTAAAGAATTTAAACTAAAACCTCTGGTGTAATCTTATTTAGTAACAAAAGCTTTCTGGTTCTTTCATTTTTTTCTAATAACAATGTGTTAAATATTTTACATTCAAGTACAGTTTTAAGAATACATCATATTAACCTCACTAGTAAAATAAAGTTATCCATACTTCAGTTTCTTTGTGCTGAACAGTCCCGTGATTTGGTTCCCAAAATATAGTAGAGGTAGTGGAAACGTCTAGAAAATTTAAAAAGGGATAACAAAGCTCAATAATAAAGATAGCTAAAACAAGGTCCTCTCAAACAGAAACAGTTGTTTATATGATCAAATTCTTTCCACTTAAAACATAAGATTAGAACTCATATACAATTTTGGCCCCCATGAAGCACCCAAAAAACATTACTCCTGGATAACAGCAGTACTATGGCAAAGAGAAGGAAGAATGGAGAAGAAAAAAAGAAACAGAAATATGAGTATGATCAAACCATATACGACAGAAACATCACTTGCTTTAAAATATGATAATGTAATAGCCCATGGCTCTAATGTCAGCAGAAAAGGGAAAGGCTTTTCATCTGCATGTGGAGTCAAGCAGAGGCAGGCAGAAGAAGAAGAAAATAAACCCAAGGAATAATGAATGTAGGATACGTCAGCTAGATTAGATGGATGTAGAAAATGCAAAACAGCTGTACTCCCAACAAGTCTTCATTAATTAAAACAACATAAGACATCTGGGGGCCTTTTCCCCCTTAATTTTAAGGAGTTGGTAGGACTTTTCAAAACATGTAATACTACATTTATTCTTTACCTTCATTATATCCATTCTGGGCAAGTTCAAAACTGCAATTTTTTAAATATGCAGAGGACTTATAAAAAAATAGAGCAACTTGTTTTCAGAAAATAAAGATTTTATTATTTCTATTTTATTTTATTTTACCTTTCGAGGTACATTTCTGTCAAGGTCAGGAAACTTGACTACTCTGAGTGCCTTTCCCACCCAGAGAACTGCCACTGTGGCCACCATCTGCAAACAGAGAACACAGATTCACTGTTCTACATATAAAGACACACACAGAAGTTCCAACGACATAAACCACGTAATTCTGAAGATTCCAACTAACCTGGCCAAGTCCAACACATAGTGAGGAGGGAAATCTACAAAAAAGGTAAAGAGAGAGAAATAGAGGGTCAGAAAAACTCAAAAGCAGTTCTGTGAATTCAATTTGCACATCTGCAACCTTAAAATGTATTTTGAAACAAACACCAACGTCTCCCCAAATGAAAACGTGAGAAAAATCCCTGCTGGTTGTCAAGCAACGCCGCTGATTGCCGCTGATTTTGTAGCCTCCGGCGGCCACTTGTCTCATCTTGTCCGAGTCCACAGTTTCAGCCAGCAGCCTGCAACGGATTTTTCAACGGGTGAAGACATAGGTCTCCTCAACGGTTTCACATCTTTACAACAAACATGCTTCTGCTTCTGCCTCGGCCTCGGGGTCCCAGTGACAGCGGCAGAACGGTCTTAAATGAGCTTGATGCGCACGTCCCCAGAGGCTGTCAGCGAACTCAGGGACCCTGAAGCCCGGGACTCCGGGCCAGGCTGCGGGGAAGGGAGGGCATCCCTCGCTCTGCTCCCAGCCTGGCATGCTCAAGAGCCAAAAGTCACGAAGCAACTCCCCTCCATCGCTCTGAAGGGCAAGGTTTCCAGAGCGCTGCTCGATGGGCGCTTTCCCACCGGGATCGAAACGTGCACGGGGCGGTCCTGAGCTCCGCGCCCGGAGCTGAACCCGCACCCCGGCCCGCGCGCCGAGCCGACCCCGCAGCCCCGGCCGCTCATTCACCGCCCGCCCTCCCCAGCTCCCGCCCAACTTTGTTCAGCTTTAACTTTAGCGGCGCAAGTCCAGGGAGCCGGCGCCCTGCCGCCGCCGCGCGCTCCTCCCCCGGCCTCGGCGGCCCTCGCCGCCGCCGCCGCCGCCGCCGCCGCCGCCGCCGCCTCGGCCCTACCTGTAGTTGGTGAGCACGCTCTTGTTGACCACCACGATCAGGAAGGAGCTCACGCCGTAAAAGCCGGCGGCCAGCAGCTTCAGGAACACCGTCAGCGTTTCGGCCGACGCCATCCCCAGCTCCTCCTCATGTCTGTGTGTGGAGGATTTCGCGGGGGCTTCTCCTTTAACCCGGGCATGCTGACGTCTATGAACTTCCGCCATGGCTGCGGCGGCGGCGGCCTGCGAAGGGAGCGGCGGGAGGGCCTGGCGGTGGGGCCGAGCGGCGCAGGGGGCCTACTCCCGGGGGACTCGCCGGGCCCTGGCCGGTGGACGGTGCCGGCTGCGCCCTCGCCGCCTCGCCTCCCCGCACGGTCGCCGCCCGTCCCCGCCCAGGGGCAGGAACGCTGGGTTTCACACCCTCGGGGACTTCGCTCCGGCATTATGAAACGCAGGGTCAGAGGGTAGGAGGCGCGCGGGGATTGGCCCGGGCATGGGTTGGAGAGGGCCTGGAGAAGGGGCAAGGGCGACCCTGAGCTCGGGCGCAGAGGGAGAACAGGCCAAGGAGGGAAACCACTCGGGGACACTGGGGTGCCAGGCGGCAAAGCCCAGACTCTAAACGCCGCTGCCGCCTCGCGCCTGCGCGCGAGTCTGCTCTGGGTCTCTCTGCGGCCGCGTATCTTAAGTCGGGGAAGCTGGCGGCCTGGGGCCCAGAAGCCGTATTCTCCAGATAACAGCCGCAAGGAAAGTACGGACCATCCTCCCCTGGGTAACAGGTGGCTGGCGAAGTAGTTCTCTGTGGTGCGAGCGTCTAGACTCACTTTGTATGCTCTTTTGGTCTCTCTTTCAGAAGGTCAAAGCCCTTCAAAAGTATCATACGTGGGTAAAAGGAAACACTCAACAAACATTTTATTCTGCATATATAAGCCCATTCCCTGGGCTTCTTACATTTTCTGAACCCAGAAAACAAACAGTACTTTTTTTTGCAGATCAAGGGAAAACTTGCTTAAGCAAAATGAAGGCGTATCTAAAAAAGTAGTAAGATAATCAAGCAACTTGGGGATTGGTGACAGAGCAAGGGTTTTGGAGCCGAGTTCGGATTCTAAGATTCCTAGAAATGTCCCCTCACTAACCACTTACTCTTGGGTCAATTAGTTGACCTCTCTGGGCCAGCATCTCCTTATCTCTATGGGTGTAAAACTAGCGCAAAGCTACTTTTCAGTAAGTGGCAGCCATTATTATGTAACAGAAACAAATCATCATTATCAACTTGAGCAAAGAAATGACATACCTAATTTTATTTTTTTTAAGATTTTATTTATTTATTTGACAGACAGAGATAACAAGCAGGCAGAGAGAGAGGAGGAAGCAGGCTCCCTGCTGAGCAGAGAGCCCGATGCGGGGCTCGATACCAGGACCCTGAGATCATGACCTGAGCCGAAGGCAGCGGCTTAACCCACTGAGCCACCCAGGTGCCCCTGACATACCTAATTTTAATGTCAAAAAGAAAAAAGAATTGAATTTGAATTATGTATCTATTTTGTCTATCTTTTTTATTTCTCTTATCCCATAGTTTGTAATTGTGGTAAAATACACATAACATAGAATTGACCATTTCAACCTTTTTTTATTATGGTAAAATATGCTTAGTATAACATTTATCATTTTACCACTGAGTGTACAATTCAGTGGCATTAAATACATTCACATTGTTGTGCAACTTACCACTACCCATCTCCAGAACTGTTGCATCATCTCTAACAAATTATTAACCACTAAACAGTCATTCCCATTCCTCCTCACCCCAACATCTAGTAACCCTATTCCTTCTGTCTCAATGAATTTGACTATTCTGGGTACCTCATGTAAGTGGTATATCATACGGTATTTGCCCTTCTGTGTCTGACATTTTCGAATAATGCTTTCAAGGTTCATCCGCTTTTAGGATATGTCAGAATTTCCTTCCTTCTTAAGGCCAGATAATACTCCATTCTGTGTATATCTTTTGATCCATATCCTTTGATCCATATCTTTTGAGTTTTTCCATGAACACCTTTGTTCTTTGCATATCCCTTAGGAAACACTGGTACATGGATGAAGTTCTTAACATGACCCACTTACAGGATGTTCCTTCTGCCCGCATTTCCAGAGGCATTCCTCACATTTCCCTCCCTAAGCTGTAACCAAATTAAACTATGCCCAGTCCTGTGAAGAATAATGTGGTTTCCTGCCTCTGTGTCTTTACTCCCATTTTCCTGAAAGCAAAAAGGATGCTTTTTCTCTTCCTCCTCTCCCCTGTTTCCTCAAGAACTCCTGCTTTTCCTTTAGCATTTAGGCAAAGCATTACCTCCACTTTGCCTACCTTCTTTCACACTGTCCCTCCATGAACTCCACAGAATTGTTATCTCTCCTTTGTGCCCCTCCCACCCCATCCTTGTACATCCCCATTACAGAAGCTCTGGAATTACATGTTTATATGTCAGGCTGTTCCAGTAGGCAGTGAGCTCCCTAAGGACAAGGACAGGCAGGGACACCTAGCACAGTTTAAATGTTTTTGCTGAATGAATAACTTTTTAACAATGAGGAAAAATGGGCAGATGTCTTCCTTAATTGCTAGCAGCAGAAGAAAAATAACGAGGTAGTTATATTTTGGGAACCACCTGTGAAAAAATTGCTATAAAAATAATATCTCTCGGGGTGCCTGGGTGGCTCAGTGGGTTAAAGCCTCTGCCTTCAGCTCAGGTCATGATCCCAGGGTCCTGGGATCGAGCCCCACATCGGGCTGTCTGCTCCGCAGGGAGCCTGCTTCCTCTTCTCTCTCTCTCTGCCTGCCTCTCTGCCTACTTGTGATCTCTGTCTATCAAATAAATAAATAAAATCTTTAAAAAATAATAATAATATCTCTCATAACAAAAGCAAACAAGCAAAATAAATTTGTGTCACATAAAAAGTATCTTCCCCTCTTCCTCTTCTACCAACTCTTTAAAGAAAGCAACTGCTAACAGTTCAGAGATGGTATTTAGTGCCATGTTCCATGCAGATATGAATACATACATGCATACATGTGTATGTACATATCCATATACATATATGTGTGTATTTACACACATGGATTTTTTTAAAAAGATTTTATTTATTTATTTGACTGAAAAAAAGATCACAAGTAGGCGGAGAGGCAGGCAGGGAGAGAGGGGGAAGCAGGTTCCCCGCTGAGCAGAGAGCCCGATGCAGGGCCCGATCCCAGGACCCTGAGATCATGACCTGAGCTGAAGGCAGAGGCTTAACCCACTGAGCCACCCAAGCACCCCTAGACACATGGATTTTTATACATTTTTTAACACACATAGAATAGAACCAGGTAAGAACACTGAGGCTCAAGCCAGACACTGCCTCTGACACTAATTTTGTGACTGGTCAAGTTACTTGACAATACTGTGCCTCAGTTTCCTTATCCATAAAATGAGGATCTCAGTAGCACCACTTCATAGGGTTGTGGTGAGAATTGAATGAGTTAATAAAGGTAAAATACTTAGAATATAGTCCATACTTCACAATATTTATAATAGTAATAATTACTACTACTATCATTATTATGCAAACTTTCTGTTTTTCACTTAATATTCTTTAAAGATCTTTCTGTTGCAGTAAAGAAATTCTACCTCATTATTTTTAACAGCTGCCGAAAATTCCATTAGCTGGATGCATCATAATTCATGTAACTTTTCCCATGGACATTTAGGTTGTTGCCAATTTTTTGGTTTATAAACAATGAAGCTTTGATTATCCTTGTCCATTCAACTTTGTAGAGGTATAAGTTTCTGGAAGTGGAATTGTTTAACTAATGGTTATGTTTTTTAATTAATAGCATTAACAAATTTATCTCCAAAAAGATTGTACCAATTTTGTATTCCCACTAACACTGTATAAAAATGAAATTACTGTTGTTTTTCTCAGCATGATTATGTTATTTATTTAAAAATATTTGTTAAGCACTACTGTAGACAGGCCAAGAACTATATTGGATTTTTCTCAACACCAGGAATACTTTATGGACCCTTAGGAAAGTGCTGTGGATTCTAATGAAGTCAAGCATTTGTATCAGGTGCTTGTAGAGATAGGTGCTCACCCTCTAGTTGGGTTTTTTTTATGACAGGTATTTAGACTTTTTGGTACTTTTAGGTATTTCAGGTGCTCAGACCTGTTTCCTAACCTCAGGAATATTAATCACAGAATTATATCCATGAGACTTAGATATTATGTATTAAACTGAATAAAGGTGGAAACATCTGAAATTGTGCAAGATTGGAAAAATGATTAAAATGTTCTCATTAGTATACAAGTCTACTCTATTTGGGAATGTCAACATTGCAGCTTGACATATTTTATATTTTGCTCAGTGGAATTACCGGCAAAAAATCTTCTTTGTAATTAAATCATGTCTTTTTATCAAAACCTTGCTTTAGCCATCATGTTAATTCTGTATACTATTTATTAAAGTAATTCATGTTATTTCTTTTCCCTGCACTTCTCCCTTTCCCTTAGCTCACTTGCTCTTCTTATAGTGGAATTTATGTAGGTTTTTTTTGGTGTCTACCTCCATTTACTAATTTCTTATTTCACTGCCTGCCTAGATCATCCTAGTGACCTGCCCTGTTGCTCCACTGATTATTTTACAGCCAGGAAGCAAAGATCATGTGTGTTTACTATTTGAATAATGCCCTTAAAATTCTGAGACCTAAAAAGCATGGAAGGGGCATGGAACTTCTCAGCAATGCCTCATACTTCTCTATGCTGGGCTGGAAGGAATGAACTTCTTGATCACTGATGGTAAGCCTGGCCATGTGCTATTGTAATTTATTATTTTCTTTTATCATTATCACTCTAGGAAGTAGGTATGGTAAAACAACTTTTAAACAGGAAAACAAAGGCCAAGAAGGAGTCTTAGGCATGCCCTGAGTCCTACAGCTCTAAGTGACTGTACACAGATTTGGCCCCAATATATTGAGCATTTAGTCCTGCTCATTTGGGGTAGGTGAACAAACTTGCTTTTACAAGAAGTCTGGCAATACTGTTTCTTCCTTCAATTACCAAGTTCAGTGTTTATCAACTGTATAAAGAAGAATAACTAGGATAAAGAAATGACAATTTTGAAGTCATAGTCAATCATGACCCATTCATAAATACCCACCAGTAATCAAATTAGTCATTGAAAATACAAAGACATTTCAAACTCAATGTGTTTACAACTGAACTCCCTACAAATCCATCATAAATCGGCTTTTTTGATCCTCCTATCTCAGTAAACTTGGCCTAACTATCCACTGATTGACCATGGTTCTACCCTCTCTATAACCACTCCCCATCACTCTTCAACCCACTCCAAACTAGTTTTACTACCTCCACCACGTAAGTGTTAATCAGCTTCTGTAACAATACAACATGTAGAACATTAACTACAACTGAAGTCACCTCCTGATTAAGCTTATGATCATCTTCAGATATCTGTCAAGATCTGCTTTCTGCATTGGACAAACAAGCCACTTAAGTGGGAATGTGATAGGTATCACCACTCATGAATTATTCCAAGTCTTGGTGATGGACACTAATCTTTGCAATTTCCCTGAAGATGTGCCATTCATTTTGGTTACTCTTCTGGTAGGATAGGAAGGTTCCAGATGATTCCTTCTTTCTACTGTTATGGTTTTTATTCCATGAGTCAAAGCCAATGTAAGGATTTTGCCAGTTGCCACTTATATCTTTTTTGTCTAAACATGTATCTTTTCTAATTATGCATTCAAAAACTGAATAACCACACAGTGGGTCTGTAGACCTACTGGGTCCACTGTGTTTCAAATTAGGGCTAAGACTTCAATTAATATCTGACTTACATAAGCCCCCAGTTTCACTGGTAGATTACAGTGATATAGATACCCAGGAATTAATATCAATTAGCCAATGTTTGATAATCCTCAAAAGGTCTAGGTATTTCCTTTTCCCCAGCACACAGTCACTCTAGTAAATGACTACAGGTCCCTTTGAGGAAGACTTAGAGGAAAATGTACAGTATTTCAATAGTGACATTTCCATAATTATACTTGGCTTATAGCCATGAAAGAACTCCTCAAGGATGTACACGCCTTACAAACAATGTGATTTTCAGTGTGTTGGGGATGAGAGTGTCCTCTGGATCCCCTATGATGTAGTTGACAGATGAACGTGTAGATTAAGCATGATACAGGCGCTCTAATATCCCTATCTCCCTACACTTTCCTTCATCTATATTATGATATCTCAGTCTCATTAAGAAGTCACTATAGAGCCCGAACCTCTGACAATTGATAAATAAAATTGTTAGAATATTTCCACCTGCGTGAGCTAGCGCCTCATGGTTACCAGAACCTCTGGTAAGAGCACTCTTATCAATACATTTGGCCTAATCCAGTGTTATATCCCATCTTCCTTAAAATCCATTCCTATACATGTTCCCCAGTTTATATTGATGTAAATTGGGAAAATCTTGCAATTTGGGGGGTTTATAAGCTGCTTCCTCCTGGACTTTGTACATGTTCCCCTGGAGCATGCTGACATCTGACCCTAGTTATGGGGATAATGGTTAGTTTTCAAACAAGGAAAGGCTAATATCCTCAGACACAGCAGGACAAGCTGCTTTCACTGACAGAAGTTCAAAGTGACTTGATATTTCAAAATTCTCAACTTGGTCTAACCAGATGTATCCCCAATCCAAGTTTTGGGTCCCCTCTCCTTCCCTATCATTTTCCTAACTTCTACACGAGAGACCTGGCAAGGCTAGAGAGTCAACTGATGTAAAAATTGTGAACTGGACAATTAAATGTTTGTTCATTTTTAGCAATGGCAGCCCCATAGCTATAAGAAATGAGAGATTCTTCTAGGGCTGCCATGGAATGTCTCTGCCTCTCTGATGAGACCCGAGCAGAGAGTGTAAGGACCCGAAGTTGGTACTTTATTTCTGTAAGGGCTTTGGTGTACTCAGAAGAATCTATCTCCCACCAGTCGTCATAGTCACTGCTACTGTTCTAACAGTCAAATGCAGCAGGTACATGCTCCAAGGCACTTGTTTCAGTAGAAACTTTATCACAATCAACTACAGGTGATGACTTAATCATGATTCTTCTGCATACACGGGCAGCAGCATTCATTTCCTATTAGCAAGGAGCTCAGCACTACAGCCAAGCCCAAGCGCAAAACTAAGCTAATGACCAGATCCCATCTTTTAGGGTCTGTTTCCTGTGACAATTCCTAGCAACAATTTCTGTACCAGTCCAGGTAGGAGACAGAAATCACACAGGTTATTTCCATAGAATTTAATATAAAGAAATACTAACTTGGTAAATTAGAAGTTTAAAAAAAAAAATCCTCTAAGGAATCATGGAGATAGCAATTGCAGGAAAGGCAGAAGATATAATAAAGGGGAAAGACTGGAATTATTAAACCTAGAAACTTAGAGGGCCCCCCAATAACTAAAACTCAGACATCTGAGGAAGAGATACTACTCAACTGATACTGAAATCTTTGAGTTCAAAAGAGGCTCCCATAAGTCTGAGATCCAGGCTTTGAAGAGGGAGCACCATCTGGTGGGTGCTATCAGCTCCAAGAAGCATGATTAGACTGACTTTGCAAATGCAGGGAAAACTGAAAACTGCATTCAGCTACTTCTGTGGGAAGGGATTGCTGCTTCTGGGGTGAAGAATCATTCCGGGAGAGATGCTAAACGGAAGCGGACAGTAAGGGGCATTTCTTTCTTTCTCCTCCAGCTTTGCGGTCTTCCTAGCATCACCAATGATAGAGCCTCACATAGAGCCAGCTGGCAAAGCAGGAATGTGGTTTGCAAAATACAAACATCAGCTTCACAAAGCAGAATAGAGACAGAGAGTCCAAATTAGTCCAAGGTTTGGAGCTGAGAGACAATAACTTAATAATTGACACTCTAATGTTTGTAAAAGGAACAACCATCCACCGAGCTGCTCACCTTAGAAACCTAGTAACTAGTCATTCTTAGGGCTTCTCTCTTCTCATTGGTCGTCCATAAGCCTCTAAATATCTCTGAAGTCTGAACCCACTGCCATCATCATCAGTCCCTCACCAAGACTGGATAACTAGCATCCATGCTCCTCCAGTTCATTCTGTACACAGGAGCCACACAGCAAGGCACAGTGGTTTTGCAAAACTGCAGATCTAGTTGTTAGAATTAAACCTACCTCCTACCTTATTTCACAACATTCTCCTTTTGGTTCTCCCTGCCCTACATTCATACTTGACTTTCTTTAATGTGTTCCTCAAACACATCTTCTTGTTTCTGGATCTTTGCACCTGCTCATCACTTGGCTTATTATAGATTAATCTTCCATCCGCACAAATCATACCTCCCTCTGCTGGCTAACTTCTTCAAGTCTCAAATAAAATAGATAATCTTCAATGAGGTCTTCCCTACCCATAGACTCATTAACACCCATTCCTGCATGCTCCTGAAGTAGCATAATAACTTTCAGCCTATTGCCTTCCCCTTACCACTCATGCTCAGACCATAATGCTCAGGTGGTTGCTACTGAAATATACTCAGAGCATAGACTGCAAATTCTTAAATTCTGTGCTTAAAATTCAATGGTGCATAAAAATTTTAGAAAAAAAATCCTTTTCCCCTTCTTATTCTTTTTAAGCCAGATAAACACCTTCCAAAACATCTCCCCTCAGAGACTTCCCCAATTGAATTGATAAAAACTCTATTCTTCAAATTGTTTAGACCCAAAACCTTGCGGCCATCTTCATCTCCTCCCCTTTTTCACAGCCCACATCTAACTTTCAGCAAATTCCATCAACTCTATCTTTAAAATATATCTATATTCTGACACTTATTACTTCTATTGGCATCCTAGTCCAAGTTGCCATATGGTCTTGCTAAAATATTGTAAATCTTTCTCCAGTGGTTTTTCTGCTTCTATCTTGAATTTACTTTTCTCTCTTAATCCTTTCTCACTGAAACACCCAAAGTGACCTAAAAAAAAAAAAAAAAATCAAATGTCACACCTCTGCCCAAAACTGTTAAACCACTTCTCATCTTACTCTAAATAAAATTCAAAACCTTAAAATGGCCTACAAAGTCTTACATGACTTGGCCTCTTGTTACTTTCGTGATTTCATCCTCTCCCTTCACTGTTCCACCTCACTCCATTCAGCCACGGTGGCCTCCCTGCTCTTCTTAGAACACTCAAAGTATACTATACCCCAAGACCTTTGCTCTTATTATACTCTGCCTGGAATACTGTTCCTCTAAATAGCCTCATGATTCATGCTATAGCTTAATTCATTTCTTAACTCAAATGTCATCTTAATAAAGTAGTTTTCTCAACTGGAGAAAGAAATGAAAGGAGAGCTAAATAAATGAAGAGCTATACTGTGTTCATAGATTGGAAAATTCAATATTGTTAATATGTTAATTCTCTCCAAATTTATCTACAGGCTTAATGCAATTCCTGTAATTAATGCATAATATTCCATTATATATATATATATATATATATATATATATATATATATATATATCTTTTAGCCCATTCATCCACCGAAGAACATTTATATTGATTCCATATATTAGCTATTGTGAATAGTGCTACAATGAACATGGAAGTGCATATATCTCTTTGAAATTCTGTTTTAAATTCTTTGATAATAAATACTCACCTCATTGCAACTAGAGAGCATTATATTAAGCGAAATAAGTCAGTCAGAGAAAAACCAGCACCATATGATTTCACTTGCATTTGGAATTTAAGAAATGGTCGTAGGGAAAATCAGAGACACACAAACTGAAAACAGACTCTTAACTATAGAGAGCAAACTGATGGTTACCAGAAACAGTGAAATAGGTGATGGGGATTAAGGAGAGCACTTGTGATGAGCACTGGGTGTTGTATGGAAGTGTCAAATCACCATATGTATGTTAACAACTGGAAATTTAAATTGAAACTTAAAAAAAATCAAATCAATAATCTGATTTTATATCTAGGAAAGTAGATTTTTTTTTTTAAATTTTGAAGTGTTTAATAAATATCCAGAAGTAGAAGTGCTGGATCATATGGTAGTTCTATTTTTAATTTTTTGAGGAAACTCCACACTCTTTTCTACAGTGGCTGAACCATTTTGCATTTGCTTCAACAGTGGATCAGGTTCCAATTTCTCCTCATCCTCACCAATACTTGTTGTTTTCTCTTGTTTTGTTTTATATAATGACTATCTCAACAGGTGAGGTGATTCCTTGTTGTAACTTACATTTCCCTGATGTTGAGCATCTTTTCATATGCTTGCCGGCCATTTGTATGTCTTCTTTGGAGAAATGTCTATGCAAGTTCTTTACCTATTTTTAAATCAGATTATTTGTTTTGCTCTGTTTTGCTATTATTGAGTAGTAGGAGTTCCTCATATATTTTGGATATTAACATCTTACCAGATACACGCTTTGCAAATATTTTCTCCCATCCCATAGCCTTTTCACTCTGTTTCCTTTGCTGTGCAGAAGTTTTTTAATTTGATATAATCCCATTTGTCTATTTTTGTTTTTGTTGCCTGTGTTTTTGGTGTCATGTGCAAGAAATCATTGCCAAGACCAATGTTATGAAGCTTTATTCTTATGTTTTCTTCTGAGAATCTGGACTTCTAGACTTTAATCCATTTTGAGCTGATTTTTTCATATGGTGAAATATCAAAGTCTAATTTTACTCTTTCACATATGGATATTCATTTCTTTCCTACCACCATTTGTTGAAGAGACTCTTTTCCCCATTGTGTAGTCTTGGCAACCCTGTTGAAGATCATTTGACCATATACATGGTTTTATTTCTGGGCTCTTTATTTTGTTCCAGTGATCTATATGTCTGTTTTTATGCCAGTATCATACTATTTTGGTTACTGTAGCTTTGAAATATGTTTTGAAGTCAGGAAGTGTAAAACCTCCAGTTTTGTCCTTTCTCAAGATTACTTTGGCTATTCAGGGTTCTTTGTGGTTCCATATGAATTTTTTTATTGTTTTTCCAATTTCTTTAAAAAAAAAAGTCATGGAATTTTGATGAAGATTGCATTGAATCTGTAGATTGCTTTGGGTGTTATTTTAACTATATGAACTCTTTCAATCCATGCAAATGGGGTGTCTTCCCATTAAATTGTGTCTTCTTTAATTCCTTTCAGTGATACTTTGTATTTTCAGTGTACATGTCTTTCATCTCCATTTCAAAAACCTTATCTTCCTTCATAGTTTTACCATTTCTTGACTATGTTGTATGAGTTTTTGTCCTTCCCTTCCCAATAAAATATTAGCCCCATGAGCAGGCATGGACCCATGTTTTTAAAACCTGAAGCTTTTGTGGGCCATTTTTAAGAAAAAATTGTAAAATTAATAATGTAAGAGGTGGCACAAAAATGAATTTCTACTTAATAAAAAAATCTTTTTAAAGCTGAGAAATAGAAAATTCATGTTTTTATTAATTAAGTGCCTGTCACATTTCTATACTTTTCCCTATATTTTTGGCTGCAAACTTATTTGACTGCTTCTGTAGGTAACAATAATTTTGTAATTATTGAGATATTAGAAAAATAGTTCAGTCTTTCTTCTAGCATGGTTTGACAATAATTTTATTTGTCTGATGATTGGAGAAAGGTTTCATAGATCGTTGCTGACCTTATATGTTTCAGATCTTGTTTTTCCTCATAGTCATAAACTGTTTGGTACTGGCCTCTGTAGGATACATTTTATTTCATGGTATGTCCCCTGGACCTGTAACTTTGTGTTACATGGTAGATAAAATACCACAGTAGGTAATAGAAGTATTCTAGGAAGCCATTCCTATGTTAAAACAGCTAAGTAACTCTATACAGAAGTGACTGCATACTGTCTATATACATCCTACTAAAACCCAGGACGTATATTCCTAACTCAATTTCTCTGTACAAGGATTTTCAAATACTTTCTGCCATGCTAATGTCATCTGAAATGAAGGGAAATATGATGATGGAAAAATTGAAATGGAAAGAGACAACATTCTTAGCCAGTTATAACTAAAATATCTTCTGCAAATTTTATAAAATTTATAAAATATATAAAGCAGAATAATGTATTTCTAGGGCCCCTTGAGGCCTTAGGAAAAGTTCATACAAGTGAGAAGCATGAAGCTTAAGTTTCGTTAACTTCATAATCCCTGTCTATAAGGGTTTTTTTGTTTGTTTGTTTTTGTTTTTCTTCACAGCTGTATTCTTGATACCTAGAATAGTGCCTTACAAAAAGGCATATTGTAAGCATTCAGTAAGTATATGCTAAGAGAGGAAGGAAGGAAGGAAGGAAGGAAGGAAGGAAGGAAGGAAGGAAGGAAGG